>NC_057794.1:475255808-475590271 GCF_018294505.1 Triticum aestivum
TCGATCGCTCGGGTTCAGTAATGTGTAGCCTACAATGCAATCGCTCGGGTTCAGTTAGAGCACAACGCCTCGCACACACGCACGTACGTACAAGAGAAACGCGCATCGCTCGGCCCCCAACCACCCACCGTAACCGAGAACTCTCCGATATTTTCCTCCCCCTCGCTTCTACCATGGTTTTCTCCGTCATGGACGGTCCAAAGAATGTCATGCAGCTGCGTCTCCAGCCCACCCAAGACGAAAAGCTCATTTTCTATCATGATTTTTGTCATAGAAGTAGGAGCCCACCACATCTATGATGATACCGGGTTTTGTCACAATTATCGTCATAGAAGTGTCATAAGCATGACAGAAAAATTTTCGTTCAGCCCAAAATGTCACGGATGTGTCTTTTTTTAGTGTGTGCTTGCTTGATACTTTATGTTTATGTGTGTGAGATACTTGTTTGATCATGTGTTTGATCATATCACGGATTAATGTTTGTGCTTGAATGATGTTATCTCTTATCTATCCTATATGATCATTCACTTTGCCTTGGTGATGAGTGCATATTTTACTTTCTATCATTTTGAGCGCTCCACCAAGATGTATGTGACATGGAAGAGTAACCCATGATTCTAATCGATTGTGCATTTGCATTCAAAAGAAAATTTTAAATAATGCACAAATTTAGGGGGAGCTCTTGCTTATCACATACTTCTCAAAGCGACGATGTATTTCAATCTTATTATAATTTTTTGAAGCTTTGATCTATATGTTGTCATCAATTACCAAAAGGGGGAGATTGAAAGTGCAACTATCCCTGGGTGGTTTTGGTAATTCTTAACAACATATAGCTCATTGAACTAATACTCTTTCAAGATGATCATTTCAGAAAGTTCAATGATTGGCATGGCATGGACTAGGAATGTGGACCCCTCAAAATGCTAAGGACACATATTGGCTCAAGCTTAAGATTCTACATTTTCATTTTAGTGATCTAAGATCACATTGAGCCCATAGGAAAAGCCAATACTATTAAAAGGGGATGAGGTGTTGCTTAATGGCTTGCTTGCTCAACATGCTTAGTGATATGCTCCAAAATCCCTCAACCACTTTCTCATATCCACATATGTCCCAAACCAAAAGTCAAACTCGGCCCCACCTATTTTATCTATCCGGCGCCACCGAGTTTATTTGACATAGCCACTGCCAGAAACCCTAGTCAGTTCAGTCTCACCGATAGGGATCTTGGTCTCACCGAGATGGGATTGCAAACTCTCTATTTCCCTTCATAATGTTTCGGTCTAACCGAGATGAGCGATAGGTCCCACCGAGTTCGCAATGCAAACTCTTTGTTTCCTTTTTGTAACGTTTCGGTCTCACCGAAATGAACGATTCGGTCCCACCGAGTTTGCCTGACCAACTCTCTGTTTGCCTATTACAGAAATCGGTCTCACCGAGTTTATGTGATCAGCCTCACCGAGATTACGTGATGCCCTAACCCTAATGAAATTGGTCCTTCCGAGTTGACATGTCGATCCCACCGAGAATCCTAACGTTCATATTTTGAACTAAATCGGTCTGACCGAGTTTAACTATTCGGTCCCATGGAGTTTGGTAAATTGTGTGTAACGGTTAGATTTTGTGTGGAGGCTATATATACCCCTCCACCCACTCTTCATTCGTGGAGAGAGCCATCAGAACGTGCCTACACTTCCAACATGCATTTTCTGAGAGAGAACCACCTACTCATGTGTTGAGACCAAGATATTCCAATCCAACCACAAGAATCTTGATCTCTAGCCTTCCCCAAGTTGCTTTCCACTCAAATCATCTTTCCACCAAATCCAAATCTGTGAGAGAGAGTTGAGTGTTGGGGAGACTATCATTTGAAGCACAAGAGCAAGGAGTTCATCATCAACACACCATCTATTACCTTTTGGAGAGTTGTGTATCCTAGATTGGTTAGGTGTCACTTGGGAGCCTCCGTCAAGATTGTGGAGTTGAACCAAGGAGTTTGTATGGGCAAGGAGATCGTCTACTTCATGAAGATCTACCCTAGTGAGGCAAGTCCTTCGTGGGCGATGGCCATGGTGGGATAGACAAGGTTGCTTCTTCGTGGACCCTTCGTGGGTGGAGACCTATGTGGACTCGTGCAGCCGTTACCCTTCGTGGGTTGAAGTCTCCATCAACGTGGATGTATGATAGCACCACCTATCGGAACCACGCCAAAAATCTCCGTGTCTACATTGCGTTTGCTCCTTCTAACTCCTCTCTTTACCTTCATATGCAATGATTTACATTCCGCTACTATACTCTTAGAATTGCATGTTTAGGTTGATTGCTTGACTTGTGATAAGTTGCTAAAATCTGCCAAGACCTAAAATTGGGAAAAGGCTAGATTTTTATTTGGTCAAGTAGTCTAATCACCCCCTCTAGACATACTTTCGATCCTACACTACTGCAGAAAATTATACTTCCAGGAAATAAATTTACTCCATTTTGGAGTAATTGTAAGAAGAGGCTAGGTTATCAGAAAACATGGTTTTAAAAAGCTTGCAATTTTTTATATAATTTTAAGTTTGAGAAAACCAAAAAATCTATTCCCAGGCTACAGTCACTTGTGATGGCCAAGGCCTCAAAGCCTACAGGCTTAGGCCCATTAGCATGCATAAAACATCACAACCATTTTCTCTACAAGTGCAGGGTACATAGTAATATGGACTTTTTGGTAATGAACACTGGATAGGTTTTCATTTTGGTAACAATTAAATTTCTCTTCAAATGATCTTTGTATGAATATGCATTCAAAAGAACATAAAAGTTACATGGAAAGCTATTGTCTTACCCTAACCATGAGAAATATTGAAGGAAATATGTCCTAGAGGCAATAATAAAGTTGTTATTTATATTTCCTTATATCATGATAAATGTTTATTATTCATGCTAGAATTGTATTAACCGGAAACTTAGTACATGTGTGAATACATAGACAAACAGAGTGTCCCTAGTATGCCTCTACTTGACTAGCTCATTAATCAAAGATGGTTAAGTTTCCTAGCCATAGACATGAGTTGTCATTTGATGAACGGGATCACATCATTAGAGAATGATGTGATGGACAAGACCCATCCGTTAGCTTAGCACTATGATCGTTTAATTAGTTTGTTGCTATTGCTTTCTTCATGACTTATACATGTTCCTATAACTATGAGATTATGCAACTCCCGGATACCGGAGGAACACTTAGCGTGCTATCAAATGTCACAACGTAACTGGGTGATTATAAAGATGCTCTATAGGTGTCTCCAATGGTGTTTGTTGAGTTGGCATAGATCGAGATTAGGATTGGTCACTCCGATTGTCGGATAGATATCTCTAGGCCCTCTCGGTAATGCACATCACTATAATCCTTGCCAGCAATGTGACTAATGAGTTAGTTACGAGGTGATGCATTATGGAACGAGTAAAGAGAATTGCCGATAACGATATTGAACTAGGTATGGTGATACCGACGATCGAATCTCGGGCAAGTAACATACCGATGACAAAGGGAACAACCTATGTTGTTATGCGGTTTGACCGATAAAGATCTTCGTAGAATATGTAGGAGCCAATATGAGCATCCAGGTTCCGCTATTGGTTATTGACCGGAGATGAGTCTCGGTCATGTCTACATAGTTCTCGAACCCGTAGGGTCCACACACTTAACGTTCGATGATGATCGGCATTATGAGTTTATGTGTTTTGATGTACCGAAGGTTGTTCGGAGTCCTGGATGAGATCATGGACATGACAAGGAGTCTTGAAATGGTCGAGACATGAAGATTGATATATTGGAAGGTTATATTTGGACTGGAATGGTTCCGAGGTGTATCAGAGTACCGGGAGGTTACAGGAACCCCCCGGTGGGTTATTGGGCCTCATGGGCCTAGTAGTGGAAGAGAGGGCGCAGGCCAAGGTGTGGCGCCCCCCCCCCCTAGCCCAAACCGAATTGGACTAGGGGGGGCGGACCCCCTTTCCTTCTCTCCCCCTCTCCTTCCCCCTTCTCCTTGTTGGAATAGGAAAGGGGGGGTCGAATCCTACTTGGAGTAGGATTGCCCCCCCCCATGGCGCGCCTCCTCCCCTGGCCGGCCTCCTCCTCCCTCCCCCTTTATATACGTGGGAGGGGGGCACCCCAAAGGCACACCAAAGTTTCTCTTAGCCGTGTGCGGTGCCCCCCTCCACAAAAACACACCTCGGTCATATCGTTGTAGTGCTTAGGCGAAGCCCTGTGCCGGTAACTTCATCATCACTGTCACCACGCCGTTGTGCTGACAAAACTCTCCCTCGGCCTCAGCTGGATCAAGAGTTCGAGGGACGTCACCGAGCTGTACATGTGCAGATCGCGGAGGTGTCGTGCGTTCGGTACTTGATCGGTTGGATCGCGAAGACGTTCGACTACATCAACCGTGTTACTTAACGCTTCTGCTTTGGTCTACGAGGGTACATGGACACACTCTCCCCGCTCGTTTCTATGCTTGTCTTAGATAGATCTTGCGTGTTTGTAGGAATCTTTTTGAAATTACTGTGTTCCCCAACAAATATGGCATGCAGAACTACTGAGAATGAGAAAAGAAGAGAGACAAGAACACAAGAAGAGAATGCAGTATGTGACAAGATGAAGCAAATGCAAAATGCTTCAGCAAAGAGAATGAGAAAAAGATAAGGACCAAATAAAGAGAATGAAAAACAAACCCATGCATGACTGAAGGAAAGAGAACGATAAAATCACAAAGAGAAGGATATATTCACAAAGACTTCGGAGATATATCTCTTCCTTTTTGCGAACGCGCAAAGGAATGAAAAACAAACCCATGACTGAAGGAAAGAGAACGAGAAAATCACAAAGAGAAGGATATATTCACAAAGACTCCGGAGATATATCTTTTTTTGCGAACGCAAAACCTTTGCGCGTCGATGTATTAGAAGAGGGGAACAGAAAAAACAGAGGTTCCGGCACCTTGCCGCGGTTACAGAGCTTCCATGGTAGCAAATAGGTGAGCAACCCAAACATGTCGGTCGAACACACAACTCCCTACACACTGATAGATCCTATCTCTCCAAATGTCAACAACCCTTTTCCACCGGAGAGCTTCCAAAGCTCAATCTCGCCACCTATCCGCCTGCAAAGCTCATGAACAACGACCACGGATCGTTGAAAGACGCGGCCATTATGCTCCTTCTAGAGCATCCACGCGGTGATAAGAGCTATGGAGGCAAATCCCTTCCTCTTCGCCTTCGGACGATCGCGCGAGTAGTCAGCCACCACTCCACGAGGGCAGCATCAGCTTCAGGCATGTGTTGATCGAGACCATAGCGAGAAAGGACATAGTGCCACACCTCTCTGGCGAACACACATCCCAATGTAAGATGATCAGTCGTCTCATCGTCCTGGTCACATAATGGACAGGTGACATGCGACTGCAAGCCTGCCTCAAACGTCAATCAACAGTCCAGATCTGTCGCCGCATTGCTAGCCAGAAGTGCAACTTTCATCGGAGCGCAAGGCTTCCAAAGCGCCTTACCGCACGGAAATCGCTCCAAGCCAGCGAAGAAGACTTGGTACGCGGAGCTGGCAGAGCACACCTCCAACGATGTCCACTCCAGAGTCCCGGGGCTACACGAGGTTACTGTTTTTGTGCCTCTATAAATGAGTTCGTTTGCTTCACGATAAATGCAAGATTATTGGTACCTGCTATCCTGTAAATTTGAAACTTTTACTATCATTAGTTGCAGTACTAGGAGAGATGCTAAACTACTATCATGTAGTCCAGCGATGCTACAAAAGTGATATGTTGTAGATACGATGTTCGAAAAATGCAACATATGTACAGTTCTGTACATGATTTTACATAATCAACCTCAAGTGAATAAGGGTTAGAATGTTCAATTCTGCATTCGTTATATCTCGGTTGGCTTGACTTATAGGAGAAGTTTTCTGGGGGTATGCAATGACATAAGGCACAAGAGAACCATTCATTCAGAGAACTGCAAAAGGCACATGTAGATGTTTTTTTGTCAATTACACTATAACCTTGGAACAAATTCTGTTCGTCGTATGCGGCTTCATCTCTTCGCCGTGGTTGTGCTAGGGGTGATGTTGTTGTGCTAAGCGCCTATATATCCTCTTAGTGTGTGTGTGTTGTGATGGCGTGTGTTTGTATCGAATAATTGATGATCGTTGTTTTATATGTAAAACGGGGTGAAAACATTTTTCGGTAATATGTAGTAGTAGCTAGTATTATGAAATTTCACAGTGCTCAAGCATAAAGAGGCATCACAAACAACCAAGTTTTTTCACATTGGCCAACTAACACTTGCCTTTGTTTATTTATGGGTGCATGCATGCACATACATTATACTAGTACTAGGTGAGTACATAATAATTAAGCCCAATAATTCTCTGTGTTTGGGGCTCTTCTTTTCTAGCTCGGCATTCACCTTCTTTTCTCAGCCTTCTCAACCTTCTCAAGCTGCTTAATCTTCCTCAGCCTCCCGTTTGTACCCAATGGGCACAAGAATAACCTTGAGCGCGCTAACGGCATCTTGTGCGCCGTGGATGCCGGCTTCTTTTACGTCCTCGCTATCTTCCGGGTTCCATACTCCATTCTTTTTCCAATCAAGCAGTGCCTTGGACGTCACGCCCCAAACGACGATGAGTTTCGTCTGCTGTAGGGTGATCCGGCTCGGGCCTTTCTCATCCATCGCCGCCACCACCGTGGCGTTGATCGTCTTCAACCTTGCCGCCTCGGCGACCACAAGGGACAGCCTCCCCAGGCTCGTACCGAGCATGGCGTTGTGGGCCGTGTCCGGCCGGGAAGGGAGCCTGTACGTCGACAGGAAGCGAACGTCTTGCGCGACGGCGTCCTGGTCGACGTCGAGGTCCTTCAGCTTCTTGCGGCCACCGACGAGGCTGCGGTAGTCATGCGACTTGGGGAGCGGCGTCGAACCTTTGATTAGGTCTTTGTCATCGGAGAAGGCGAACCAGACTTCCGCCGCGTTCTTGAAACCGACAATGTAGACATTGTCGGTCCGCACGGCGAGAACTACCGCCTCCTGCGGCTTCTCGACTTCGATGGTGATCAGGATCCACATCGGCGGCTGCTTCTTGGGGCCCGTCTGGGGAGCCAGCTCGGGAACGTTTTCCACCTCCCTCCCGCTGGACGTCAGCATCCGGTAAAGGCTTTGCTGGAACTTCATGTACTTTGTCTTGGTGACTTCGTAAGTGATCTTCATCGCCGGCGACGGGTCGGACTGCAGCGTCGTGATCGTCTCCACGCCGGCGTGAGGCAGAGGGGTTGCGGCCGGAGGTAGCAGTGGGCCTGCTCCGGTGCCGTGGCTTTCTTGGCCTTGGACTTGGGGCAGGGCGACGGCGCCACGGGCGCGCCGCAGAGGAGCTGCAGCGGGAGGTAGCGGTGGCAGGGCTCCGGTGCCGCGGGCGCGCGGCAGAGGAGCTCCGGCTGGAGGTAGCGGCGGGCGTGCTCCGGCGCCCTGGCTCTCTTGGTCTTGGGCTTCTGGCAGGACGAGAGCGACGGCGCCACGGGCCCCCCGCAGAGGAGCTGCCGCGGGAGGTAGCGGTGGCAGGGCTCCGGTGCCGTGGCCGCCAGCCTGACGGCCAGCTGGTGGTCCAGCCTTGCCTGCCGCGCCGCCGGCAAACAACAGTGCCGTGGTTGCCAGCAAGCACACCATCAGCTTGGTGAGGCGATGGAGAGCCATGGTGGACGCACCTCTCTCTCTCTGGCTCAGTTGTTCTGGCCACACGGTGCAAGTTTGTTGATCAAGTCACGGTGTACCATCTCCTATATATACAGGAAGGCACAAGAATGGAGCATTTTCTCTTTGCAAAAAAGAGAGAGAGAAAAGAAAACGCTGCAGCTGCACCGCGAACAGGCATGCATACTTGCGCGAGGCTGTTTAATCGTGCCGGCCCATAGACCTCCATGGAGGATTTGAAATAGTAAGTAACCACCCACTCATGTGTAGACCTCCATTCTCACTCAATCAAAAAACAAAAATGTGTAGACTTCCCACTCATGTATATGGACCTTCATGGAGGAGGATTTTAAGTAGGAGTAGTAAGTAACTGCACACTCATGTATATAGACCTCTCCATGGAGGAGGAGAGGATTTTAAGTAGTAGTATAAGCAACCGCCCGCCCATAGGCCTCCATGAGGATTTCAAAGAGGGTTCGCAACCGCCCGCCGATTATGCGGGACACTGTTTTATCAAGCTTCTGCTCTCCAACTTCGCCTCCCTTGTTTCAATTGCCTTTCCTTCTCCCGTCTCCACCTCCTAACCCAAGAATGACCCTGCATGACGAATCTTGATTATTTGCCATGGCTTGGCCAGTGAGACTTCTCTCGGAACTGATCCTTCTCAACTCAGACAACTTGGCAAACATATTTGTCCATTCAGGCATCCAGTTGCCTTGCTTCTTCAGCGTCCCAATCCAACAACCGCCACCATGCATGACGGGCGTTGATTATTTGCCATTATTGACGTGGCTTTGCTAGCGAGACTAATCTCGAAATTCATCTTTCTAAACTCAGATAACTTGGCAAACTTATTTGTCTTCAGGCATTCAGCTGGCTTCCTTCTACAGCCTCCCAATCCAAGAATGACCGTGCATGATCATTTGTCATTAATTGTTGATATGGCCTTGCTAGTAAGAATAATCTCGAAATCCATCTTTCTCACCATACACAACTTTGGCAATTTTTCACTAGTATGAATAATCTCGATGTTGATCTTTCTCACCTTAGAGAACTTGGCAAACATATTTGTACAATGCGGCTTCAGGGATCGCCACGCTGCCACCGGAGTATGGGATTATTATATGACACACTTTATACCTCCACAAGACTGCCAGTTACTGAAGAAATAATGGTACATGAAAATAAGTTGCCCGTACATACGTAAGGTCGTCTGGCAAGACAAGTTTTTCACAGGAACCATGGTGTATATACAACAAGATGCCGGTACATAACAAAGGCCTCTTTGCAAGCGGATAAACTGGTCGGAAAGTAAATTCAAGGTACAAATTGCTCAGAAGTACAGCAAACGCGTCTACACCCAGACCAACAACTGGATGATAATTCTCTTGCGCAGCGGTTTATTTCCTACAAGAACGGCTGTAGCCCGGTAGGAACCAACACTGGCGTACCCATGCACAGGTCGACAGCCAGTGATGATACTCATGGAGCTGATGCCTTTGCTGAATCCGAGTTCCGCCCAGCTGCTGCCGCATTGCGTGATCTGGGCACTTTGCTTGCTGCGACGTGCAGATGTTGGCATAGAGGCCTTGGTGCCCCGGTTTCCCTCTCGAATCCCCGCACACAGACAAATCCTGCATCACAGCATCACACTCTCTTGTCAGGGAAACTCCAGATAGATTACGGAGAAAAATCATCCTTTTCCACCCGAATAAGTTCACAAGCAACAGAAGCAATCCTTTGTAAATGCAAAAAAGATGAGGCCCATATAAGAAAAAGGAAAATGCAAAAAGAAATCCTTGACAGAGGATAACCAACCAAGAGGATAAGTGTTGCTGCGCCTATTATTATACTACTTGAACTTATAGATTAATTCTTTTTAGATAGATGATTTGGCAAGAAAAAGAGGAGCTGGACTAGTTTGTAGCGCGTATTTACATGATGTTCCTACTAGTACTGCATTGCTGCTTGAATTATTCAGAACTATTGCTGTAATTTCGCTGGAAGATGTTTTTGGAGTGCAAGTTTTGTTGGAAGTAAGCAGAAATGGTGCTGAAAATCCTACTGAAATTGTGCACAATATTGTTATGTACGAAGAGGATCCCAACGATCTCTTCATTAGGAAGTTTATCATTTAGTTAGGAAAATAAGATCTATGATTTTCTTTACTAAGATGGATTGGTAGGAAAAAAACAGTTAGATTGGATTGGTAGACACAGGTTACTGCTGGGGGAAAACACTTTGACAGGACCCCGCCATTGTGTCCTCCCTGGGCGGCTCGGTAGGTGTCCCAAACCCTAGCCGCCGCCGCTTCTACCTCGCCTCCCTCTGTCTCGCCGCCGCCGGAGGAACTCTAGCCATGGACGGAAGCATCATGTCTGCCTTGGTTGTTTGGAGAGAATTCCGCTATTTTTAACTTGAGCCTGGAAATTGCTTTACTCCACAGTTGGTGCATTTCAAAGATAAATTCCACTTTAGTTAGTTCAGTGTTGTGTTTCATACTGATGATCTAGCAGTTCTCAGCATACGGTACATGGGGCATGTCTGTTCAAGCATAAATGTATATCCTTACTCATAAAACAATGGTTATATCATGTGATCTGCATTTTGCAAATTGATGAACAACAAAAGGCAGCAAGATTTTCCCCCATGGTAAAATGCACTGGCAACCTAACTGAAACGTATTGTTCTTACCTTTCCAGAAGCACTGCTGTATTTCTTCAGTTGTTAGACCTGCAGAAGGAAAATAAGAGCTGTTGGTAATTACAGATAATTTGTCTGAATTGGTGATGTATGTTGGTCACAACCTTTGAATATGGAGGGCACTGAAGTTCCAAAGTAGACCATTCGTCTTTCCAACTTCCATAACTGCTCCCTTGCAACGTATATCGGATCGTAGCTAGATTTGTGGTCTGCAAATACCTGTAAATTCACAAAAACATTGAAAATCAACTCTGTAGAGAGGGGAGCCCATGGCTTGCAGCTTATCTCTACCCTATTCATGAGGAAAAAGAAATATGTGGGTCTATGACATACCTCATTAACTTGAAAATAAGTGCCGTTCAGTGGGAAACTACCCTTCGTAGCTGTTCGACACGGAACCTGTTAATGTTCCAGTAGCTCGTCATTAGTAGACTGGAGAAGCACATGCAATTTTGCAGACAACAATGAATTATTATATTATTAATAAACCTTGAGTATTTAGTAGCTCACTAATAATATTCCTTTGCATAGATTAATAAACTCAAATTTATGCAACCCTTTTTCAGCGCCAGTACTATAGATTATTCTCATACAATAAATAAAAGTTAAATATAAAGAACAGAAGTGCATTTGATCGACCAGCAATGAGTTATTCATATGTCTTAAAATGTTAGTGTGTATTATCTTATTATGTAGCTCACCAATATATTTTTAGTACACCTGGACTGGCCCAGAAGGTCAAAACATACACGGATGTTCTTCTTTTGAGCAAAGATTATAGATTATTATCATGCAACAAACACAGGCTAGATACAGCACAAATATGTATTTGAGCAAAGATATAAATTAAACTCACCATGTTAACCTTCAACTTTTCCTTGAATTTAAAATGCATTATGAGTCAAGAGATAGACTAACAACTCTGTTGTTCTATTTTATTATGCCAATTCAACAATTCAGGAAATTTATATGTAGCCTTCCACTTCTAGGATGGCTTTGCTCACGTCACATAAACTAACATCTCTACTGTAGACGGTATTCAAGATTGCCAGGTAATTTATTGCTATACCAGAATGGTGGCTCTGACATATCTAGATTGGTTTTCCCGCTCAAGCACACAATACTGACACTTCTCATTATTACAAAATCCATCTTCCATCGGAGAGTCAGAACATGGTTTGGGGGCCTTGGTCATTTCATTTATGTCATCTGCATTGAGCCACAATATCCACTTAAGATCAACTTAGAAGTGCAGTCAAATTACATGTGCAGTCATGCATTCTCAAATAAAATAAGCTTGCCTTGCATCCATATGGTCAATAGGTAAGGGCTTGGATCGCCAGTTTCCCGTTGATCAAGTCCTAGCTGTAAATCATTTTCTGGGTCAGGAACAATGTTTTCAAAAGCTTAAATGAAAGTGACAGTATCTAACCTGCTGCACAAGGGAGTGTGAATCTGGAATTTCGTAACTGCAGGGAAAATCTAACTTCAGTGATGGAAATCAAAGAACTGAGCATTTTCTAGATAAATAATATTATTTACATTGGAAAACAGTAGCTATATAGTAAGTGTAAAGTCATGCAAGTTTAAGCCAAAGCAAAATCAGATCACTGCTTACACATAGTGTTCTGTCCGAAGCCTGCGCACGTTCTTTAGTTTAGGGACAGGAATTGAAGCTGATCCAGTGCTAACAGCAACAAGTGCTTTCGCGATATCATCAGACCCGAGATCCATATTGCTTTCTTTAATGCAGTTTTCCAAGTTCTGAGCAAAAGCTTGCAAGTTAAGCTTAATTAGTGGGATTTCACCAGTATCTGGATCGTAATCTTCAATATCATTTTCAAGAGTTTCTGGACATTCTTCCCGTGCTGGACTTGCTGGCTCCTCAATAATCGGCTCTGAATTGTTAGTGCGAAAATCATGTCCCTGGGTACTTCCCTCAAGCTGAGGAAGCACAGTTGAGTATGGAGTTGGCATGCCACCACTCTGGAAACTGAATTGATTGCTCGACTTCACCAAACTTTTCTCCTGAGGTGCAGGAAGTGCAAGCCGTGCACTTCATTAAAAGGAATCAGGAAAACAGAAGAAGATTCAGAAGGATAAGAAATTCACAAATCAATAAGTACACAAAAGTAAGAGCTCCCAGTTAAGACCAAGAATTCAAGATAGGTGTCACATAAGTTTTGGTTGCACAAAAGATAAGAAATATGATGTGTGTATCGAAACTAACAAAACCATCTGATTAGTAGCATGTTATACTCAAATCTAAACCAACAGAAGGCAATTGGTGCAAGGATCAATTATGCAAGTCCAATCAGTGCTAATGCTTTTCAAGTTTCCTGGTTGCTTCTTAAGATTCTCGTTTTTTGCTCATTGAATGTAGGTTACTATTTCTGAAACAGTAAAAACTGTGATAATACCTTGCGAAGGCACTTGCGAAATGCCTGCATTCGCTTCTCATTGGACAAGCATTGCAATTTGGCTTGTTTTTTGTACAGAACACCTGCGATGATTGGAAAAAAAATACTTATTTACCCTTTCCAGGGAGTATTTCTCTACGAGTTCCAAAAGAGAACAAATTCATCTGCAGATCCTAATAGAGTACCTTTCCAAAAGTAATCATATGATAATGCAGCTCGTACCTGTGAAAATTGTTAAATCTGTTAAATACTTCAGTTATTATTAGTACATGATTCACAAAAATTGCAATTTACATGGAAAGAATAACATATCATTTACCAGTAAAAAAACAAGTACGTAAATTTAAACTGATATTAATATACTCACAGTGTTTTTTGATCAAGTTTACACAGACGAGGCCAAAGGTACTTCTGTATAGTCTCCAAGACAGGATATCTTTGACAAGAAATCGACATGAACAAATATTAACTGAAGATACAAGATGAAATAAATGTTTAGACAATGGAGGACTCTTACAGCTCGAGGAGATGTAGCTGCAGAGATTCTGGAAGGGGTTGAATAGGCACCCATCCCAGTCTTACACATATGCGGCCAACATTGGTGTCAACCTAAAGTGGTCAAAGCATTGTTGGGTAAATATGAAATTGATTGCAGATGAATTAAAACTACTCCAATAGCAACTTACAGGGAAAGCGAGATGATGTAATGTCAGTAGACGAACACATTCAACACTTTTGAGCCCCAGTCCACGTATGCTAAGCAAGTAGTCCCTGAAAAGTACACGAGATCGGTTTTTTAGCAGAAAAACTTCTCATACTGCATGGGGCTCGTTTTCCTAAAACTAGACAAATCATTCACTACTTTAGTCAACTGCATCACATTTTACAACCTTTTTGTTCCATTCACGTAACTTGTACATTAGCAGTTCAGCACATGGTGCTCAGTTTTTAGTATTAAATGCAACATCCAACTTGTTGGGCGTCTTGATCCATCTCATTCATTCACACTAGGTTATATTTAACTTCTCATTTCAAACACTAGAAAATGTCACCAGCAGAAGGTAAAGTGATATACTGAGTATCTTACTTTGCTGAGTCAGGGGGGATATCTCTTAACCATTCAAGATCAATGCTTCCATGATCTCTAACCAAGCGATTCAGGAATTCCTGAAAACAGCAATTAGTGTGAGCATAACTGGGGGCATTAGATATCTCAGTGCTACACAAGAATTTAATCCCGCGCCTGCTATTTCAACAAAACATCAAACAGTACATACAAAACTAAAACTAGTAAATCATTGGCTCCTAGTTACTATGTACTATTAAACCGTAAGGTTACTGTCGCCTTCCCAGAAAGAGAACAGATGTAATTTTGAAAACAAAGTCAAACAGTGCAAACAGAACTTATTAAATCCCACTGTTCAGTTTGTACCTGGATTCGTTCTGATAAAACATTATTCATTCCTCGTTCCCGGATGGCCTGAGAAATTCTTTGTACATCTGCACATCGTACTGCTTCCCAATCAACAGAGTCTCTTCTTTCAGACTTCCTTTCTTTCATGTGGCCATCAGCACAGGCCTGTCTTCGAAATTTGTCCCAGTCGAAGTTTTCAGTATTTTTTTTTCTTGGGGTTCTTGTTTTCTTTGGACTTGCTGCTTTATCTGCTCCTCCGACAGTAGATTCATCCACCCTGTTTGCTGTTTCTGCTACCGTTCCACCAGTGACAGAGTGTGATTCATACTCCTGGAAATCTGATGCTTCAAAACTAGTCTGCTCGTCATAGTGCAACTTGACTGCATGTGCATCAACATTTTGTTAAGCAACTAACAAACTGCATGTCAATAAAAATGATGGAAGAGATGCTTGCTAACCTGGAAGATCCGTGCTTGTTTTTGGAGCATTTAGTGTTGAGATAACAGTCTTGCTATAATTCATTTGTGCTATATGATTATCAAATGGCACCAAGAGAGGAAGTTCCTTCTCAGTTCTGTCATTTTTTAAGTGCAATGATGCAGAACCAGAGGAACTATTAGAAGATGTAGGCAGAACATATGATTCATTTGTCATATCTAGTTGTTGATGATCAACTGAGATAAATGGATAATGCATAATCGAAGTAGAGGGAATTCCATGCTGACTTGCACTATCATCATTTATTGCTGTTGTTTTGATTCTTTGGCATTCAAGTTCCTTGGTTGAGGCATCGTTTCCTGCTAATGAATTTTGACCATCAAAATTGCTTCCAAGCTGCTGAGAAACTGAACCACCGCCGCTGCCAACAGAATCTTTAGGTGAACAATTTTTCCCAGAACTTGAAGACAATCGAGATTGAAGAATAGTTTCTGAAACAGCAACACTTTGAGAAGATGGCATATCCTTCTGGAACTGCATTGCTCGTGAGCTTCTTTCTGATGTTATTAACTCTATGGAGAAATCTGGAAATTGTGATGCTTTGGGGTTTATTTCTGTCTCTTGCTGGTCACAAAAATCTCCATTCGGTTCTTTGGAGTAGAAGGAATAATCTTCACCTTTAGTCAACTCATAAGCACTAGAATTGTTCTTTGTTTCTACATGTATGTTCTCATTGTTTGTTGACAGCTCCTCAAAGTTCTCTCGTAGATCTGGTCTTGCACCGTTGTCAAATAGGTCAAATGTGCTTATCCCTCCTACTGCACTCGTGCTAATTATTTCTTCATAATTTTGACTGATAATATCATCCTTACAATTGCTATTAACTGGCCCTGGAGGAAAACTTGCAGCAAGGGCCATATAGGCAGAGCTGAAAAAATAGCAACCATAACCAGAGTTCGTAAACAAGAGTAGTTCATTTATTTTAAAGAACAGATTGTATCAGAGTATTGACTATGGCTATCATACCTCGAAAGATGGTCAGCTACATTCTGAGTGAGGAAAACCCCTACTACGGAGTCAACTACTGATCCTTTCCATGGAGAAAAGTGCCTGTCGCCTGATAAACATGCGGGTCAACATAAGCTATAAATTTCAACCATCGGTTCATGGAAATTAAAATTTTAAAAACAATACAATTAACATTTTCACACCCATCTTTCATATATACTGCAATTTGTCGTATTCAGAGATCAAAGGCGAGACTAAAGGTTACTATCATATTCTTCCACCGGTGTTAATGGAACATGAATGTTTCCACATTTACCATTCATGAAAGCCAAATCCAGATTTTTGGAAGCAAAGAGCAAGCTTCTCAAATTGCAAACTTTGAACATTACCTATTATAAGTTGCTGCGGTAGAGAACTACTGATCGCTTGCTACAGATGATCTCAAAAGATTTTTATAGCAACACCAGCCACCACACTGAGCAGAGGGGTTACTTCAGCATTAAAGGTTTTTCAAACTAGGATGTCCGATAATAGTTAATGTGGATGTTTCAGTAACTATATCGACCAACTCTTTCATTGGCAAACCCTTGAGATAGGTGCCAGGCGGTAAAAAGGAGTAACAAGAATAAAAAAGGGGCAGCCCCAGTGCATGCAGCTCCCGCTTGCGCAGGGTCTGGGGAAGGGTCCGACCACTTTGGGTCTATTGTACGCAGCCTTTCCCTACATTTCTGTAAGAGGCTGTTTCCAGGACTTGAACCCGTGACCTCATGGTCACAAGGCAGCAGCACTGCGCCAAGGCTCCCCTTCAAAAAGGAGTAACAAGAATGTTGAAGAAAAACTGAATTCAGCATATCATGAATGTTAAAATTGATTTGAAATCTTAATGAATTTACGCCTCCAACAAAGTACCTTGAATTAGTCGCATGCGTGCTACAAATGAATCAGCACGGCCCTGAAAAACCTCTCTTTCTTGTTGCCACCATTTCTCTTTGTCAACATCATTCCCATCAACAGGCACATCAGTTGCTTTCCCCATCAAGAGGTTCCAAACTCTTGTTGTCTCAAAATCCAATTCAACTTTAGCTCGAGGGCGCTGCTTCTTGACTAAATGCAATGGCATCTCATATGGAAAGATCATCTGACTACCAAATGGTACAAGAGAATTTGATAGGCTGCCTGTTGCTCCAAAAGGGACAACAGCTGATGTAGTCAGAGATGGATACATCTCATTTGTATGCACAGGCTCGGTGTTCAAATCAAGATATTTCAGCCCTGATGCAACTCTTTGAAGGAAATCCATATATGGAGTTGACTTATATTGTGAGTTTTGTGAGCTTTTTTCTGTTGCTTCAGAATAAACATCATGGTAGAATTTTCTGTTTTCTGGAGGCTGAAAAAATCCATCTGATCTTCGGTAATGGCGTCGTACCCTTCGTGAACGTTTCTTGGTAAAAAAATTAAAACCAGGACTTTCATACAGGGCCTCCAGGCATGACTGAGATAACCGTGGCAGTACTTGTGCCCTATTCATCTCAATATTCATTATAGGAACATACGAACTCCTGCGGACTCGGACCGTTCGCTTCTTTTTTATCCCACCAGCTTGACAAAATGCTAGCATCTGAGCAGCAGTACTTAAGATGACCGAGTCCCGTGAGCCAGCTAGGGAGGACTCACTCTCTCTGCGCTGTTGATGTTTCCTTTTCTCCACTCTCGACACCTTAGTCTGACTTTCTGTGGATGCTGTTTCAGGTATAAATGTAGCTGAGCAATGCATAGCAAAACCAGCCTTGCTAGAGTCGTTTGCCTCCAAGCCCTTGTTATACCCTTCCATTATGGTAACCCCAATCCTTGTGGCATCAAGACCATGAGTGCTTCGTACACTGTCTTGTTTTGTTGTTGGCTCCCTGCTAAAACATCCAGAAGTTGCAGGCGGAACTTCTTGTGTACACTTTGTTCCCATCTCTGGCAAATGTATGTACTCATCTAACAGTTTGTTCATCTTGCGACTCATGCCAAAAGCTAATCCTCCTGGTGAAGTTTCCATGTCCACATGTAGTCCATGTGCACCCTGCGCAGTTGATACAGTGGCAGTTGAACAGAAAGAACTTTTAGCATGAATGAGTTTCTCCTCAATGTGGAGACATGAGTTGCCAGCTGATGATTGGTCTCCCAGTGCTCCTTGTTCACCAAATTCCAACTGCAACCTTCTTCGGACTGATACAGCTCTGCTTCTAACAGCGTCTTCTGCTCCCCTGGAGACTGATTGGTCGCTAACAGGTCCCGAGCAAGTCTCCAGAGAGCTGAGATTTCTTTTCTTCCGGACATAACTTCTCTTGGCTTTCTGATTAGTTCCTTCTTCTGGCGTTGCAACAGCAGGCTTTTGCTTCTTGATTTGCTTGTTAAGTTTCTGATTAGATTCTTCTTCTGGCGTTGTAACAGCAGGCTTTTGCTTCTTGATTTGCTTGCGAAGTTTCTGATTAGATTTTTCTTCTGACGTTGCAACAGCAGACTTTTGCTTCTTGATCTTCTTGTCTTCACGGATTACCTTCGCTCTATGTTTCTTCCTCCGAGGCTTCGCTTTTCTTGCAGGGGCCTCCTCAATTTCCTTGAATGCAGCTGCTGCTGACAAAACTGTGTGATCATTCAGCTGACTTTGTGTCTTGAGCTTTTCTGGTGTCTGCTGATACGTTTGCATGTTCTGATCAGTTACACCTTCAGCAAGCAGTGAGGCCAATTCATCAGTATTTGCAGGAATAGCCGATTGTAAATTACAGTGGCTATCAGAGATACCTGGTGATGATGATGACGATTGTTGACTATCATCTGCTTGAATTCCGGTTGTGGGTGCTTCTGCATCTACACCATTTGGCTGAAGCTGTATTGGTGGATGTTCAGAACTGCGATTAACTGGAACTGCTAGTGTTGAAGGATCTATGGCCATATCAGTGGCAGCAACATCTGACTCCCTTCCAAGTGATAGGAAATCTCTTCGAGCAAACTGAATAGAAGTATCATCTTCAGAATCTGTGGAGAAGATACAGAAAGAAGAAAATTTCAGTCAAGTCCCAAAGCTTCGAGGAAGCCAACTACAACCTCGGAAGATGTCATGCTGCCATGAAGAGGAAACGCTCACCTCGTGCTACACCGAGCGGAGCAGGAACTGGAGTGGGCGTATGAGGTGGCGGCGGCGCGGGCCTGGATGCCCTCCTATGGAACACCACGATACTTATCGGCACCTGCGTGCACCCTGCAGGCAGGTTACAGGGCGGCCGGACGGAGGACCCGGCATCTTGTTGGGCAGCGCCACTCATCAGAGTGGCACCCCCGCGCATAGCATTCACCATCGCTGTGGCATGGCTGATCCCGGGTCCAGCAAGATTTTGCCAGCCTATGGTGGCCGCCGCATCGCCCTGCAGGAACAAGGGTGTGTTGCCAGGAAGGCTTGGAGCGCCGCTCTCCGGCCACACGCACGGGGTCCAATTATCTTGGCTCATGCCAGGATTCGCCTGCGGATTGAGCCCCGAGGGCCCCATCCCCGCTTCTTCCACAACCTGCGCAGAGAAGTAGAAGATCGAATCGGAGAAAAAGGAACAAATAGCACCAAGAAGGCGAAAGGGAGAAACGGGGCAAGGGGTTGCAAAACCTCCACAAACCCCTGGAAACAGAGCAGATTTGGGGGGCGGCACCCCGCCGTCCAGTCTGCCGGACAAGAGATTGATCCGGCGAGGGAGGGGAAGGGCGCGAGCACAGGGAGTGGGAGAGGCAGGACTGGAGGAGGGGAGGGAGGGGCTGGGCGGCGGAGCAAATGCGGGGAGTTTGTTAGACGAACACGAGGGGCGGCGTTGAGTGGAAAAAGGAGAGATACTGCGCTCTCCCCCGATCTCTCCCTACCTTAACCGCAAGCAAGAGCAAGAATCGGAACGTAGGCTGTTCGTTTTGAGTGGACTCCTCGCGCGCGCCGGCGCGAGCCGACGCGACGAACGAGTCTGTCTGAAAGACCGCATGACCAAAATCTCTGCTATTAAAAGAGAGTTTCTATGTCGTTTATTTCTTATAATTTTAATGTCATTCTATTCACTTTTTATCCGTGGATTGTCAGTTTACTCCGTGTCTGTACATATCCGCGCCAATCTGTGTAGTGGCCGATCTATTTGGTCCATTTGGCCAGTGCGCCGACCCATTTATCGCTCAAATGTTTATTTTCAACTTTCATATTTTCATAATCAAACATTGGATAGCAAAAATAATCTAAGATTTTTTGCATACATCAGTATGCCATGCTGGCGAGAGGGTCAACCCCCCCCCCCCCTCTCTCTCCCGTGACATCCCCTCCCCCCTCCCCCCGCTGATGGAGCACCCTCCTACCTTCGGCCCAGATTGGAGTCAAGCAAGGTGCACCGAGCAGGTGGGGTCGCGGCGAGGGGGTTGTAGCCGCCACCTACCTCCAGAAGTGGCATGGCTTAGGCACCGGTGGCCGCCTTGGTCGGCCTTGTGTCGGGGGCTTGCTGCCCTGTTCTCGACTGCATGGGGTCAGGTGTCGGACGGGCGTCTATGACTAGGGGTCAGGGCAGTCGACGTCTGCTTGTCTGTTCGTGGTTCTATCGCTGGTCTAGGGCCCGGGCCGACTTTGGGCAGGTGGCTTGACAGAGACCGGTGGTTTTCTCGGCCGGTGGATTTGTTCTTCCTCTAGATGGTGGTCACGTTTGGCTAGGTAGGACGGTTCAGTGAAAGCGGCGCAAGGCCTTGGCCGTTGCTGGCGACGACGATGTCTACGGATGTCGTTTTCCTCCTCGGTGGTGTTGCTTACAGTCCATCCTCCCCAGGCAATCTGACTTCCTCCCTATTGCAGTGTCCTCCTTCGGTGGTGTTCATCTGATTTCTCGATACCAAGGTTCCTCTAGGGTCTTCTTGTCGTCGGTGATGTACCTTGATGTGACCTTGGCCTCTTTTAGACGGCAGTCTGCTTGGTGTGTGAGGTCATCCTGGGACCATGGGGTTGCTGGAATCGGTGTCATGCAAGTAGGCAGCCAGAGGTATTCTTTAGTCCAGTTGCATTGGGTGTGGTTTGTTAGTTGCTAGTGATGCTCTCTTGGGTTGGCTGGTGGAGCGCCAATGAATGTCGTGCCCTTGTCAGGCCAACAATGACGAAGTTTGTGGACGCTACTCTCCTCCTTGGAGGCATCGTTTATTAACCCTCCCTCTGTCAAACTGATGGTATCTTACGCCTCGCCCATCGGTTGAAATGTGCCTAGGATTGGTGGCATGCGTGGTGAGGTGTGTTGAGGCGATCCGAAAAGGCTTGGGCTTATTACCAGGAACTAGCTAGATTCTTAGCTTGGCTTTAGTCCCTGTTTTTAGCTATTGGTGCTTCTCTTGTATAGCTAGTATCCCTGGCAGGGTTGGTGTCTGTTTGTATGCTTCATCTCTAACGGTTGTGGCTTTATTTATAAAGCGGGGAAGAAGCCTTTTTTCGGTCATATGCCATGCCGGCATACAACATTACACCAAAAGGATCTTCGTGGCCATAGTTCATGCATCTCGACTCTAATTCAAACAAATAAAAGATGATCACGCATAATCTCGGTCTTGGATGAACTTTGGTTTACCCTCAAGCCAAGTCATCTTTTTTGGGTCATCTTGCTTGTCTCGGCCGCCATGATCTCCACTTCCTTGTTGATTAGCCCGAGCTCCGCCTCCATGGCTCTTGTTTGGAAATTTGCCTCATCGATCTCAAGCTTCTTCCTTTGTATGTTAAACTAGGTCTTCATTTGCTCCTCTTTCTCTTGGTGCTCCCTCTATTCCCTTTGTGTTATGAACCCCTTCAAAGTTTCTTGCAAGGCGATTGCCGAAGCATCACTAATGACCCATAAGTATGGGAGATCAATCGTAGTATTTTCGATAAGTAAGAGTGTCGAACCGAACGAGGAGCGGAAGGAATCAATAAGTGGTTTTAAGCAAGGTATTCTCTGCAAGTGTTGTAAAGTAGTTATGACAGATAGTTTGGTAGCAAGATAATTGGTAGCAATTAACAAGGTGCAACAAGGTGGACCAATCCTTTTTATTGCAAAGGACAAGCCATGCGTACTTCTTATAGTGACTAAAACATTCTCAAGGACACATGGGAATTTCGTCTAGTCATCTTCATCACAGTCCATTGACTCGTGTTCACTACTTTGATAAATTGTTATGTGGGTGGACCGGCGCTAGGGTGTTGTTCCTACTTGAACGAACAACCTACTTATGATTACCCCCTATCGCAAGCATACACAACTACAAGAGAAGAATTAACATAAATCTAACCATAGCATGAAACATATGGATCCAAATCAACCCATTCCAGAATAGGTCATAAACTAGGGTTTAGGCTTCTGTCACTCCTGCAACCCATCATCTACTTATTAATCCCACAATGCCTTCCCCTAGGCCCAAACATGGTAATTTATCATGTATTCAACGTTGACACGACACCACTAGAGGAAGAACAACATAACAGATCATCCAAACATTGAACAAAAACCACCTTCACATGATTACTTATGAAAAGACTTCTCCCGTGTCCTCAAGAACAAACGGAACTACTCACAAAATCATATCCATGTTCATGATTAGAGGAGATAAATATATGATTAACAATCTGAACAAATAATCTTCCACCAAGTAAAGCAATTAGCATCAACTACAAGATGTAATCAACACTACTAGCAACCAGAGGTACCAATCAGAGGTTTGTGACAAAGATTGAATACAAGAGATGAACTAGGGTTTGGAGATGATATGGTGCCGATGAAGGTGCTGCTAGAGATGAGTCCTCCCACGATGAGAGGAACATTGGTGATGACAATGGCTTTGATTTCCCCCTTCGGGAGGGAAATGTCTCCTAGCCAAGTTCCGCCTTGGGAAGGTGACGCTTCATCCTGAAAGTCTTCTTTTGATTTTTTCTAGGGAATGGCTTCATATAGTAGGAGATGGACTTCAGAGGCATTCAGTGGACCCCACAAGCTCTCATGGCGCGCCACAAGGGGGTGCCACCTAAGCTTGGGTGCCCTCTGGTATATTTACTTCCAGTGTTTTTATATATTTTGAAATAATTCTCAGTGCGTTTTCAGGTCATTTGGAGCTACAAAGAATAGCTATCTCCATTATAGCTCTTTTCTGGTCTAGAATTCCATCTGCCGTTGAAATTTAAGAGAGAGAAAACATTAGAATTGCATCAAAAAGTGAAATATAACTTCAAGACAATAAAATAATAGTAGGAAAACATGATGCAAAATGGACATATCAACTCCACCAAGCTTAAGACTCCACTTTCCCTCAAGCGAATACCGAGCTCGATAATCATGACCGCGGGTTTAGAGAGAGAGAGAGAGAGAGAGAGGTGTCGATAAAACAAAATATGAACATGGTAGCATCATGATCATTATAGTAGCAGCAACTATCAATCATAAAACTTCTCATGAACTAGTAATAATTCATTCACAAGCTAAAGTATAAACAATACACTTTCTTGAAAACTAACAAACTATGTTCTCAGTCATCAAAAAATTGCAATTCATCATGTTTTCAAGAAGGGTCTATGTAAGAGCTTTCAGTTTAGTAAACTTCACATACTCAACTATCATATAGTCTTCCATGATTGCTGGCACTCAAAGCATATTTTTAGAACAAACTGTTTCAATCAAACACAAAGGGACATGGGGGTTTAGTGTTTCACCTCCCAACTGATTTATCTCAGGGATAATGTCAACAATAATAACTCATGACTACATATATTCAACTGGATATACATGTCTGGATCTTCCCTGCCATATGATGCTTGCCAAGTGGAGAATAATTGAGATTGGAATAGGAGTAAATATTTTTTACTCTTGTATGAAAGTAAAGATTAAACATTGAAAGAGAGGCCCTTCGCAGAGGGAAGTAGAGGTTGTCATGCACTTTTATTTTGGATGTGTAAGCTCTTAATGTAAAGGAATGTCACTTTATATTGCCCCTTGTGTTAGCAACCTTTATTGAGCAGTTTGTCGCTTTTATAGCGTTACCATCATAAGTTCGTATAAAGCTTGTTTCCCTTACAATAAAAGAGCATACATGTTTAGAGGCAACTTTTATTGCTTTCCACTGATGACGACTTACTTGAGGGATCTTATTCAATTCGTGGGTAGGTATGTGATACGTTTCCAACGTATCTATAATTTTTTATTGTTTCATGCTATTATATTATGAAACTTGTATGCTTTATATGCCATTATACATCATTGTTGGGAACTAACCTATTAACCTGGTGCCAAGTGCCAGTTGTTGTTTTCTACATGTTTTGGTTTTTATAGAAAATCCCTTCCAAACAAAGTCCAAACGTAACGAAACTTTTTGACTATTTTCTCTGGAGCAAGAGGGACCCTAGAAGCTTCAAGGGGAGTCCAGATGACAGACAAGGAGATGGCAGGGCAGCATGGCGCGCCCAGGAGGAATGTTCTCTTAATTTATACTTGGCGGATTTTAAAACTAAAAGTCATTTGGGAAAAATTAATGATGTTCTTATTCTTGCAAATAGGAATTATGTGCCCATAGGTTTTATTGTACTTGATATTGATTGCAATCCGTCTTGTCCCATAATACTTGGTAGGCCGTTTTTACGAACTATAGGTGCCGTGATTGACATGAAAGAAGGGAATATTAAATTTCAGTTTCCATTAAGGAAGGGTATGGAACACTTCCCTAGAACTAGAATTATGCCACCATATGAGTCAATCATGAGGTTAACCTACGGAGAAAAAACCAAAGATGACAACACTTGAATCTTTGCATTATGCCTAGTGTCGGTGTCAAAACCGGCGGGTCTCGGGTAGGGGGTCCCGAACTGTGCGTCTAGGCCGGATGGTAACAGGAGGCAAGGGACACGAAGTTTTACCCAGGTTCGGGCCCTCTTGATGGAGGTAAAACCCTACGTCCTGCTTGATTAATATTGAAGATATGGGTGTTACAAGAGTAGATCTACCACGAGATCAGGGAGGCTAAACCCTAGAAGCTAGCCTACGGTATGATTGTATATTGTGATTGTTGTCCTGCGGACTAAAACCCTTTGGTTTATATAGACACCGAAGGGGGTTAGGGTTACACAAGGTCGGTTGCAAAGGAGGAGATATCCATATACGTATTGCCTAGCTTGCCTTCCACACCAAGTAGAGTCCCATCCGGACACAAGACGAAGTCTTCAATCTTATATCTTCATAGTCTAACAGTCCGGCCAATGGAGATAGTCCGGCTGTCCGGAGACCCCCTAATCTAGGACTCCCTCAGTAGCCCTTGAACCAGGCTTCAATGACGATGAGTCCGGTGCGTAGTTGTCTTCGACATTGCAAGGTGGGTTCCTTCTCCGAATACATCACAGAAGAATTTGAATACGAGGATAGTGTCCGACCTTGCAAAATAAGTCCCACATTTCACCGTAGAGAGAATAGTTTTCGCAGATCTAATCCGCTAGCTTGTTTTGGCAACATGACGTTACGTCATGGCCCGGTGATTATTCAAACCGTTTCTTTTAACCAGCCCCGCACATAATGCAAGGTAGTTTTTCGACACATCTTGTCAAAGCAGAGATCGTGTCCCCTTATTACGAGATTCTCATCAATACGGGCGTGGGTAACCCAACCGCGCCATCAATTGCAGCGCTTGGGGGATAAGCGAGTTTTACCAGGCAAGTGGGGACGTTTAATTTTGTCCACCCATATAAAGGGATAAGGATTCACCTTTCTATCCATGCCTTCTTCCTCCTCTGCTCATCCGCTCCCGCACACTCGAGCTCTAGCGCCCAAGTCCTCACTTCCATCTCAACCTTCTCCAACCATGTCCGGAGCGGGAGGCAAGTGGATGGTCTCCTCCGTCATGGAGGGAGACGTCAAGAAACTGAGGAGAGCCGGATACCTGCCCGACGATATCGCACACCAGCTCCCAGATGAGGGACAGCTCATCCCCAC
The DNA here is from genome assembly GCF_018294505.1 of Triticum aestivum. Classification (NCBI taxonomy): domain Eukaryota; kingdom Viridiplantae; phylum Streptophyta; class Magnoliopsida; order Poales; family Poaceae; genus Triticum; species Triticum aestivum. The sequence continues at coordinate 475,281,506 of NC_057794.1, forward strand.
CCCCGAGCCCCATGAGAGGGTGGTATTCCTCACCCATTTCCTCCGCGGACTGGGATTCCCTCTCCATCCCTTCGTCCGGGGGCTCATGTTTTATTACGGCCTGGATTTCCACGATCTGGCCCCGAACTTCATCCTCAACATCTCGGCGTTCATCGTCGTGTGCGAGGCCTTCCTCCGCATCAAGCCCCACTTCGGCTTATGGCTGGAGACCTTCAATGTCAAGCCGAAGGTAGTGAGCGGCCGCCAGGCAGAGTGCGGAGGCGCCATGGTGGGCAAGATGCCCAACATCACATGGCTCGAGGGCACCTTCGTGGACACCATAAAGGGGTGGCAATCGGGGTGGTTCTATATCACTGAGCCGCGCGACCCCGCATGGGTAGCGGCCCCCGAGTTCCGATCTGGCATCCCCATGCGGCTCACCTCCTGGAAAGAGAAGGGCCTGTCCTGGGGTAATTCAAAAGAGCTGACCGGACTCCAGTCATGTATTCAGAACATGGTGGATAAGAAGCTCAAGCTTGTCAACATAGTCCAGGTTATGCTCGTCCGCCGGATACTCCCGTGCCAACAATGGGAGTTTACCTTGTGGGAGTTCAATCCGGCGCAGCACCGAACTCTGAACAGGCTCTTCGACACGACTCATGAAGATGTCTGGAGGGTGCTGTTCAAGGGCGCCGCGGTCCCTCCCCCCATTACTGAGGATCGCGGATTCAGCGCGAAGCGCCATGCCAGTGCGGTAAGTTGTTTTACCTTTCACAGGATACTTGTTTTCTATATAGATTGATTCTATGCGGGATCTAAACTCCCGTGCCGTTAACAGGACTGGCAGAAGATGGCCGGACAAATTGACTGTCCGGCTCCCTTGCCCGAAGGCCCTGCAGACGCCCTTCTGGCGAAGATGTTGACTCCGGCCCCTTATAAGGTGCCGGAGAAGACCCAGAAGGCCAAGGGAGCTCGAAAGAGTTCCCGACGCCAGGCGTCGTCAGACTCACCGTCCGATGAGTCTACGGCGCACTCTTCCCCCGAAGACGAGGAAGAGGAAGAAGAGTCTCCCCCACCGACTGGGGGAGACAAGAAAAGGAAGGCCGCCCAACTGGGGAGGCCGGAGGGTCCAAGAAGGGAAGGACGCTCCTTTCGGACAGCTCTACCGCCGCCGACGAAAGTGAAGACGAGTGGTTGCCCAGGGCCAAGCCCCAGGGGAGATCGTAAGTATTTGGAAACCAAAGTAACCCATAGGATTCCTTTGTCGCATTGCTTTCCCTAACGCTGAACTCAATTGTGCAGGCCGCCCCGATCCAATATCGAGGTATCCTCGGACGGCTCCCTAGGCTCGTCGGACATGGATAGCGATCCAGTCCCGACCGCCACCTCCCCTCATCCAGCCGACGACACCGAGGTGCTGTCTCAAGAGGCACCAGATTAAGGGGGGACAGTCCCGGAGGCGCCTCAAGGCGACCTTCCGGACTCCGGGAGCAAAGGGGACGAGGTCCATGAGAGCTTCGAGTTCGGCCCTCAGCCGAACACCGTGCCGGACCCTCCAACGGCTCCGAGCTCGGGTAGGCGGTCCCCTTCTAAGGGGGGTGAGACGCCTGTGTCGGTGACCTCTGTCCATCCAGAGGCGCCGGACACTATGTTGGAAGCGCTTCACAGCGCTTCCATCGAGGAGGAGCACCGCACTATCATGAGTGCAGTGATCCAGAAGGTTCAGTCCGCCAAGAGCGGATTGACTGAAGCCTGTACTAGCCTTCTAACAGGCTTCGAGGTAAGTGTTTTAAAATGTAGTAGAAATATTACCGCATAGAAAGTAGCCCCTGATGCTTTGTTCAGTGTTCACAAAGAAAAGCCGAACAGAGGATCAAATAATATCGCAGGAGTCTAATATAAGTATGTCAATATGCATATGCAGGCTTCGCTGCTGGCGTCCACCGCACTAACTGCGGAGGTCGCTGTACTGAAGGAGGCCCTCGAGGGGTCACAGAAAGAGCTCGGCCTCGCTAAGAGGCAGCTCGAGGAGAACAAGGGTAAGTAATACCCCGTCTATAGATGAGAAAAAGGATGCGATTGCTAAATGACAGGATCATTGTATGTTTGCCAGGGGCCACAACCGAGGTGGAGACCCTGAAGCAAGCGCTGTCCCAGGCTGAAGAGAAGGCAGCCCAGGAGCGCACCGAGCGAGAGAGGCACGAGGCTCGGGTGGGCGAGGTGCAGCAAGAGCTCCAGGCTCTCGCGACAAAGCACGAGGCATTGGAGCTTGACTTGAAGACGCGAGAGTCTGAGCTTTCTACGGCCCGTGAGAGCGCGAAGAGTGCCAAGGCCGAGGCCCAGAAGGCCCTTCAGGAGATTGACGTGATAAAGAAGATAGCAGCGGGTAAGGCTTTCTATATGCAAAGCAAGCATGTAAAAGTAAATTATCGATTACTTACCTGGATCCGGAGCTCTTCAGGAGCATTCGCAGATTTACCCGCAGTGTGTCCGATGCCGCACAATTTTACCAGCCCGAGGACGGCAGCTCGACGGAGAAGCTGTTCTGGTCTCAGTATGCTGAGGCCGAACATCCAGTGCCAATGAGTGACCAGCTGAAGCAGATGGCCGAGCTACATAAGGCGGCCGATCAGGCCATGAAGGGCTTCATAGTCCGGTTGTGGCCTGGCGATGCCCTTCTGAACAGCTTCTTTGGCCTGGTGAGGCGGCTTGTGGATGCCTGCCCACGGCTGGAGGTTGTCAAGCGATCCGTCTGCATTGAAGGTGCACGCCGGGCCTTCGCCCGTGTAAAAACGCAGTGGGTCAAGCTAGACGCCGTGAAGCTGATCAAGGAGGGGCCGCCGGAGGGCAAGGAGCACCGCCACCCCGAGATGTACTACGAGGGTGTTCTACCGGGTGCCCGTCTTATCGCGGATGAGTGTTCGCAAAATGTAATATTTGAATGAGACTTGCTCGTTTTGTCCTGTGTGTATGAAAACTTGTATCGTATTCGCTATGCAACGCTTGTGTGAATTTAAAATATTACCTTCTGTTTGGCTGTTTATCCAATCTGAGAGATGGCTAGTCCTCGGCTTCTGCCCCCATGCCACGAGTGCCGGGGTGTTCGGGATAAACCTGAGCACTCTTGTTCCCATGTTTGGATCCTTCGAGGGAGGTGCTCAGCACAACGAACAAGGCAACCGGACTAATAATGCTTTATCACTCTCATTTAGCCATAGAATTCTATAATTTTAAATTTTGGCGAAGCCCCTGGTATTCGAAAGGCCGAATTCGGGGCGCGATACACGCCTGTAAGCCGGACGGAGCCGGCTCCTCGCCCTAAGCGGCATAAGTTTTTAGGGACTCGAAAAACCTCACCGAACAGCCACCAGTCTCTCGCCTTATCATGACAGTCAGTTTTAGCTTTCTCTACTGAGGTGCTCGGCCCGACAGAACCGGGGCATAATCGCAGTAGTTCTCCTAGCGCTACCTTAGCCGATAGAGCGGAACGTAAGGTACCAAAACATAGGAGCCGGGAAAACCCAACATTTGACCAAAGACATGATTCGGAGCTGATGCATATAATGCTATAAGTTCAGGGTGCCGCACTTGTGAAAGTGTTTGGACTTTTCACACCATATTGTGGGTACGTAAGCCCCTGGTGCATTGGCCGTACCAGAGTGTACGGTTTCTAGGCGTCATTAATGAACACATAGATATGTATACATATAACAAAAATGCGATAATAGTCGTAATGTCATGCATATATTAAAAAATTGCATTAAAGCAGAGTGATACAGATAGTGTAATAAGCAAAAGAGTAGGACTATGTCCCTTCCAAGGGCGAGCTGAGGAATTATATGAAATCTGTAATCCACCTGGGAATTCCGTAGTTGTAGGCCTCCTTGGTTGCTGTATCATGTGTTCGGCAATAGAGCTGCCGGACAGTGTTTCCAGAGATTGAAGTCCTGAAAGAAAAAAGAAAAATAACCAAACAGGAAGCCCCTCGTGCGGTTTAGGCCGTGTTTTGGGGCATGCCGTAGTTGTGCCTCCCCCTCCCCATCTGTGCCCATGGTATTTTTAATGCGTAATTATGTACGCGCGGCACGAACAACACCGTTGGGCTGGGATTGGGGTGGCCGTCGTGTTGCTACGCGAGCTCAGATCGCGCCAGGCGGTCTGTTTGCCGATTGCCCCGAGCGCGCTTGAAGGTGTCGGGGCTTTGAAACGCCGAACTGGTAGATTGCCTTGAGAGGCTGCTTTGCGCTTTTGCTGCGAGGGCTGCGATGTGCTCCTCTGTTCAGAGAGAGCACTCTGTGTTTCCATTGACTGTAATAACTCTGTGAGGTCCTGGCATCTTGAGCTTGAGGTATGCATAATGTGGTACCGCATTGAATCTAGCGAATGCGGTTCGTCCGAGCAGCGCGTGATAACCACTGCGGAACGAGACTATATTGAAGATTAACTCTTTGCTTCGGAAGTTATCTGGGGATCCGAAGACCACTTCCAGTGTAATTGAGCCTGTGTAGTGGGCCTCTACGCCTGGAATGACGCCCTTAAAGGTCGTCTTTGTGGGTTTGATCCTTGAGAGGTCTATACCCATTTTGCACACTGTGTCCTGATAAAGCAGGTTCAGGCTACTGCCGCCGTCCATAAGGACTCGAGTGAGATGAAATCCATCGATGATTGGGTCTAGGACCAGTGCGGCGAATCCGCCGTGACGGATACTAGTGGGGTGGTCCCTGCGATCGAAGGTGATCGGACAGGAAGACCAAGGGTTGAACTTTGGGGCGACTGGCTCCAACGCATATACGTCCCTGAGCGCACGCTTCCGCTCCCTCTTGGGGATGTGGGTTGTGTATATCATGTTCACCGTCTGCACTTGCGAGGGAAACCTCTTCTGTGCTCCAGTGTGCGGCTGCCGGGGTTCTTCCTCGTCATTGTTATGCGGCCCCTTGTCCTTGTTTTCGGCAATTAACTTGCCGGCCTGCTTGAACACCCAACAATCCCTGTTGGTGTGATTGGCTGGCTTGTCTGGGGTGCCGTGTATTTGACACGAGCGATCGAGTATACGGTCCAAGCTAGACGGACCCGGCGTACTTTGCTTGAATGGCTTTTTCTGCTAACCGGGTTTAGAGCCTTTGAATCTGGCATTGAATGCCGTATCCTTAGTACTTCCGCCATTAATGCGGCGCTTATGCTTATTGCGACGTGACCTGCTATTGCCGTCCTTGGTATCTGAGGTACCATGGTTCTTTGATATGTTGTTACTGTGAGCCAACCAGCTGTCTTCTCCCACACAAAAGTGGTTCATGAGCGTCGTGAGGGCTGCCATAGATTTCGGCTTTTCCTGACCAAGGTGCCAGGCTAGCCACTCATCTCGGATGTTGTGCTTGAAAGCCGCTAAGGCCTCCGCATCCAGACAGTCGACAATTTGATTTTTCTTTGTAAGGAACTGAGTCCAGAATTGCCTGGCCGACTCTTCTGGATGCTAAATTATGTGGCTCAAGTCATCGGTGTCTGGTGGTCGCACATAAGTGCCCTGAAAGTTGTCAAGGAATGCGGCTTCCAGATCTTCCCAACAGCTAATGGAGTCTGTTGGCAAGCTATTAAGCCAATGTCGCACTTGAATGCTTTGCTTTGTCCTCCAATATGTCTCGCAGGTCTGGCGTATCTCCCCATGCCTTTTTATTTGGATGGCGTTGGGGTGGAGGCTGAGCTTTTGGCTGGAATGCCTCTCTATCGTGGCCACGAGGTGGCCGATCAGCCGTATCATACGCTTCTTCTTCCAGTCGGGGTAGTAATCTACGCCTTGGGTAACTCTTGGAGGGACGATCGAGTTTATATTCCTCGGCCGCGAGGACTTCAGTCCATTTGTCAGCTATCAGGTCTTGATCAGCTTGAAGCTGCTGCTGCTTTTTCTTCAGGCTATTTGCCGTGGCCATAAGCCTGCGCTTGAAGCGCTCTTGTTCGACGGGATCCTCTGGTACGGCGAATTCATCATTGCCGAGGCTTGCCTTGTCTTCGGAGGGGGGCATGTAATTGTCATCCTCCTCCTCTCCGCTAGCCGCTCTCTCAGGAGAGCTGGCTCCTTCATCCTCCTGATCTAACTCTTGCTGGAGGGGATTTTTGTTGTCTTTGGCGCTATCCGGAGTGTTATTATCTCCTGTGCCGGTATCACCACTTTTGCTTTGGTGGGACTTAGAGCGGCGCCGCTAACGTCGGCGCCTGGGTTGCTACTTGGAGGGGTCATCCTCCGCTATCTCGTCGCCGTTGCCTTCATTAGGTGTATCCACCATGTATATGTCATACGACGAGGTGGCTTTCCAGTGCCCTATAGGTGCTGGTTCATGTTCGTCTCCTACATCATCGTCCATACCGTCGATGTTTTCGGAGTCGAAGTCGAGCATGTCGATTAAATCATCTACAGTGGCTACAAAGTGGGTGGTGGGTGGGCGTCGAATTTCTTCGTCGTCCGCATCCCAGTCCTGTTGGCCATAATCCGGCCAGGGCTCTCCTGACAAAGAGAGAGACCTTAGTGAATTCAGAATGTCGCCGAAGGGCGAGTGCTGAAAGATGTCCGCATCGGTGAATTCCATGATCGGCGCCCAATCGGATTCGATTGGCAGGGGCGCAGATGGTTCGGGGTCCAGAGGAGAGTCCGACACCTTGGAGTCACGGGCTGCGCAGAGGATTATGCTGGTGTTTGGCTCGATCACCGTCGAGACTGCAGCCCCTGAGGCGGTGTCTAGCCACCCGTCCTCGATTGGCGCAGCTGGCTCCGAGCTAAGGGTCGGAGCTGATGCGGGCGCGGCCTCTGGGGTACCGTCCGATGGCAGAGCTAGGTCATACCCATCGCGACAGTGCGGCGCGCCCGGCTGTGGCTCGAATCCATCGAAGATCAAGTCCCCACGGATGTTGGCCATGTAATTCAAACATCCAAATCTGACCTGATGGCCATGGGTGTAGCTTTCGATCTGCTCTAGATGGCCAAGTGAATTAGCCCGCAGTGCAAAGCCGCCGAATACAAAGATCTGTCCGGGGAAAAAAGTCTCACCCTGAACCGCATCGCTATCGATGATAGTAGGAGCCATCAAGCCTGACGGCGACGACACAGAGGAACTCTCAATGAAAGCACCAATGTCGGTGTCAAAACCGGCGGTCTCGGGTAGGGGGTCCCGAACTGTGCGTCTAGGCCGGATGGTAACAGGAGGCAAGGGACACGAAGTTTTACCCAGGTTCGGGCCCTCTTGATGGAGGTAATACCCTACGTCCTGCTTGATTAATATTGAAGATATGGGTGTTACAAGAGTAGATCTACCACGAGATCAGAGAGGCTAAACCCTAGAAGCTAGCCTACGGTATGATTGTATGTTGTGATTGTTGTCCTACAGACTAAAACCCTTCGGTTTATATAGACACTGAAGAGGGTTAGGGTTACACAAGGTCGGTTACAAAGGAGGAGATATCCATATACATATTGCCCAGCTTGCCTTCCACGCCAAGTAGAGTCCCATCCGGACATGAGATGAAGTCTTCAATCTTGTATCTTCATAGTCTAACAGTCCGGCCAATGGAGATAGTCCGGCTGTCCGGAGACCCCCTAATCCAGGACTCCCTCACCTAGCTAGGGGTGTAAAACAATAGCGCTTGTTGTGAGACAACCATATAGTTATTCTTTACATTTTTTGTTTATTTTCTATTCTTTAATAAATACACAAATATGCTTCTATAATGATAGTGTTTTTATGTTTTAATTAGTGTTTGTGCCAAGTAAAGCCTTTAGGATGGTTTGGGTGATAGTTGCTTTGATTCTGTGCATTAACAGAAACTTTTGCGTCCAGTAGCAGAATTCTTAAAACTGACTGGAGCGACAAAAAATTCTGATTTTTTATAAATAATTGATATACAAATTTCCCACATTGTCCTAATTTTTCAGAATTTTTATAGCTATGGAAGTATGGTTAAAATTCAGATTACTACAGACTGTTCTATTTTTGACAGATTCTATTTTCGTTGCATTGTTTGCTTATTTTGATGAATCTATGGATTGTATCGGGGGGGGGGGTATAAGCCATGGTAAAGTTATAATACAGTAGGTATAATGCAATAACAAAATATGATTGGGTTTGCAACATTACTTAAGGTGGTGATTTGCTTTATTATACTAACAGATCTCACGAAGGTTTTGTTAAATTTTGTGTGATTGAAGTTTTCAAGTTTTGGGTGAGATCACGATGAATAAAGGAATACAAAGTGAGAAGAGCCTAAGCTTTGGGATACCCATGGCACCCCAAGGTAATATTCAAGGAGTACCAAGCAACTAAGCTTGGGGATGCCCCAGAAGGCATCCCCTCTTTCTTCTAATGACCATCGGTAATTTTATTTAGAGCTATATTTTTATTCGTCACATATCATGAGTCTTGCTTGGAGTGTCTTGTATTATATGAGTTTTTGCTTGTTTTGCTTTTAAGTTTGTCATAATCATCCTTGTTGGACACACCTATTTGAGAGAGCCATAATGATGCTATGATTTGTTAGAATTGTTGTTTGTGCTTCACTTAAATTTTTTGAGCTAAGGAATTGCTCCAGTACTTCAATTATATCTTTTTGAGCACAGTGGCGGTTTAATTTGTTAAGAAATGCTCTCATGCTTCACTTAGATCACTTTGAGAGTAGTAAAATTTTGAAGAAATATGCTCTCATGCTTCGCTTATATTAATTTGAGGGTTAGAATTTTTTTTTGACGAAATGTGCTCTCATGCTTCACTTAAACTTATTTGAGAGCTTGTTATTAGCAATGGTAATTTCCTTAAGATATGAATTTGGCCCCAAAGTGATAGATATCCAAGAGGGATATAATAAAAACTTTCATGAAGATCATTGGATTTATAAACTTGATTCCTTGCAATAGTTTTGTGATATGGAGATAGTAATATGTCAGTCCTGTTGGTGAGTAATTATGCTTTAGTAAGAATATTGGTGTTAAGGTTGGTCATTCCCTATGCAAGAACGAAAGTCAATAGTTATGCAACGAAGTTACATCCTACTTATTCGGTGTTAGTTATGTTCAATGCTCGTTTATGACCGTTTTCGTTTTTTGGTTGGTTGCTTCTCAATCTATTTGCTAGCCTTCCCTTGTACTAAGTAGGAATACTGCTTGTGCATCCAAATCCTAAACCAAGTTATGCCAAATGAGTCCACCATACCTACATATATGCGGTATTTCCATGTTGTTCCAAGAAAATTTGTATGTGCTAACTCTAATTTTCAAAATGAATTTCCTTTTTGTGTGCCTGTAGCGCTCATGAAGCGACACGGGGTGGCCAATATTTTCCATGCTAGGCATGTTATTCTCAAGATGAGTGTTTATTCACTTATCATTGCACGAGAGTGTGGTAGGTAATAGGGATGCCCAGTACCGAAATGAAAAAAAAATCATATACGTTGTTCATAATAAATTCCTTGGAAAGTATTGGTATGGAAGGCACCCGTGGATACGGCTAGCTATGGATTGTGAAAGAATGGTGGAAAAGAAAATAAACTTAATTTTATGTTTGGGAACCGCCTAGCATGGAAGATATTGAGAATTCTCAGTCGTTTTTGTCGACAGGAAAAGCATGCCTCTCAAAACAATTTTATCTCTCAATTTAAGCTATGAGCTCTAGCACCTCTACAAATCTCTGCTTCCCTCTGCGAAAGGCCTATCTATTTACTACTCCCTCCGTCCGAAAATACTTGTTAGAGAAATTGATAAAAAATGCATGTATCTAGAACTAAAATATGTCTAGATACATCCATTTCTCCGACGAGTATTTCTAGACGGAGGGAGTTTTATGCAATTTATATATTTTTTGAGTCTTCATCTTCTCTTATAAAGCACCAACTAGGGAACACTATTGTCATACTTGTGCATTGGATGTATCTGTGTTTCATGAATGGATCAATGATTGAGCATAATGGGTTAGGAATAGCTTTCTTTAGCGTTAATATTTTGAAAGGCATGGTTGCTTGTTGATATGCTTGAGTATTGATGCCTTCATGCCAAATTATAGACTATTGCTTTGAATCACTTAAAGTCCAAATGTCCATGCTACAAAATAAAACAATATGTGATGAATATGATAGGTAGCATTTCACATTAAAAATTCTGTTTTTATCATTTACCTACTCGAGGACGAGCATGAATTAAGCTAGGGGATGCTTAATACATCTCCAACGTATCTATAATTTTTTACTGTTCCATGTTATTAAAGTATCAATATTGGATGTTTTATATACATTTACTAGCAACTTTATATCATTTTTTGGGACTAACCTATTAACCTAGTGCCCAGTGCCAGTTGCTATTTTTTTCTTGTTTTTTACTTTGCAGAATATCAATACCAAATGAAGTCCAAATGCCATGAAACTTTTTGGAGATTTTTTTTTCTGGTGATAAGAGACTCTGGAAGCTTCTAGAGTACGAGAAGATGAAGGTGGGGCCCACTAGACACCAGGGCACACTAGGAGTCCCTGGCTCGCCCTGATGGGTTGTGGGGCCCACAGGCAGTGTCTTGACCTACGTCTGCCTCTATAAATACTCTAAATTCTAAAAACTCTAGGGGAGTCGAAGAAATACTTTTTTCACCGCCACAAGTTCCAAAACCACGAGATCCAATCTAGAGGCCTTTTCCGGCACTCTGCCAGAGGGGGCAACAATCACAAAGGGGTTGTTCATCATCCTTGTTGCCCGTCCGATGATGCGTGAGTAGTTTACCATAGACCTACAGGTTCGTAGTTAGTAGCTAGATGGCTTCTTCTTTCTTTTTGATCTGCAATACAATGTTCTCCTTAATGTTCTTGGAGATCTATTCGATGTAACTCTTTTTCCGGTGTGTTTGTTGGGATCCGATGAATTGTGAGTTTATGATCAGATCTATCCATGATTGTTATAGCCTCGCATTTCTTCTCTGATTTATTGGTTTGGTTTGGCCAACTAGATTGATTTATCTTGCCATGGGAAGAGGTGTTTTGTGATGGGTTCGATATTGCGGTGCTCAATCTTAGTGACAGAAGGAGACATGACATGCATGTATCATTGCTATTAAGGATAAAAAGATGGGGTTTATTCATACATGAGTTTATCTCGGCTACATCATGTCATCTTGCCTAATGCATATTACTCTGTTTTTCCATGAACTTAATACACTAGATGCATGCTAGATAGCGGTCCATGTGTGGAGTAATAGTAGTACATGCAGAATCGTTTGGGTCTACTAATCTTGGACGTGATACCTATATACATGATCATTGTCTTGTATATCGTCATATTTATTTGCTTTTCTGTTAGTTGCCCAACAGTAATTTGTTTACCCACTGTATGCTATTTTCTCGCGAGAAACCTCTAGTGAAAACAATGGCCCCCGGGTCTATCTTCTATCATATATTAAAACTAAAAATACCTTGCTGCAATTTACTTTTATTTATTTATTTTATTTTGTGTTTTAGTTAGATCTATTTATCAAATCTCATGCAATTTAATCTATCTCAATAGCGTTGAGGGATTGACAACCCCTTTACGCGTTGGATTGCAAGTATTTGTTGTTTGTGTGCAGGTGCTATTTACATAGTGTTGCTTGGTTCTCATATTGGATTGATAACCTTGGGTGAATTTCTAGGTCCCATGCAAGAGATGGGAGTGAAATTCAAACATTTGGGCGTCGTGGCTCGGCCGGAAAGATTGAGAAACTTGTTTTTTTAATTCCCGTAATTCCAAACCTCGCCTGAAAATCATGAAACTTGGCATGGTCTCAAGACATGGTACCAACATGCCGCGGTAATTTTTTTGGCCGAATTGGGACAAGTTTTGGTGTAGGCTTCTTGCAAACCGGAGCTTCCCTCAAGAAGGCTCGTGGTTCCGAGAGGGAACGTGTCACCTCCGTGTGCGAAATGACATACATACACTGCCTTCTCCCGCCTTAATTTTTTTACACAGCCAGATTAGACCAAATAGAAACACCGTGCTAAATTTTGGAATTATTCCGGGTTCGTTTGGCCTTTTTTATACATTAATCAAGTTTTTGGGCATTTAATGTGCATAATTCAAATTTGAACTACAAGCACATGCTCTAGCGCACCAAAGTTGTTTGAAAAATCACATGTGTGTCCTTAGGTGAATTTCTAGGTCCCATGGAAGAGATTGGAGTGAAATTCAAACATCCGGGCATGGTGGCTCGGCCGAAAAGATTGATAAACTTGGTTTTTTAATTCATGTAATTCCAAAACACGCCTGAAAATCATGAAACTTGGCATGGTCTCATGACATGGCACCAACATGCTGTGGTAATTTTTCGGCCCGATTTGCGAAGGCGCACACATTAACAATCAACAATGTCACTTTGGAACAAGTGCTGTCATGTTACAAATCGGAAACACAAGTATTATTGGAACCATGGGCGTTCGACTTACCAATTACGTGCGGCCACGCGCCCCCTTTTTTTATTGGCTAGGAGGTGCGGTGCAGGGTAGCTATTTGAGTACGGGAGGCGTGCGATCAGACCCCTGCGCGTGCTCATCGAGAGGAGAGCCCTTTTGATCGCTACCGGCCGCGCACCTCCCTCCCAACGTCTCCATTAATGGCGCCCGAGCACCTGTTCTACAACTTTGCTATATGTCTCACTGGATTGAGATTTAAGAGAGAAAAATGAAAATCTGAAAAGAAAGTTTTGCACGGATCTTGATGTAAGATCCGACGGACCTATATAGCATCGACTGCGACTTATAGCAAGCATGATGAATATAAGGACGATGACATTGGATAATAATTGTCTTACATATTTATAAACATTATTAAAAAAGCCACATGCGGCAACGCTCGATATACAGAAGGGCAAAAGAAGAAGGAAGCCACAACAGGAACTAGTCTCGGCGGCGGGCGGCGACGAGCTCTTTCTTGTCCTCAAGATGCTGGTTGAGAGCATCCACGGATTCCTCCACCAGCCTTCTACGCTCGATGCGCATCATGGCATTCTCGTCCATAAGTTTCTCGACGATGACGCTGGTCCTCTTCAACAAGGCAGTGGTCTGCTCCTGCTGCTCCGCACTTCCGACGATCTTCGCCCTCAGCAGGTCGTGCTCGGCCCGGAGCTTTGCATTGCTCTCATTTAGTTGCCAGATGACATTGGTAGATTGTTTAAACGAGGCTTGCAGGTCATCCTGCAACCTCGCCCACCTGGAGATCTGATCCATCTGCCTAAGGACGAGGGCACGCATGCGCCTGTAAGAGTCCTCACATACCCGCGAGGCAATTTCCCAGGCCGCTGCGGCATGGGAGGACATCTCTGCTACATTCGCGGCATGGCAGGATATCTCTTCTGCTTCAGCGGCGCATCCGACCAGTCTGCTGCATCGATAGCGCGACGGGTCCTCCATGCTGCTTCGGCGGCGGGGCGTGACCTCTCTGTTGCTACGGCCGTGCGGCGGGACATGTTGGCTGCTTTCGCGGCGAGGCAGGACATCTCTCGTGCTCCCGCTTCCAGGCTCGCCTCTCCCTGGTGGCAATCTCTCGACCCAGAACTCACGCTGGCCATGGCAGACGCAAGGGAACAATGATGAATGACTTGTTTGTTTTTGACTTTTTGTGGATGAGGAGTTGAGGAGGAATGTGTAGTCATCTTGGAGTAGTAGTATTTATAACCGCATAGTAATACACTCCTAAGTGGGAAATTCTTTAGGTTTTGATCGGTGTGAACAGGTTTGCAATTTGGAATGTGACGGGACACATGCTCAAAATTTACTGACGGTTTTAAGTGCGGCACTATTCTCGGAAGGCGTAACATGGGCACGTACGCCTTCTCGACCGCGTACATGGCGGTTGCACCATAGGGTGCACCGCAATAGGTAATGTCAGCACCATCGCGCACAGTTCTTTTAATTAGAATGTGTGTGCCCGTCTAGCACACACACGTTGATCTATCTAACTGTTTGAGTTTGTTGTGGCTAATCGCAAACAGTTCATCCATGTGAAGTGTAGGCCACCAATTGTAGACACTTTGATCTGGCTGACCCGTTTCTGTTCTGTTGCCTAATCGCAAACATTTAATCCTTCTGAAGGTATGCCCTCAATCACACACACCTTGATCTGGCTGACCGTTTCTTTTGTCTTGCCTAATCACAAACAGTTCATCCGAGTGAACTGTATGCTGTGTATCGCACACGCCTTCATCTGGCCGCCCGTTTCTTTTGTTCCTCCTCATCGCAAATAGTTAATTGAACTGAACCGTATGCCCTTCATCGCACATGCAACTAAAACCCGAACCATGTTTGATGCATCCGTCATCGCAAACATTTTATACATTTCTGACGGTTTTCATACAACACCGTTTGCGATTATTGCATCGCATAGAGTTTCTCGAAGGGTCTCTGATCGTAGTGCCGCGTTAGCAGCATCCTGCAGTAGTGTGTATGAGCCGGCCAGGACTCTGTAAGCCACCGGGCATCAACCTGTATACAAAGGGGTGACCCGGCAGCGGGTTAACTCAAGAAACAACTCATCGAGAACTAGGCCAAGCGTATTCGCTCCCTGCTAATCGAATCCCAAGCAATACAACCTAAAGCAGGAGTAGGATTTTACCTCGTTGAGAGGGGCCGAACCTGGGTAAACTCTCTGTGTCCTTTGTCCCGTTTAACCCCTTCAAGCTAACCTAGTTGTGATGGTTCCACACCTAAGTCCTTTCGCTAGGGCATCTGTTGTGTTAAGTCCACGACAGTTGGCACCCACCGTGGGGCCAGCGCACGGTGGTTTTGAGTTCTTGAAGGGCAACTTTGCAGGGATCAAGGGATACAGCGTCGGACGGATGACTAAAAGCCGCCGCGGCAAGCTCTACATCGACGATGCAGGCTGGGGCCCCGAGGCCGGCTCAATCGAGTACGGGTACCGGGTCCCCTTTGGCGGAATCCATGTCTTCATCGGCAAGATCGGCGAGTCGGAGCCTGAGCCAGACACCTGCATCGACATCGTCGAGATGGCTCAGCGCGCACGACCCGCCAAGGTTCAAGCCGCCCTGAAGCATGCCTTTGTTGGTTTCATCCATGGGGCGGACCTTGAGGAAGGATATGCGCCCAGGGGAGAGACGGTAATCTATTCTGATGGTGAGTCTTCAACTGGTGAGACCGATTCAATGTATCAACTGCATGACGGTAGTCTTGGGGGCTATTCCGACGGCGACAGTATTCCGGACCCCTATGAGCCGCCGAACAGGGTTGCGATCTTCATGGCCAGCATGCAACCGGTGCTCGGTTCAACGACTGCTGCATCTATGACCTCTAGTTCAATGGCTGCAGCAACGGCTGGCATTAGCGGCTCTGCACGCCCACCAACTCAAGTGTTATTCGAGCTCTTGGAGGCTTTGGCGACCTTATTGGCTATGGAGGTGACACCAAAGAATCAAGCACAACATAAGGTGGATGTTGTGAAATTGCGAGATGAGGTAGCTCAAGCCAAGGAGGAATTCAATGCTGAGAATGCTAGGATGGCAACAGAACGAGCCGCTTTGGACGCTGAGACACAACGGATACAGGTAGAGTCGTTCTAACTTACCTTGTATCAGAATGCTTCAAATGCCGTTATGAGGAGGAGGCGCCATACCCTTGTACCCACAGAGTTTGAGGCCAGGAACCTTTTCAACACACCTGGGGCAGGAACTAGTGACCCGCCCATGGTAAACCGGGTTGTTGATGCACCCGCGACCGGAGCAACGGTTCAGCCACGGGTTGCAGACCTGCCTTGTTTGAATTTGACTCCGCTTTAGTACATTCGGGCGCCGCCGGGTCATTATTCTAACCCTTTGGACAATATGATTACTGCATCTACGCGATTGGCGGCTCTCCCTATTGAAGACGAGTCTCCAGCTGCAATGGAGATACGGAGGGCCGGCGAGCTTCTACAGACAGCGGTGGCTCAACAGGCGGCTTATTCATACAGCTATGAACGTATACATTCAACCCCTCGTCCAAGTCAGAGTTATAGCAGGCATATTGATTTGCCAGTGGTTTCAAGCAGTGAACGACACCATAACCAGCCTCGTAGGCATGACCCGCCGCGCGCTGGTAACGATGCTCAGGATTTGGTGGATCAGGGTAGGGCATGTCGGGAGGCTGAGCGGGCGGCTCAGTTGGCAGCTCATCAACAATCCTCGACTTACCCATCGGTGTCTGTGGAGGTAGGAGTGACCTCTAGGACCAGATTGGCGTAATGAGCGCTTGCCCAAGGATTTTAAGGCCCCCCGCGAGGTGCCTAATTATACGATGGATCAAGCCCCAGAGGCCTGGATTGAGAGTTACGAGATAGACATGGAGATGTTGGATGTTAGTGATGTTGTGTGTGCTAAATACTTCACCATGATGTTGGATGGGCCGGCTCGTACTTGGCTGAAAGGATTGCCCCCTAATTCCATCAAGTCATGGGCTGAATTGAAGACGGGTTTTATCCAAAATTTCAAAGACACATGCAAGCAGCCTATACCAATTCTTGATTTAGACTCTTGCGTCCAGGGTGAGGGGAGTCAACAACCAATTGGGTGCACTGGATCTCGGCCGTTATCCACTCATCAGACAGTATCAATGCCGGCTCAGCCATCCTGATGTTCGAAAAGAATTGCCGTTTCCTTCCCCTTAAGCAGAAGCTGGGGCGGCTTAAGCGCCACTACTATGATATGGGAGAGCTCATGGCGGCTCTCGTCAAATACGTTGATTCTGATAGTACTAAGGACCCTGAGTCTGATGAGGAGAAGGATGGCAAGGGAAAGAAGAGCGGCAATGCCAAGGGGCAGCAGCATAATACGGCGGGTCAAGGTAACAATGGTAAGCGCAAAGCTGACGGTGGTTCAGACTTTGTGGCTAACGCCAATACATAGAATAATAATTAGCATTGTAAGGGGAAGTCATTAGTACCCTGGTTTTGCGGGCCAAAGTTCAACCTTAAGGCGATGATGAATTAGCCTTGCCCGAAGCATGGTACGCAAGAGAAGCCGGCTAGTCATCTGTGGAAAGATTGCTTCATCATGAGGGAGTACAGAAATTCCAATTTTTTCAATAATAATCATGGCCCACATGGCAGCTCAGGATCCGGCTCTTACAGACCTGGCTTTGGTGGTGGCGGCTCAAGCTCTGGTTTTCACGGCCAAGGCAATCAAGGTGGTTTTAATCAGCAATCTGGTCAAGGGAATCAGCAGCAGCAGTCTGGTTATCAGAGCAATCCAAAGCAACTAAATAGTGGTCAGTACCATGTATTCACCACGAGTTCATGCAAACGAGACCAGGAGATTCATAAGCGGGCGGTGAACGCGGTTGAGCCAGTAGTCCCTCAATACTTGCGATGGTCTGAACATCCTATTGTATGGAGCCGTGAGGATCACCCGCCCCGGGTTGATAATCCGGGTCAATTGGCTTTGGTAGTCGCTCCTCAGGTTGGAGGGTACAAGTTTACCAAGGTACTTATGGATGGAGGCATCAACATCAATATCCTTTACGATGATACTTTTTGTCGTATGAATTTGACTGATAAAGATCTTAAGTCGTCTTCTACTGTTTTTCATGGGGTGGTGCCCGGTAAGTCGGCATACCCGGTGGGTAAGATAGCTTTGGAAGTAGCCTTTGGCGATGATCATGATTATAGAGCTGAGACATTGACTTTTGAAGTAGTCAAGATCAAGAGCCCTTATCATGCCCTATTTGGACGGCCGGCTTATCTAAATTCATGGCACAGGCTTGTTATGTTTATTTGCAGATTAAGATGCCGGGTCGTAAGGGCACTATCATAGTACACAGCAACGGGAAGATAGCCTTGGAGTATGAAGAGGGTGATGCCACTTATGCCGAGTCTGTTTGTGCAACAGAGGAGTTGAAGTTCTACAAAGATAATATTGACCCGGCAGATATGACACCTTTGAAAAAGCCAACCACAAAGCATGCCCCCTTGTTGAAATTTAAGTCAGTAGATGCCACTAAGCTAGTTGACTTTGTTCCTGGTGACTCATCCAAGCAGTTTAGTATCAGTGCTAATATGGAATAGGAAAGCACGCTCATCGAGTTCATCTGTGAGAACCAGGACATCTTTGCATGGGAGCCTTCAGACATGTCAGGTGTACCGAGGGAACTCGCTGAGCACACTCTCAATGTTGATCCAAAGTTTAAACCGGTCAAGGCAATTCCTTCGTCGTTTTAATGAAGAGAGGCGTAAGGCCATTGGTGAAGAAGTAGCCTGGCTCTTGGCGGTTGGGTTCATCATTGAAGTTTTTCATCCTGAGTGGTTGGCTAATCTGATGCTGGTACTTAAGAAAAATGGCACCTGGCGCATGTGCGTGGATTACACAAATCTTAATAAGGCCTGTCCGGCTGACCCTTTTGCTCTCCCTCGTATTGATCAGATGATTGATGCTACAGCGGGTTGTGAGCGTTTGAGTTTTCTGGATGCTTATTCTGGTTATCATCAGATCAAGATGGCAGTTAAGGACCAGGAGAAGACAACTTTGATCACTCCCTTTGGAGCCTTCTGCTATGTCTCTATGCCTTTTGGGCTCAAGAGTGCCCAGGCGACTTGTAGGATCGAAAGTATGTCTAGAGGGGGGTGATTATACTACTTTACCAAATAAAAGTCTAGCCTTTTCCCAATTTTAAGTCTTGGTAGATTTTAGCAACTTAGCACTAGTCAAGTAATCAACCTACACATGCAAGTCTAAGAGTATAGCAGCGGAATGCAAAACATTGTACATGAAGGTAAAGGGAGGAGTTTGGTGGGAGCAAACGCAATGTAGACACGGAGATTTTTGGCGTGGTTCCGATAGGTGGTGCTATCGTACATCCACGTTGGTGGAGACTTCAACCCACTAAGGGTAACAGCTGCACGAGTCCACGGAGGGCTCCACCCACGAAGGGTCCACGAAGAGGCAACCTTGTCTATCCCACCATGGCCATCGCCCATGAAGGACTTGCCTCACTAGGGTAGATCTTCACGAAGTAGGCGATCTCCTTGCCCGTACAAACTCCTTGGTTCAACTCCACAATCTTGACGGAGGCTCCCAAGTGACACCTAACCAATCTAGGAGACACCACTCTCCAAAAGGTAATAGACGGTGTGTTGATGATGAACTCCTTGCTCTTGTGCTTCAAATGATAGTCTCCCCAACACTCAACTCTCTCTCACTGATTCGGATTTGGTGGAAAGAAGATTTGAGTGGAAAGCAACTTGGGGAAGGCTAGATATCAAGATTAAAATGATTGGAATGGAATATCTTGGTCTCAACACATGAGTAGGTGGTTCTCTCTCAGAAAATGAATGTTGTAAGTGTACGCATGTTCTGATGGCTCTCTCCACGAATAAAGAGTGGGTGGAGGGGTATATATAGCCTCCACACAAAATCTAACCGTTACACACAAATCACCAAATTCGGTGGGGCCGAATAATGAAACTCGGTCGGACCGATTTAGTTAAAAATGTAAACGTTAGGATTTTCGGTGGGACCGACATGTCAACTCGGTGGGACCGATTTCATTAGGGTTAGGGCATAACGTAATCTCAGTGAGACTGATTACACAAACTCGGTGGGAACGATTTTGGTAATAAGCTAACCAAAGAGTTGGTCAGACACTCGGTGGGACTGAGGGAGTCCTGGATTAGGGGGTCTCCAGACAGCTGGACCCTATCCTTTGGCCGGACTGTTGGACTATGAAGATACAAGATTGAAGACTTCGTCTCGTGTCTGGATGGGACTCTACTTGGCGTGGAAGACAAGCTAGGCAGTACGGATATGGACATCTCCTCCTTTGTAACCGACCTTGTGTAACCCTAGCCCCCTCCGGTGTCTATGTAAACCGGAGGGTTTTAGTCCGTAGGACAACAAACAATCATACCATAGGCTAGCTTCTAGGGTTTAGCCTCTCCAATCTCATGGTAGATCAACTCTTGTAATACTCATATCATCAAGAATAAATCAAGCAGGACGTAGGGTTTTACCTCCATCAAGAGGGCCCGAACCTGGGTAAAACATCGTGTTCCCTGCCTCCTGTTACCATCCACCTTAGACGCACAGTTCGGGACCCCCTACCCGAGATCTGCCGGTTTTGACACCGACATTGGTGCTTTCATTAAGAGTTCCTCTGTGTCGTCGCCTTCAGGCTTGATGGCTCCTACGATCATCGATAGCGATGCAATCCAGGGTGAGACTTTTCTCCCTGGAAAGATCTTTGTGTTCGGCGGCTTCGCACTGAGGGCCAACTCGCTTGGCCATCTGGAGCAGATCGAAAGTTATGCCCTGGCCACCAGGTCAGGTTTGAAAGCTTAAACTACACGGCCGATATCCGTGGAGACTTGATCTTCGACGGATTTGAGCCCTTGCCTTGTGCGTCGCGCGGTCACGATGAGTACGATTTAGCTCTGCCATCATACCGTATTCAGGAGATCGCACCGGCAGCCGCTTCGAGCCTCAATTCAGAGCCAGTTGCGCCATCCATGGACGGGTGGATAGACCCCGTCACGGAGGCCGTATCCTCAGCGGCGATCGAGCCGAATATTGACCTTACCCTTCACGAGAGTCGTGTTGTCAAACTGCCGGATCCTTCTCCGGCCAAGGATTCCGAACCGCCTGCGCCCGTTCCTATCGAACCCGGTTGGGCGCCGATCATGGAGTTTACCTCCGCGGATATTTTTCAGCATTCACCCTTTGGCGACGTACTGAACTCATTAAGGTCTCTCTCCTTGTTAGGAGGATCCTGGCCGAACTACGTCCGGCAGGATTGGGATGCGGATGACGAAGAAATTCGCCGCCCACCCACCACCCACTTATTAGCCACTGTCGACGATTTAACCAACATGCTCGACTTCGACTCCGAAAACATCGACGATATGGACGACGATGCAAGAGACGAATAGGAAACATTGCCCACAGGGCACCAGACGCCCACTTCATCGCATGACGTATACATGGTGGACACACCAAAAGAAAATGACGACGAGGAATGGAAGGACGCAATGAAGGGTTGTCCCCTCGAGAAGTAGTCAAAGCGGCGGCATAAGCGCCACCCCAAATCCCGCCTCAGCAGAAACAAAGATCATATAGACCCAATGTTAGAGCAGGGTGAACAATCGCCGGACCACGGCAACACGGAGAATCAAACGAAACAACCCGACTCTATCAAAGATAATAATCCGGACGACATCACACCGGACAGACACCCGGGGCAACAGCATGCCCATCAAAGGCTTGTTGCCACCGCGAGGAGTCTAAAAAAGCAGAAGCAAAGGCTCAAGGCTGCGCAAGACACACTCAGAATCAGATGGAGTAAAGTACTCAACACAACGGTGAAGTACGGTGGTAACCGCCAAACCAAGAGCTACCCAAAGCGGAAGTTGCTACCTGAATTCGATGAGGAGGCCTCAGATCCCCCACAACCAAAAATTAAAATGGCCATCCGACCGGATAGACGACCTCACGACCAACATAGAACGGCGAACAACGCCGCACATGAGCCAATACGCGATCCACGCGAGGGCTCGCATCCAAAGGACGCCGCAACCAGATCCATTTATGGACCACGCAAGCGCGCCCCGGCATATGATGCAACACAACAAACATCCAAACACCATGGTACACCCAGATATAGGGGTGCCGCACACCCCCTATGTTTCACCAATGAGGTGCTGGACCATGAATTTCCAGAGGGATTCAAACCCGTAAACATAGAGGCATACGACGGAACAACAGACCCTGGGGTCTGGATTGAGGACTATATCCTCCATATCCATATGGCTCGAGGAGATGATCTCCACGCCATCAAGTACTTACCCCTCAAGCTCAAAGGGCCAGCTCGGCACTGGCTTAAAAGCCTCCCGAAAGCTCCATTGGAAGCTGGGAAGAGCTCGAAGACGCTTTTTGGGCAAATTTTCAAGGGACTTATGTCCGACCTCCGGATGCAGACGATTTGAGTCATATAACTCAACAGCCCGGAGAGTCAGCCTGAAAGCTTTGGAATATGTTTCTTACTAAAAAGAACCAAATAGTTGATTGTCCGGACGCCGAAGCCTTGGCAGCCTTTAAGCACAGCGTCCGAGATGAATGGCTTGCCAAACACCTCGGCCAAGAAAAGCCGAGAACAATGGTAGCATTAACAAGCCTCATGACCCGCTTTTGCGCGGGCGAGGACAGCTGGCTAGCCCGATGCAGCACCAGCGACCCAAGTACATCCGAAGTTAGAGACGGAAATGGGAAATCACGGCGCAACAAAAATAATAAGCGCCGGAATAAAGAAGACAGCCCGAAGAGCAGAGCGGTAAACGCCAGATTCAGAAGCTCTCGGCTAGGTTAGCAAAAGCCGGCCCCTAAAGGCGCCAGAGATGAAATGTCCAGCTTAAACAAAATTCTGGACCAAATATGTCAGATCCATAGCACCCCGATAAACCTGCAAATCATACCCACAGAGAATGTTGGGTCTTCAGGCAGTCCGGCAAGCTCAACGCCGAACATAAGGAGCAGGATACACCAAGCGAAGACAAGGATGAGCCTCGCAAGCAAAACACTGGGGAACAAAAGAAATTTCCACCAGAAGTCAAAACAGTAAATGTGTTACACATGATAAAGGGGAGAAGAAAAGCGGCACTCCCAGATAAACACGCCCAAGGGCCTATCACCGCGGAGTTCTTCCACTGGCCGTCTCAACCGATCGCCTTCGACCATCAAGATTACTCAGCAAGTATCCGGAGCACAGGATGGGCTGCCTTGGTATTAGATCCAATAATTGACGGATACCACTTCACACGAGTCTTGATGGACGGCGGCAGCATCTTAAACCTGATATATCAGGACACAATCCGCAAAATGGGGATAGACCCAACGAAAATTTGCCACAGCAATACTACCTTTAGAGGAGTAACGCCAGGCCTAGGGGCTCATTGCACGGGCTCCCTGCTACTAGAGGTTATATTCGGCTTCCCGACAACTTCCATAGCGAAAATTTAACCTTCCACATTGCTCCGTTCCAAAGTGGCTATCAAGCACTACTTGGACGCGAAGCTTTTGCTCACTTTAACGCAATACCGCATTACGCTTCCCTCATGCTTAAGATGCCCGGTCCACGTGGCATCATTACAGTACATGGAAATATTGAGTGATCCCTGCGTGTCGAAGAGGGTGCGGCTGCCTTGGCAGCCACACACTAAAACGGCCTAAGCAACTAAAGCATTCGATAGGTCGTCAAGACCACGGACACGGTTAGACGAGTGTGGCGTAGCTATATGTAATTCATACAGGTTTGATGACCACACCCCTATTACAAACACAAGGGGCTCAACGCGCGCAGACAAGTGGCAATTTTTACCGATCTTGAACTGTGCATGGTTTCTTTAAAACCTACCTTTTTGCACGACAACTTTTCACCTAAATTCCTCTCTTTTGCAGATGACCATCGTGCTACACCCGTCTAGGATACGGCACAACGGAGACACAGGCGCAGACGTGCAGCAGGGACCCGTTCCAAGGATTCTTTTTAGATTAAGACCCTGCGTCAACCTTTTTTACTGTCTCTTGTTAATAAACATCCCTCGGATTCTCAGTACAATTGGGAAGGATGCTAACATCTTGGCATGTGGCCACGTCAGAATAATGTACGTACCTGGACACCAGGGGCTTCTTACAAAGGGCACTGTTTGGGCCCGATTTATACCAAAAAGACCGAATACCTTAGGGAGTGTTCGGCGTCGCGAGTTTGGCCTTATATGCATCAGCTCCGAATCATGTCTTTGGTCAAATGTTGGGTTTGCCTGGCTCCTATTTTTGCTGCCTTATGTTCCGCTCTATCGGCTAAGGCGGCACTAGGAGAACTACTGCGATTGTGCCCTAGTTCATCCGGACGAGCACCTTAGTAGAGAAAGCCAAAAACTGACTGTCATGATATAGCGCGGAACTGGTCAACCACTCGATGACCTATCGGAATCTTAGAATTCCTCCGCCTTAACGAAGGGCCGTTTCCCGGCCAGGCATGTACGCACCCCGAATTCGGGTGAGTGCGGAGCCACCAGGGGCTATATAGTAGCCCCACTGTTAATCTCCTATGGCTAAGTGAAAGTGTTAAAGCATTATAGTCCGGTTGCCTAGTTCGCTGCGCTATCACCTCCTTATTAGGACCAAGACGTTGGATTAAGTGTGAATACGCGTCTTCTGCGAACACCCCCGCATCATATGCGTGGGGGCTGAAGCCGACGACTGCAATCTTTCAGGTTATATACATGTATACATAAACGGCCACACAGGTGGCATCACAATACTTTTGGGCACAAGTATAAACACATCCTTGATAAATTCAATAAAACATTATTTTTACAATAGGGAATACATGTCACTCAAACATAATATTCTTCGAGCACTAGGCCTCTATCAAACGAGCACCCTCAAGAACTTCTTCAAAATAGTGCTCGGCAGCCACTCGGCCTATGGCCGAACCCTGCGCCGCAACAGTGGTAGCATCCATCTCCGCCCAGTACAGTTTGACACAGGCAAGGGCCATCCGTGAGCCTTCTATGCATGTCGACCTCTTCATTGCATTGATGCGCGGCACCGCACCAAGGAACTACTGCACTAAGCTGAAATAGCTATTCGGCTTCGGCTTTTCCGGCCACAGATGATCTACGACGGACCTCATGGCAAGTCCAGACAATCTATTGAGTTCGGCCCATTCGGCAAGCCGATCAGTTAGTGGAAGCGGACGCTCTGGAACGTTAAACTGCGACCAGAATAGCTTGTCCACTTCACGATCTGTTTGGTCTCGGAAGTATTTGGCCACATCGACAACACTCACCGTCAAATCCAGATACGCGTCCGCTGAACTCCACAGCCAATCCAGAGGGGCATATCGCGGATCTCCGAACTTCCTCCGCAGCAAAAAAGGCTTCCCAGCCACAATATCACCGGCTTCACGCAGCTCCTCCTTCTTCACTCTCATGGCAGAGCGGGTGTCTTTGGTCGCCATCATGGCCTTTTCGAGGTCCGTTGCCTTCGCTCAGTTTTCTTCTTCAAGGAACTGGCAACGGTCGGCAGTGTCTTTTAACTTTACGGCCATCTTGGCCATCTTCTCTTTGCTCTCGCAATGCGCGGCCTTCTCGGCTCTTAACTCTTCGGCCGCCCTCAAAGCAGCCGCATTACTACTCCTTGCTTGTTCTTTGGCTCGGGCAAGTTCTGCCCGAAGGGTTTCCACGGTGGCAGCTCCATCTGCAGTCACAAAATATTAAAGATACTGGCATTACGCTGTTCTTACTATGTGACATTCACCAGAAAATATCACTTACCCTGTGCCTCGTCAAGCCTCTTGTTAACAAGCTCGATGTCGGCATCTGCCGCATCCAGTTGCCGCTTTAGTTCGGCAAACTCATGAGTCCGGCTAGCCACTGGAGCTTCCACTACCTGCACATTAAAGCGGTATGGTTATTACCTGGGACTAAGATCCTCTGCTTGCCGCCATACTCGGTGACAACCAGAGTCTCAGGGGCTACTATCTACACAGGGCACACCTAAAAATGTGCGGTACTATTACAAAGGTATATCATTTTACGTACCTCAAAGCCCGTTAGTAGATTCATAAAGGCGTCATGCAACCCGCTTTCGGCGGACGAAATCCTTTCCATCACCGTACTCATCAACATACGGTGTTCTTCCGAGATGGTCACTCGCTTCAGCAGATCCCTCAGTACGTCCGACCACATACCAGACGGCGCCGGACTCCTTTGTGTGCTCTCTTCAAGAGCCGGATGCTGGGGACTTTGGGTGACTATGGGATTATCTTCTGGCCTCACCGGATCCGGAGAGGCCCTCTGCGATGACACTTCAAGGTCGTCTGCTTCTTGAGCGGGGGAGTCCGGGGGAGGCGTTTTGCTCTCCATCATCTCCGGAAGAAGGTCCCCTGAAGACCAGCTCAGTTGGGAAGGGCTAAGATCCGAACTGCAAGATAAACACTTCAGTTATTTTCCTCAGAACTAAGGTAGAATATCTTTACAATTAAGTATTTTTTGATCACTTACGGCTCATTAGAGGGCTGATCCCCGCGCGGACTTTGTGCGGCAAGAGCACCCCCCAAGGCAGGACCCTCTGTTGGAGACTTCTTCTGCCGTTTGGAAGCCTTGGTTTCTGGATCCTCAGAGGCAGTCCTCTTCCTTCCCCGGAGCGAGAGAAGGTCAGAATCTTCCCCTTGGTTATCCTCCTTCATGGAGGCGCTCATTCCCTTGGTTGGAATTGGTAGCGATGGGGGCCCGCTTTCGCCCTCATTATTCCCCCATTTATCTTCCTTTGAGGGCTCCGGGCAAGGTGCTAGCTCGAGCATCTTTTCCAGTACCGGATTGTCCAAACCCTCAGGAAGGGGGGCTGAACACCGAATCATCTTCGCCTTTGTTAGCTAGTCCTGGTCAAAGAGCAATTTCTCATAATGACGTCATGATAAGTGAAAGATGGTGTGTTCGGCTAGAGGATTACTTACTTGGTCGGCGGTGCGGTTGTTGCTCAGGCCCACGTCCTCAGTAGTATCCGGACACTCTATTTGAGGTGCGAAGAATGATTTATACATCTCCTCATGCGTCAGGCCGAGGAAATTCTGAATGGCGCGCGGTCCTTCTGGGTTGAATTCCCATAAGCGGAGGGGCCGACGTTTGCATGGCTGGAGTCGATGAACCAGCATGACTTGCACTACCATAACCAAACTAAAATCTCCCTCGAAGAGATCTCGGATGCGGCTCTGCAATGTGGGCACATCCTTGGCTGGACCCCAGCTCAGCCCCCTGCTGATCCATGACATCTGTTGTGGTGGAGGGCCTGAGCGAAAGGCGGGGGAAGCCACCCACTTGGCACTTCTAGGAGCGGTGATGTAGAACCACTCCCGTTGCCATAATCCGGACACCTCTGGAAAGGACCCTTTTGGCCACGGGGCTCCTACAATCTTGCTTATCAATGCGCCTCCGCACGCTGCATACTGCCCTTCGACCGTCTTCGGCTTCACATCAAAGGTCTTGAGCCATAGGCCGAAGTGAGGGGTAATGTGGAGGAAGGCCTCACATACGACAATAAATGCCAATATGTGGAGAAAGGAATCCGGGGCTAGATCGTGGAAATCAATCCCGTAATAGAACATCAAACCCCTTACGAAGGGATCCACAGTGAGGCCTAGTCCTCGGAGGAAGTGGGAGATGAACACGACGTCTTCGTTGGGTTCAGGAGTAGGGACGACCTGCCCTCGAGCGGGCAGCCGATGTGAGATTTCGGCGGTCGGGTATCTTGCCTCCCTCAATTTCTTGATATCCTCTTCCGTGATGGAGGAGGGCATCCACCGGCCCTGGAGGTTGGATCCGGACATGATTGAAGATCCGACGCACCTGACCTAGGCTTTGGGTGTTAGAACTCGAGGCGGGGGAAGGATTCGATTGAGCACGGGAGGAAAAAAGTAAAAGCCTCGTCCCTTTATAAAGAGGGTGAATATGAAGCGTCCTCCTTGTAGCCGTTTGGGACTTGCCTAAAATCTAGGAGTCCTAGGTACGGTTGGGTTACCCACGCCCATATTGATGAGAATCCCGTAATAAGGGGGACACGATCTCTGCTTTGACAAGACGTGTCAAGGAACTGCCTCGCGTTATGTGTGAGGCTAGTTAAAGGAAACAGTTCGAATAATCACAGGGCCATGGCGTAATGCCATGTTGCCAAAACGTGTCAGCAGATTAGATTTGTGGAAATATTATTCTCTCTACGGTGGTATGTGGAACTTATTTTGCAGGGTCGGATACTATCCTTGTATTCAAATTCTTTCGTGGTGTATTCGGAGGAGGAACCCGCCTTGCAATGCCGAAGACAACACTGCGCGCCGGACTCATCGTCATTGAAGCCTGGTTCAGGGGCTACTGAGGGAGTCCTGGATTAGGGGGTCTCCGGACAGCCGGACCCTATCATTTGGCAGACCGTTGGACTATGAAGATACAAGATTGAAGACTTCATCTCGTGTCCGGATGGGACTCTACTTGGCGTGGAAGGCAAGCTAGGCAGTATGGATATGGATATCTCCTCCTTTGTAACCGACCTTGTGTAACCCTAGCCCCCTCCGGTGTCTATATAAACCAGAGGGTTTTAGTCCGTAGGACAACAGACAATCATACCATAGGCTAGCTTCTACGGTTTAGCTTCTCCGATCTCGTGGTAGATCAACTCTTGTAATACTCATATCATCAAGAATAAATCAAGCAGGACGTAGGGTTTTACCTCCATCAAGAGGGCCTGAACCTGGGTAAAACATCGTGTTCCCTGCCTTCTGTTACCATCTGCCTTAGACGCACAGTTTGGGACCCCCTACCCGAGATCCGCCGGTTTTGACACTGATAGGGACCGATTCGCTCATCTAGGTGAGACCGAAACGTTATGAAGGGGAAATAAAGAGTTTGCATTACAAACTTGGTGGGACCGATCGCTCATCTCGGTTGGACCAAAACGTTATGAAGGGAAATAGAGAGTTTGTAATCCCTATCGGTGAGATCGAAGTGTCTAGGGTTTGTGGCAGTGGCTATGTCAAATGAACTCGGTGGCGCTGGATAGAAAGTTTTGGTGGGGTCGAGTTTGACTTTTGGTTTGGGACATATGTGAAGGAAATATGCCCTAGAGGCAATAATAAAGTTGTTATTTATATTTCCTTATATCATGATAAATGTTTATTATTTTTGCTAGAATTGTATTAACTGGAAACTTAGTAGATGTGTGAATACATAGACAAACAAAGTGTCACTAGTATGCCTCTACTTAACTAGCTGGTAAATCAAAGATGGTTAAGTTTCCTAGCCATGGACAAAGAGTTGTCATTTGATAAGCGGGATCACATCATTAGAGAATGATGTGATTGACTTGACTCGTCCGTTAGCTTAGGATGATGATCGTTATAGTTTCATTGCTACTGCTTTCTTCATGACTTATACATGTTCCTCAGACTAGGAGATTATGCAACTCCCAAATACCAGAGGAACACCTTGTGTGCTATAAAACGTCACAACGTAACTGGGTGATTATAAAGATGCTCTACAGGTGTCTCTGATGGTGTTTTTTGAGTTGGCATAGTTCAAGATTAGGATTTGTCACTCCGTGTATCGGAGAGGTATCTCTGGGCCCTCTCGGTAATGCACATCACTACAAGCCTTGCAAGCATTGTGACTAATGAGTTAGTTGCGGGATGATGCATTATGGAACGAGTAAAGAGACTTGCCGGTAACGAGATTGAACTAGGTATGAGGATACCGACGATTGAATGTCGAGCAAGTAACATACCGATGACAAAGGGAACAACATATGTTGTTATGCGTTTAACCGATAAAGATCTTCATAGAATATGTAGGAGCCAATATGAGCATCCAAGTTCCGCTATTGGTTATTGACCGGAGATGAGTCTCGGTCATGTCTACATAGTTCTCGAACCCGTAGGGTCTGCACACTTAACGTTCTGTGACGATTTGTATTATGAGTTATGTGATTTGATGACCGAAGTTTGTTCGGAGTCCCGGATGAGATCGGGGACATGACGAGGAGTCTCAAAATGGTCGAGACATGAAGATCGATATATAGGAAGGCTATTTCGGACATCGGAAAGGTTTCGAGTGATTCGGGTATTATTCACAGTACCGGAGAGTTACGGGAATTCGTAATGGGCCTTAATGGGCCATATGAGAAAGGAGATAAAGGCCTCAAGGGTGGCCGCGCCCCCTTCCCCATGGACTGGTCCGAATTGGACTAGGGAAAGGGGGCGCCCCCTTCCTTCCTTCTCCTTCTCCCTTCCCTTTTTCCTATTCCATGGAGGTGGAATCCTACTAGGACTAGGGAGTCCTAGTAGGACTTCGCACTTTGGGGGCGCCCTCTGAGGACTGGCCTCCTCCTTCCTCCATCCTTTATATACGTGGTCAGGGGCACCCCATAGACACACAAGTTGATCATTGATCCCTTAGCCGTGTACGGTGCCCCCTCCACCATAATCCACCTCGATCATATCATCGTAGTGCTTAGGCGAAGCCCTGCGATGGTAGCATCATCATCACTGTCATCTCGCCGTCGTGCTGACGAAGCTCTCCCTCGACACTCAGCTGGATCGAGAGTTCATGGGACGTCACCAAGCCGAACATGTGTAGATCGTGGAGGTGTCGTACTTTCGGTACTAGGATCGGTCGATCGTGAAGACGTACGACTACATCAACCGCGTTGTCATAACGCTTCCGCTTACGGTCCACGAGGGTACATGGACAACACTCTTCCCCTCTCGTTGCTATGCATCACCATGATCTTGCATGTGCGTAGGATTTTTTTTGAAATTACCACGTTCCCCAATAGTGGTATCAGAGCCAGGTTTATGCGTAGATGTTATATGCACGAGTAGAACACAAAGGAGTTATGGGCGTGGGTATATACATATTGCTTGCCGTCACTAGTTGATTCTTGATTCAGCGGTATTGTTGGATGAAGCGGCTCAGACCGACATTACGCGTACGCTTATGCAAGACTGGTTCTACCGACGTGCTTCGCACACAGGTGGCTGGTGGGTGTCAGTTTCTCCAACTTTAGTTGAATCAGATTCAACGAACAGAGTTCTTTTTGAAGATCAAAAAGCAATCACTATACCGTGTTGTGGTTTTTGTTGCGTAGGTAAGAATGGTTCTTGCTCAGCCCGTAGCAACCACGTAGAACTTGCGACAACAAAGTAGAGGACGTCTAACTTGTTTTTGCAGGGCTTGTTGTGATGTGATATGGTCAAGACGTGATGAGATATAAGTTGTTGTATGAGATGATCATGTTTTGTTGAAGTTATCGGCAACTGGCAGAAGCCTCATTGTTGTCTCTTTATTTCATATGATGCAAGTGCCAAATAATTGCTTTACTTTATCGCTATGCGATAGCAATAGTTGCAAGGGAAATAGTTGGCGAGACGACCATGTGACGACACATTGATAGAGATCAAGATGATGGAGATCATGGTGTCATGCCGGTGATGATAGAGATCATGACGGTACTTTGGAGATGGAGATCAAAGGCGCAAGATGATCATGGCCATATCATGTCACATATTTTGATTGCATGTGATGTTTTGTCCTTTATGCATCTTATTTTGCTTAGTTCGGCGGTAGCATTATAAGATGATCTCTCACTAAATTTCAAGGTATAAGTGTTCTCCCTGAGTATGCACCGTTGCGACAGTTCGTTGTGCTGAGGCACCACGTGATGATCGGGTGTGATAAGCTCTACGTTCACATACAACGGGTGCAAGCCAGTTTTGCACACTCGGAATACTCGGGTTAAACTTGACGAGCCTAGCATATATACATATCACTACTAGGAAAAGGCTTATACATAGAAGTTTACCAGTAGCGTGTGTTTTGGTGCCCACGCTAATGATAATTAGCAGTAGCATGTGTTACAAACCGTGCTACTGGTACAACTTAGCAGCAGCATTGCTTTCTAGAGGGCACGCTACCGGTAAGTTAGGCGCACCACACCCCCCGGCCAAAAAATAGTAGCAGCGCTGGTACCCAAACAAGCGCTACTGTTAATAAAATATCAGTAGCGTGATGTGTACTACACAACCTTCTTCTTGTAGACGTTGTTGGGCCTCCAAGTGCAGAGGTTTGTAGGACAGTAGCAAATTTCCCTCAAGTGGATGACCTAAGGTTTATCAATCCGTAGGAGGCGTAGGATGAAGATGGTCTCTCTCAAACAACCCTGCAACCAAATAACAAAGAGTCTCTTGTGTCCCCAACACACCCAATACAATGGTAAATTGTATAGGTGCACTAGTTCGGCGAAGAGATGGTGATACAAGTGGTATATGGATGGTAGATAATAGTTTTTGTAATCTGAAAATATAAAAACAGCAAGGTAACTAATGATAAAAGTGAGCGTAAACGGTATTGCAATGTGTTGAAACAAGGCCTAGGGTTCATACTTTCACTAGTGCAAGTTCCCTCAACAATAATAACATAATTGGATCACATAACTATCCCTCAACATGCAACAAAGAGTCACTCCAAAGTCACTAATAGTGGAGAACGAACGAAGAGATTATGGTAGGGTACGAAACCACCTCAAAGTTATTCTGGCAGTGGAACTCCCGATCTATTGTTCTCCCGGATGTTTTTAGGGTATATGGAGATATATAGGCGGAAGAAGTACGTCAGGGGAGCCACGAGGGGCCCACGAGGGTGGAGGAGCGCCCAGGGGGGGTGGGCGCGCCCCCTACCCCGTGGCCTCCTCGAAGATTCCCTTACGTGGACTCCAAGTCTTCTGGGCTTCTTCTGATCCACAAATAAGTTCCGTGAAGTTTCAGGTCAATTGGACTCCGTTTGATTTTCCTTTTCTGCGATACTCTAAAACAAGGAAAAAACAGAAACTGGCACTGGGCTCTAGGTTAACAGGTTAGTCCCAAAAATCATATAAAATGGCATATAAATGCATATAAAACATCCAAGGTTGATAATATAATAGCATGGAACAATAAAAAATTATAGATACGTTGGAGACGTATCATAGCTTGGGGCCACTACGAAGCGCTACTGCTACTTCTTCTATGTGTAATCTTTTACTAGTAGCGTGTTTTCCGGGCAAGAGCTATAGCTAGTTTTATGTACCAGTAGATATTTTGGCTAGCACACATAGCAGTAGTGCGCTTTGGTGCCCAGCGCTACTGCTATGGTCGCCAGCCAAAATATCTGCCACCTTTCCCCCTTTCTTCTTCCTCCCCCTTTCTTTCTCCCCCCTCTCCCTCTTGCACTTTCTTGTCCTTCAATGCTTCCCCCTCTTCTTTGCCCCTCCTCCCCCTCCATTAATGCCCTCCCTCCTTTCTCTTCCTTGTTTTTGCCCTTCCTCCCCTTCTCTTCTTTGCCCCTCCACCAACCCCTCCATTAATGCCCTCCCTCCTTCCTCTTACTTTCTTTTGCCCCTTCTCCCCTTCTCTTCTTTGCCCCTCCACCACCCCCTCCATTAATTCCCTCCCTCCTCCCTCTCATATCTCTATCTAGAGGTACTAGCTAGTTACAAGAAGGTGCTTGATATTCCTCTCGACAAATAGGTGAGCTAAAAAAGTGTTGTGCAAGAATGGAAATATGTGTGTTTGCGATTAGGACCGAAACTATGTGCGATATGAATATACTGAATTGTGTGTGCCATGTGAGTGACATGAGTTGCCTATGTTTTGCGAAATGTCGATTCATTTCCGTTTCGGCGAATTTCGGGCAAACTCAATATGTCCAATGTTTAGGGAAGGTCATGCCGAATTTTTGTATGAATTTGATCCATGCATGCATATATACGTGGTTATAATATTTTCTCCGCGCGCAGGTGATCATGAAGGTCAATGGAAGGATGGTGGAAAGATACTGGCAATCCGCTGTGAATGACATGTATGAAAAAAGACTGAGGGATGTTTTATGTCCATGTCGAAAATGCAAAGGAAGAGTCAGGCTCGACCCCTTTCAGGGTGGTAAATTCAAGGCGCACCTGCTCATGCATGGTTTCATGCATGTCCATACTCGGTGGATAAGTGAAGATGATGATGATGAGGATGTCGACAGGGCAGGAAATAACGACATGGGGCCACCAGATGAAGAGATGACCGATTATGTGCCCGAAGAGGAAGACGGCCTCGGAAATGTCGATGGCGAAGAGGCAGTTCAAGGCGGAGAAGACACGGACAGGCCACCGTCTTCATCGCTACTAAGTTCAGCCATGCGGGACCTGCATGTTCGAGACCTGCTTCGCAAGAAGATGACTAGCGATAGAGCTGCTTCTAGAGAGGAGGCCAAACTGGCGCAACTGGAGGTAGACTCGATAACTCCTTTGTATGATGGTTGCAATCCCGAGGTGACCCGCTTGAGTTTCACACTAGAACTTCTAAAGATGAAGGCAAAAAACAAATGGACAGATACAAGCATGGATGAGCTTCTGAAGTACCTAAAGAAGGTTCTTCCCGCGGGAAGCCTGTGTCCTACTAGTGTCGAGGAGGCAAAGAAAATCGTGTGCCCTCTTGATCTGCCACATATTAGATATCACACATGAATCAATGATTGCATCATATATCGAAA
Organism: Triticum aestivum; assembly: GCF_018294505.1. Taxonomy (NCBI): domain Eukaryota; kingdom Viridiplantae; phylum Streptophyta; class Magnoliopsida; order Poales; family Poaceae; genus Triticum; species Triticum aestivum. The sequence goes on from NC_057794.1 coordinate 475,315,560, forward strand.
CGAGCACGCAGAAAAAACCATCTGTCCAAAGTGCAATGCTTCACGATATAAAAAGGCCGAAAAGAAAGCTCCAGAGAAAGTTGTATGGTACTTTCCGATCACTCCGTGTCTATAGCGGTATTTCGTAGATCCTAAGGAAGCAAAGCTTATGCGCTGGCACATGGAGAGGGTGAAGCCAGATGACAGAGATGAGCCGAAGCTGAGACACTTTGCAGATGCTAGCCAGTGGAGAGCATTAAATGCTGAATTTGAATTTTTCGCAAATGATCCAAGGAACATCGTGCTTGGCGCTAGTAGTGATGGCATGAATCCATTTGGCAACCAGAACACCAATCATAGCACATGGCCCGTGTTTTTATGGATGTACAACCTCCCCCCTGGTTGTGCATGAAGGAAAAATACATACACATGGCTATACTTATTCAAGGGCCGAAACAACCGGGAAATGATATAAATCTGTATCTCGGGTTACTGAAAGAGGAGTTACAAACCATATGGAGAACACCGGCCAAGACAAGGGATGCAAGCAAAGGAGAGTATTTCTAGATGAGAGCCGCGCAGATCACGACGGTGCAGGACTATCTCGGTTACGGCTATCTCTCCGGCCAAGTGTGCCACGGATATTCCGGATGCACGAGGTGCATGGATGATACAACTTCTCTGCATCTATCGAAAGATGGCGGGTCTTCGAAAATCGTGTACATGGGGCATCGAAGATGGATCGGGAAGGATGACCCATGGAGAAAGCATGGAGATCTATTCAATGGTAAGGTTGAGCATCGAGGTCCTCCACGTAAGTGTAGCGGTGCAGAAATATATGAGTTATTGAAGAACTAGGAAGAGTGCCCCTCGCCGGGAAAGAAGAAGAAAAAGGCGCCGGAGCCCCTAGTGAAGATATGAAAGACGAGATCTGTTTTCTGGGACTTGGAATACTGGCCCATACTCGACACGCCTCATAGCTTTGATCAAATGCATATCACAAAAAATATCCTTGAGAGTTTGCTTGGAACATTGATGAACATGCCGGAGAGGACCAAGGATGGGCCGAAGGCAAGAAAAGACTTGGAATTTTTGAAAATCAGGAAAGATCTCCAAATGCCCGGTAAAAGGTTGTCAGAGGAGACCGAGACGGAGACGGAGACGGAAGATTGGGGAAAAAAGTAAACAAGAAGGAAGAACAGTATTGCCCCCCCTCTTGCTTCACCTTAGATCCGAAGGAGGTCGATCAATTGTTCAAGTGCCTTGCCAGAATCAAAGTTAGTTCTGGATACTGTGGGAAGATGAGCAGATATCTGGACACTAAGAAAAAAAGGTTCACTGGGATGAAGTCTCATGACTGTCATGTGATGATGACGCAGTTACTCCCGGTTGCACTTAGAGGGATTATGGTCACACATGTGTGTTGGGGAACGTAGCAGAATTTTAAAATTTTCTATGCATCACCAAGATCAATCTATGGAGTCATCTAGCAACGAAGGAGAGGGGAGTGCATCTACATACCCTTGTAGATCGTGAGCGGAAGCGTTCAAGAGAACGGGGTTGATGGAGTCATACTCGCCGTGATCCAAATCACCGATGACCTAGCGCCGAACGGATGGCACCTCCGCGTTCAACACACGTACGGTTGGGAAGACGTCTCCTCCAACTTGATCCAGCAAGGGGGAAGGAGAGGTTGATGGAGATCCAGCAGCACGACGGCGTGGTGGTGGAAGCAACGGCGATCTCGGCAGGGCTTCGCCAAGCTTAGCGAGAGGGAGAGGTGTCACGGGAGGGAGAGGGAGGTGCCAGGGGCTAGGGTGTGGCTGCCCTACCTCCCCCACTATATATAGGACCCCTAGGGGGCGCCGGCCCTAGGAGATGGGATCTCCAAGGGGGACGGCGGCCAAGGGGGGTGGCTTGCCCCCCAAGCCAAGTGGGGCGCCCCCACCCCTAGGATTTCCAACCCTAGGCGCAGGGGGGAGGCCCAAGGGGGGCGCACCAGCTCACTAGGGGCTGGTTCCCCTCCCACTTCAGCCCATGGGGCCCTCCAGGATAGGTGGCCCCACCCGGTGGACCCCCGGGACCCTTCCGGTGGCCCCGGTACAATACCGATTACCCCCGAAACTTTCCCGATGGCCAAAACTTGACTTCCTATATATAAATCTTCACCTCCGGACCATTCCGGAACTCCTCGTGACGTCCGGGATCTCATTCGGGACTCCGAACAACTTTCGGGTTACCGTATACTAATATCTCAACAACCCTAGCGTCACCGAACCTTAAGTGTGTAGACCCTACGGGTTCGGGAGACACGCAGACATGACCGAGACGACTCTCCGGTCAATAACCAACAGCGGGATCTGGATACCCATGTTGGCTCCCGCATGCTCCTCGATGATCTCATCGGATGAACCACGATGACGAGGATTCAATCAATCCTGTATACAATTCCCTTTGTCAATCGGTATGTTACTTGCCCGAGACTCGATCGTCGGTATCCCAATACCTCGTTCAATCTCGTTACCGGCAAGTCACTTTACTCGTACCATAATGCATGATCCCGTGACCAACCACTTGGTCACATTGAGCTCATTCTGATGATGCATTACTGAGTGGGCCTAGAGATACCTCTTCGTCATACGGAGTGACAAATCCCAGTCTCGATTTGTGCCAACCCAACAGACACTTTCGGAGATACCTGTAGTGCACCTTTATAGTCACCCAGTTACGTTGTGACGTTTGGCACACCCAAAGCGCTCCTACAGTATCCGGGAGTTGCACAATCTCATGGTCTAAGGAAATGATACTTGACATTCGGAAAAGCTCTAGCAAACGAACTACACGATCTTTGAGCTATGCTTAGGATTGGGTCTTGTCCATCACATCATTCTCCTAATGATGTGATCACGTTATCAATGACATCCAATGTCCATAGTCAGGAAACCATGACTATCTTTTGATCAACGAGCTAGTCAACTAGAGGTTCACTAGGGACGTGTTGTGGTCTATGTATTCACACATGTATTACGATTTCCGGATAACACAATTATAGCATGAACAATACACAATTATCATGAACAAGGAAATATAATAATAACCATTTTATTATTGCCTCTAGGGCATATTTCCAACAGTCTCCCACTTGCACTAGAGTCAATAGTCTAGTTACATTGTATGAATCGAACACCCATAGAGTCCTGGTGTTGATCATGTTTTGCTCTAGGGAGAGGTTTAGTCAACGGATCTGCCACATTCAGGTCCGTATGTACTTTACAAATATCTATGTATCCATTTTGAACACTTTCACGAATGGAGTTGAAGCGACGCTTGATATGCCTGGTCTTCCTGTGAAACCTGGGCTCCTTGGCAAGGGCAATAGCTCCAGTGTTGTCACAAAAGAGAATCATCGGGCCCGACGCATTAGGAATGACTCCTAGGTCGGTAATGAACTCCTTCACCCAGATTGCTTCTTGTGCTGCCTCCAAGGCTGCCATGTACTCCGCTTCACATGTAGATCCCGCCACAACGCTTTGCTTGCAACTGCACTAGCTTACTGCCCCACCATTCAAAATATACACGTATCCGGTTTGTGACTTAGAGTGATCTAGATCTGTGTCGAAGCTAGCATCGACGTAACCCTTTACGACGAGCTCTTCGTCACCTCCATAAACGAGAAACATATCCTTAGTCCTCTTTAGGTACTTCAGGATATTCTTGACCGCTGTCCAGTGTTCCATGCCGGGATTACTTTGGTACCTTCCTACCAAACTTACGACAAGGTTTACATCAGGTCTGGTACACAACATAGCATACATGATAGACCCTATGGCCGAGGCATAGGGGACGACACTCATCTTTTCTCTATCTTCTATCGTGGTCGGGCATTGAGCCGTGCTCAATCTCGTACCTTGCAATACAGGCAAGAACCCCTTCTTTGACTGATCCATATTAAACTTTTTCAATATCTTGTCAAGGTACGTACTCTGTGAAAGACCAATGAGGCGTCTCGATCTATCTCTATAAATCTTGATGCCTAATATGTAAGCAGCTTCACCAAGATCCTTCATTGAAAAACACTTGTTCAAGTGGGCCCTTATGCTTTCCAAGAATTCTATATCATTTCCCATCAACAGTATGTCATCCACACACAATATGAGAAATGCTACAGATGAAGGAAATATGCCCTAGAGGCAATAATAAAGTTATTATTTATTTCCTTATATCATGATAAATGTTTATTATTCATGCTAGAATTGTATTAACCGGAAACATAATACATGTGTGAATACATAGACAAACAGAGTGTCACTAGTATGCCTCTACTAGACTAGCTCGTTAATCAAAGATGGTTATGTTTCCTAACCATGGACAAAGAGTTGTTATTTGATTAACGGGATCACATCATTAGGTGAATGATCTGATTGACATGAGCCATTCCATTAGCTTAGCACCCGATCGTTTAGTATGTTGCTATTGCTTTCTTCATGACTTATACATGTTCCTATGACTATGAGATTATGCAACTCCCGTTTACCGGAGGAACACTTTGTGTGCTACCAAACGTCACAACGTAACTGGGTGATTATAAAGGTGCTCTACAGGTGTCTCCAAAGGTACATGTTGGGTTGGCGTATTTCGAGATTAGGATTTGTCACTCCGATTGTCGGAGAGGTATCTCTGGGCCCTCTCGGTAATACACATCACATAAGCCTTGCAAGCATTGCAACTAATGAGTTAGTTGTGAGATGATGTATTACGGAACGAGTAAAGAGACTTGCCGGTAACGAGATTGAACTAGGTATTAAGATACCGACGATCGAATCTCGGGCAAGTAACATACCGATGACAAAGGGAACAACGTATGTTGTTATGCGGTCTGACCGATAAAGATCTTCGTAGAATATGTAGGAGCCAATATGAGCATCCAGGTTCCGCTATTGGTTATTGACCGGAGACGTGTCTCGGTCATGTCTACATTGTTCTCGAACCCGTAGGGTCCGCACGCTTAAGGTTTCGATGATAGTTATATTATGAGTTTATGAGTTTGATGTACCGAAGGAGTTCGGAGTCCCGGATGGGATCGGGGACATGACGAGGAGTCTCGAAATGGTCGAGACATAAAGATTGATATATTGGAAGCCTATATTTGGATATCGGAAGTGTTCCGGGTGAAATCGGGATTTTACCGGAGTACCGGGAGGTTACCGGAACCCCCCGGGAGGTATATGGGCCTTAGTGGGCCTTAGTGGAAGAGAGGAGAGGTGGCCAGGGCTGGGCCGCGCGCCCCTCCCCCCTAGTCCGAATAGGACAAGGAGAGGGGGCGGCGCCCCCCTTCCTTCTCTCTCTCCTCTTTCCCCCTCCCGAATCCTATTCCAACTAGGAAAGGGGGGGAATCCTACTCCCGGAGGGAGTAGGACTCCTCCTGGCGCACCCTCTCCTGGCCGGCTGCACCCCCCCTTTGATCCTTTATATACGGAGGCAGGGGCACCCCTAGAGACACAAGTTGATCCACGTGATCATATTCTTAGCCGTGTGCGGTGCCCCCTTCCACCATAGTCCTCGATAATATTGTAGCGGTGCTTAGGCGAAGCCCTGCGACGGTAGTACATCAAGATCGTCACCACGCCGTCATGCTGACGGAACTCTTCCCCGACACTTTGCTGGATCAGAGTTCGGGGATCGTCATCGAGCTGAACGTGTGCTAGAACTCGGAGGTGCCGTAGTTTCGGTGCTTGATCGGTCGGGCCGTGAAGATGTACGACTACATCAACCACGTTGTGCTAACGCTTCCGTTGTCGATCTACAAGGGTACGTAGATCACACTCTCCCCTCTCGTTGCTATGCATCACCATGATCTTGCGTGTGCGTAGGATTTTTTTTGAAATTACTACGTTACCCAACAGTGGCATCTGAGCCTAGGTTTTATGTGTTGATGTTATTTGCACGAGTAGAACACAAGTGAGTTGTGGGCGATATAAGTCATACTGCTTACCAGCATGTCATACTTTGGTTCGGCGGTATTGTTGGACGAAGCGGCCCGGACCGACATTACGCGTACGCTTACGCGAGACCGGTTCTCCCGACGTGCTTTGCACAAAGGTGGCTAGCGGGTGACAGTTTCTCCAACTTTAGTTGAACCGAGTGTGGCTACGCCCGGTCCTTGCGAAGGTTAAAACAGCACCAACTTGACAAACTATCGTTGTGGTTTTGATGCGTAGGTAAGATTGGTTCTTGCTTAAGCCCGTAGCAGCCACGTAAAACTTGCAACAACAAAGTAGAGGACGTCTAACTTGTTTTTGCAGGGCATGTTGTGATGTGATATGGTCAAGACATGATGCTAAATTTTATTGTATGAGATGATCATGTTTTGTAACCGAGTTATCGGCAACTGGCAGGAGCCATATGGTTGTCGCTTTATTGTATGCAATGCAATCGCGCTGTAATGCTTTACTTTATCACTAAGCGGTAGCGATAGTCGTGGAAGCATAAGATTGGCGAGACGACAACGATGCTACGATGGAGATCAAGGTGTCGCGCCGGTGACGATGGTGATCATGACGGTGCTTCGAAGATGGAGATCACAAGCACAAGATGATGATGGCCATATCATATCACTTATATTGATTGCATGTGATGTTTATCTTTTATGCATCTTATCTTGCTTTGATTGACGGTAGCATTATAAGATGATCTCTCACTAATTATCAAGAAGTGTTCTCCCTGAGTATGCACCGTTGCGAAAGTTCTTCGTGCTGAGACACCACGTGATGATCGGGTGTGATAGGCTCTACGTTCAAATACAACGGGTGCAAAACAGTTGCACACGCGGAATACTCAGGTTATACTTGACGAGCCAAGCATATACAGATATGGCCTCGGAACACGGAGACCGAAAGGTCGAGCGTGAATCATATAGTAGATATGATCAACATAGTGATGTTCACCAATGAAGCTACTCCATCTCACGTGATGATCGGACATGGTTTAGTTGATTTGGATCACGTAATCACTTAGAGGATTAGAGGGATGTCTATCTAAGTGGGAGTTCTTTAAGTAATATGATTAATTGAACCTAAATTTATCATGAACTTAGTACCTGATAGTATCTTGCTTATTCATGTTTGATTGTAGATAGATGGCCCGTGCTGTTGTTCCGTTGAATTTTAATGCGTTCCTTGAGAAAGCAAAGTTGAAAGATGATGGTAGCAATTACACGGACTGGGTCCGTAACTTGAGGATTATCCTCATTGCTGCACAGAAGAATTACGTCCTGGAAGCACCGCTGGGTGCCAGGCCTGCTGCTGGAGCAACACCAGATGTTATGAACGTCTGGCAGAGCAAAGCTGATGACTACTCGATAGTTCAGTGTGCCATGCTTTACGGCTTAGAATCGGGACTTCAACGACGTTTTGAACGTCATGGAGCATATGAGATGTTCCAGGAGTTGAAGTTAATATTTCAAGCAAATGCCCGGATTGAGAGATATGAAGTCTCCAATAAGTTCTATAGCTGCAAGATGGAGGAGAACAGTTCTGTCAGTGAGCATATACTCAAAATGTCTGGGTATAATAATCACTTGATTCAATTGGGAGTTAATCTTCCAGATGATTGCGTCATTGACAGAATTCTCCAATCACTGCCACCAAGCTACAAGAGCTTCGTGATGAACTATAATATGCAAGGGATGAATAAGACTATTCCCGAGCTCTTCGCAATGCTGAAAGCTGCGGAGGTAGAAATCAAGAAGGAGCATCAAGTGTTGATGGTCAACAAGACCACTAGTTTCAAGAAAAAGGGCAAAGGGAAGAAGAAGGGGAACTTCAAAAAGAACAGCAAGCAAGTTGCTGCTCAAGAGAAGAAACCCAAACCTGGACCTAAGCCTGAAACTGAGTGCTTCTACTGCAAGCAGACTGGTCACTGGAAGCGGAACTGCCTCAAGTATTTGGCGGATAAGAAGGATGGCAAGGTGAACAAAGGTATATGTGATATACATGTTATTGATGTGTACCTTACTAATGCTCGCAGTAGCACCTGGGTATTTGATACTGGTTCTGTTGCTAATATTTGCAACTCGAAACAGGGACTACGGATTAAGCGAAGATTGGCTAAGGACGAGGTGACGATGCGCGTGGGAAATGGTTCCAAAGTCGATGTGATCGCAGTCGGCACGCTACCTCTACATCTACCTTCGGGATTAATATTAGACCTAAATAATTGTTATTTGGTGCCAGCGTTAAGCATGAACATTATATCTGGATCTTGTTTGATGCGAGACGGTTATTCATTTAAATCAGAGAATAATGGTTGTTCTATTTACATGAGTAATATCTTTTATGGTCATGCACCCTTAAAGAGTGGTCTATTCTTATTAAATCTCGATAGTAGTGACACACATATTCATAGTGTTGAAACCAAAAGATGCAGAGTTGATAATGATAGTGCAACTTATTTGTGGCACTGCCGTTTAGGTCATATCGGTATAAAGCGCATGAAGAAACTCCATACTGATGGGCTTTTGGAACCACTTGATTATGAATCACTTGGTACTTGCGAACCGTGCCTTATGGGTAAGATGACAAAAACACCGTTCTCCGGTACTATGGAGAGAGCAACAGATTTGTTAGAAATCATACATACAGATGTATGTGGTCCGATGAATGTTGAGGCTCGTGGCGGATATCGTTATTTTCTCACCTTCACAGATGACTTAAGCAGATATGGGTATATCTACTTAATGAAACACAAGTCTGAAACGTTTGAAAAGTTCAAAGAATTTCAGAGTGAAGTTGAAAATCATCGTAACAAGAAAATAAAATTCCTACGATCTGATCGTGGAGGAGAATATTTGAGTTACGAGTTTGGTGTACATTTGAAACAATGTGGAATAGTTTCGCAACTCACGCCACCCGGAACACCACAGCGTAATGGTGTGTCCGAACGTCGTAATCGTACTTTACTAGATATGGTACGATCTATGATGTCTCTTACTGATTTACCGCTATTGTTTTGGGGATACGCTCTAGAGACGGCCGCATTCACGTTAAATAGGGCACCATCAAAATCCGTTGAGACGACGCCTTATGAACTGTGGTTTGGCAAGAAACCAAAGTTGTCGTTTCTGAAAGTTTGGGGCTGCGATGCTTATGTGAAAAAGCTTCAACCTGATAAGCTCGAACCCAAATCGGAAAAATGTGTCTTCATAGGATATCCAAAGGAAACTATTGGATACACCTTCTATCACAGATCCGAAGGCAAGACTTTTGTTGCTAAATTCGGAAACTTTCTGGAGAAGGAGTTTCTCTCGAAAGAAGTGAGTGGGAGGAAAGTAGAACTTGACGAGGTAACTGTACCTACTCCCTTATTGGAAAGTAGTACATCACAGAAATCTGTTTCTGTGACACCTACACCAATTAGTGAGGAAGCTAATGATAATGATCATGAAACTTCAGAACAAGATACTACTGAACCTCGTAGATCAACCAGAGTGAGATCCGCGCCAGAGTGGTACGGTAATCCTGTTCTGGAAGTCATGCTACTAGATCATGATGAACCTACGAACTATGAAGAAGCGATGGTGAGCCCAGATTCCGCAAAATGGCTTGAAGCCATGAAATCTGAGATGGGATCCATGTATGAGAACAAAGTATGGACTTTGGTTGACTTGCCCAATGATCGGCAAGCAATTGAGAATAAATGGATCTTCAAGAAGAAGACGGACGCTGACGGTAATATTACTGTCTACAAAGCTCGACTTGTCGCAAAAGGTTTTCGGCAAGTTCAAGGGATTGACTACGATGAGACCTTCTCACCCGTAGCGATGCTTAAGTCTGTCCGAATCATGTTAGCAATTGCCGCATTTTATGATTATGAAATTTGGCAGATGGATGTCAAAACTGCATTCCTGAATGGATTTCTGGAAGAAGAGTTGTATATGATGCAACCAGAAGGTTTTGTCGATCCAAAGGGAGCTAACAAAGTGTGCAAGCTCCAGCGATCCATTTATGGACTGGTGCAAGCCTCTCGGAGTTGGAATAAACGCTTTGATAGTGTGATCAAAGCATTTGGTTTTATACAGACTTTTGGAGAAGCCTGTATTTACAAGAAAGTGAGTGGGAGCTCTGTAGCATTTCTGATATTATATGTGGATGACATATTACTAATTGGAAATGATATAGAATTTCTGGATAGCATAAAGGGATACTTGAATAAGAGTTTTTCAATGAAAGACCTCGGTGAAGCTGCTTACATATTAGGCATTAAGATCTATAGAGATAGATCAAGACGCTTAATTGGACTTTCACAAAGCACATACCTTGACAAAGTTTTGAAGAAGTTCAAAATGGATCAAGCAAAGAAAGGGTTCTTGCCTGTGTTACAAGGTGTGAAGTTGAGTCAGACTCAATGCCCGACCACTGCAGAAGATAGAGAGAAAATGAAAGATGTTCCCTATGCTTCAGCCATAGGCTCTATCATGTATGCAATGCTGTGTACCAGACCTGATGTGTGCCTTGCTATAAGTCTAGCAGGGAGGTACCAAAGTAATCCAGGAGTGGATCACTGGACAGCGGTCAAGAACATCCTGAAATACCTGAAAAGGACTAAGGATATGTTTCTCGTTTATGGAGGTGACAAAGAGCTAATCGTAAATGGTTACGTCGATGCGAGCTTTGACACTGATCCGGACGATTCTAAATCGCAAACTGGATACGTATTTACATTAAACGGTGGAGCTGTCAGTTGGTGCAGTTCTAAACAAAGCGTCGTGGCGGGATCTACGTGTGAAGCAGAATACATAGCTGCTTCGGAAGCAGCAAATGAAGGAGTCTGGATGAAGGAGTTCATATCCGATCTAGGTGTCATACCTAGTGCATCGGGTCCAATGAAAATCTTTTGTGACAATACTGGTGCAATTGCCTTGGCAAAGGAATCCAGATTTCACAAGAGAACCAAGCACATCAAGAGACGCTTCAATTCCATCCGGGATCTAGTCCAGGTGGGAGACATAGAGATTTGCAAGATACATACGGATCTGAATGTAGCAGACCCGTTGACTAAGCCTCTTCCACGAGCAAAACATGATCAGCACCAAGGCTCCATGGGTGTTAGAATCATTACTGTATAATCTAGATTATTGACTCTAGTGCAAGTGGGAGACTGAAGGAAATATGCCCTAGAGGCAATAATAAAGTTATTATTTATTTCCTTATATCATGATAAATGTTTATTATTCATGCTAGAATTGTATTAACCGGAAACATAATACATGTGTGAATACATAGACAAACAGAGTGTCACTAGTATGCCTCTACTAGACTAGCTCGTTAATCAAAGATGGTTATGTTTCCTAACCATGGACAAAGAGTTGTTATTTGATTAACGGGATCACATCATTAGGTGAATGATCTGATTGACATGACCCATTCCATTAGCTTAGCACCCGATCGTTTAGTATGTTGCTATTGCTTTCTTCATGACTTATACATGTTCCTATGACTATGAGATTATGCAACTCCCGTTTACCGGAGGAACACTTTGTGTGCTACCAAACGTCACAACGTAACTGGGTGATTATAAAGGTGCTCTACAGGTGTCTCCAAAGGTACATGTTGGGTTGGCGTATTTCGAGATTAGGATTTGTCACTCCGATTGTCGGAGAGGTATCTCTGGGCCCTCTCGGTAATACACATCACATAAGCCTTGCAAGCATTGCAACTAATGAGTTAGTTGTGAGATGATGTATTACGGAACGAGTAAAGAGACTTGCCGGTAACGAGATTGAACTAGGTATTAAGATACCGACGATCGAATCTCGGGCAAGTAACATACCGATGACAAAGGGAACAACGTATGTTGTTATGCGGTCTGACCGATAAAGATCTTCGTAGAATATGTAGGAGCCAATATGAGCATCCAGGTTCCGCTATTGGTTATTGACCGGAGACGTGTCTCGGTCATGTCTACATTGTTCTCGAACCCGTAGGGTCCGCACGCTTAAGGTTTCGATGACAGTTATATTATGAGTTTATGAGTTTTGATGTACCGAAGGAGTTCGGAGTCCCGGATGGGATCGGGGACATGACGAGGAGTCTCGAAATGGTCGAGACATAAAGATTGATATATTGGAAGCCTATATTTGGATATCGGAAGTGTTCCGGGTGAAATCGGGATTTTACCGGAGTACCGGGAGGTTACCGGAACCCCCCGGGAGGTTTATGGGCCTTAGTGGGCCTTAGTGGAAGAGAGGAGAGGTGGCCAGGGCTGGGCCGCGCGCCCCTCCCCCTAGTCCGAATAGGACAAGGAGAGGGGGGCGGCGCCCCCCTTCCTTCTCTCTCTCCTCTTTCCCCCCTCCCGAATCCTATTCCAACTAGGAAAGGGGGGAATCCTACTCCCGGAGGGAGTAGGACTCCTCCTGGCGCGCCCTCTCCTGGCCGGCCGCACCCCCCCTTTGATCCTTTATATACGGAGGCAGGGGACACCCCTAGGGACACAAGTTGATCCACGTGATCATATTCTTAGCCGTGTGCGGTGCCCCCTTCCACCATAGTCCTCGATAATATTGTAGCGGTGCGACGGTAGTACATCAAGATCGTCACCACGCCGTCGTGCTGACGGAACTCTTCCCCGACACTTTGCTGGATCGGAGTCCGGGGATCGTCATCGGGCTGAACGTGTGCTAGAACTCGGAGGTGCCGTAGTTTCGGTGCTTGATCGGTCGGGCCGTGAAGACGTACGACTACATCAACCACGTTGTGCTAACGCTTCCATTGTCGATCTACAAGGGTATGTAGATCACACTCTCCCCTCTCGTTGCTATGCATCACCATGATCTTGCGTGTGCGTAGGATTTTTTTTGAAATTACTACGTTACCCAACAAGAGAGCTCCCACTCACTTTCTTGTAAATGCAGGCATCTCCATAAGTCTGCGTAAACCCAAACGCTTTGATCATCTCATCAAATTTTCCAACTCCGAGATGCTTGCACCAGCCCATAGATCGCTGGAGCTTGCACACCTTGTCAGCATTCTTAGGATCGATAAAACCTTCTGGCTGCATCATATACAATTCTTCCTTAAGGAAACCATTAAGGAATGTCGTTTTGACGTCCATTTGCCATATCTCATAATCATATAATGCGACAGTTGCTAACATGATTCAGACAGACTTCAGCTTCGCTACGGGTGAGAAAGTCTCATCGTAGTCAACCCCTTGAACTTGTCAATAACCCTTAGCGACAAGCCGAGCTTTATAGAGGGTTACATTACCATCCGCGTCTATCTTCTTCTTAAAGACCCATTTATTTTCTATGGCTCGCCGATCATCGGGCAAGTCAGTCAAAGTCCATACTTCGTTTTCATACATGGATCCTATCTCGGATTTCATGGCTTCCAGCCATCTGTCGGAATCCGGGCCCGCCATCGCTTCTTCATAGTTCGAAGGTACACTATTGTCTAACAACATGATTTCCAGGACAGGGTTGTCGTACCACTCTGGTGTGGAACGTGTCCTTGTGGACCTACGAAGTTCAGTAGCAACTTGATCTGATGTTTCATGATCATCATCATTAACTACCTCTCTAGTCGGTGCAGGCACCTCAGGAACATTTTCTTGAGCTGCGCTACTCTCCGGTTCAAGAGGCAATACTTCATCTAGTTCTACTTTCCTCCCACTTACTTCTTTCGAGAGAAACTCTTTCTCTAGAAAGGATCCATTCTTGGCAACAAAGATCTTGCCTTCGGATCTGAGGTAGAAGGTATACCCAATATTTTCTTTAGGGTATCCTATGAAGACGCATTTTTCCGATTTGGGTTCGAGCTTTTCAGGTTGAAGTTTCTTGACATAAGCATCGCATCCCCAAATTTTTAGAAACGACAGCTTAGGTTTCTTCCCAAAACATAATTCATACGTTGTCATCTCAACGGATTTCGATGGATCCCTATTTAAAGTGAATGCGGCAGTCTCTAAAGCATAGCCCCAAAATGACAGCGGTAGATCGGTAAGAGACATCATAGAACGCACCATATCCAATATAGTGCGATTACGACGTTCGGACACACCATTACGCTGAGGTGTTCCAGGCGGCGTGAGTTGTGAAACTATTCCACATTTCCTTAAGTGCGTGCCAAATTCGTGACTCAAGTATTCTCCCCCACGATCTGATCGCAAGAACTTGATTTTCCTGTCACGTTGATTCTCAACCTCACTCTGAAATTCCTTGAACTTTTCAAAGGTCTCAGACTTGTGTTTCATTAAGTAGACATACCCATATCTACTCAAGTCGTCAGTGAGGGTGAGAACATAACGATAGCCACCGCGAGCCTCAACACTCATTGGACCGCACACATCAGTATGTATGATTTCCAATAAGTTGGTTGCTCGCTCCATTGTTCCTCAGAACAGAGTCTTGGTCATTTTACCCATGAGGCATGGTTCGCACGTGTCAAATGATTTGTAATCAAGAGACTCCAAAAGTCCATCTGCATGGAGCTTCCTCATGCGTTTGACACCTATGTGACCAAGGCGACAATGCCACAAGTATGTGGGACTATCATTATCAACCTTACATCTTTTGGTATTCACACTATGAATATGTGTAACATTACGCTCGAGATTCATTAAGAATAAACCATTCACCAGCGGGGCATGACCATAAACATATCTCTCATATAAATAGAACAACCATTATTCTCGGATTTAAATGAGTAGCCATCTCGAATTAAACGAGATCCTGATACAATGTTCATGCTCAAAGCTGGCACTAAATAACAATTATTGAGGTTTAAAACTAATCCCGTAGGTAAATATAGAGGCAGCATGCCGACGGCGATCACATCGACCTTGGAACCATTCCCGACGCGCATCGTCAATTCGTCCTTCGCCAGTCTTCGCTTATTCCGCAGCTCCTGCTTTGAGTTACAAATATGAGCAACCGCACCGGTATCAAATACCCAGGAGCTACTATGAGTACTGGTAAGGTACACATCAATTACATGTATATCACATATACCTTTAGTGTTGCTGGCCTTCTTGTCTGCTAAATATTTGGGGCAGTTCTGCTTCCAGTGACCACTTCCGTTGCAATAAAAACACTCAGTCTCGGGCTTGGGTCCATTCTTTGGCTTCTTCCCGACAGCTTTCTTACCGGGCACGGCAACCCCCTTGCCGTCCTTCTTGAAGTTCTTCTTACCCTTGCCTTTCTTAAACTTAGTGGTTTTATTAACCATCAACACTTGATGTTCCTTTTTGATCTCCACCTCCGCTGATTTCAGCATTGAATATACCTCAGGAATGGTCTTTTCCATCCCCTGCATATTGAAGTTCATCACAAAGCTCTTGTAGCTTGGTGGAAGCGACTAAAGGATTCTGTCAATGACCGCGTCATCCGGGAGATTAACTCCCATCTGAGTCAAGCGGTTATGCAACCCAGACATTTTGAGTATGTGCTCACTGACAGAACTATTTTCCTCCATATTACAACTGAAGAACTTGTCGGATACTTCATATCTCTCGACCCGGGCATGAGCTTGGAAAACCATTTTCAGCTCTTCGAACATCTCATATGCTTTGTGTTGCTCAGAACGCTTTTGGAGCCCCGGTTCTAAGCTATAAAGCATGCCGCACTGAACAAGGGAGTAATCATCAGCACATGAGTGCCAAGCGTTCATAACGTCTTGGTTCTGTGGGATGGGTGCTTCACCTAGCGGTGCTTCTAGGACATAATCTTTCTTGGCAGCTATGAGGATGATCCTCAGGTTCCGGACCCAGTCCGTATAGTTGATGCCATCATCTTTCAGCTTGGTTTTCTCTAGGAACGCGTTGAAGTTGAGGACAACATGGGCCATTTGATCTACAAGACATATTGTAAAGATTTTAGACTAAGTTCATGATAATTAAGTTCATCTAATCAAATTATTCAATGAACTCCCACTCAGATAGACATCCCTCTAGTCATCTAAGTGAAACATGATCCGAGTCAACTAGGCCGTGTCCGATCATCACGTGAGACGGACTAGTCAACATCGGTGAACATCTTCATGTTGATCGTATCTTCTATACGACTCATGCTCGACCTTTCGGTCTTCCATGTTCCAAGGCCATGTCTGTACATGCTAGGCTCGTCAAGTCAACCTAAGTGTATTATGTGTGTAAATCTGGCTTACACCCGTTGTATTCGAACGTTAGAATCTATCACACCCGATCATCACGTGGTGCTTCGAAACAACGAACCTTCGCAACGGTGCACAGTTAGGGGGAACACTTTCTTGAAATTATTACGAGGGATCATCTTATTTAAGCTATCATCGTTCTAAGCAAATAAGATGTAAAACATGATAAACATCACATGCAATCAAATAGTGACATGATATGGCCAATATCATTTTCTCCTTTTGATCTCCATCTTCGGGGCTCCATGATCATCGTTGTCACCGGCATGACACCATGATCTCCATCATCGTGTCTTCTTGAAGTTGTCTCGTCATCTATTACTTCTACTACAATGGCTAATGCTTTAGCAATAAAGTAAAGTAATTACATGATGTTTATGTTGACACATAGGTCATAAATAAATTAAGACAACTCCTATGGCTCCTGCCGGTTGTCATACTCATCGACATGCAAGTCATGATTCCTATTACAAGAACATGATCAATCTCATACATCACATATATCATTCATCACATCCTTTTGGCCATATCACATCACACGGCACATGCTGCAAAAACAAGTTAGACGTCCTCTAATTATTGTTGCAAGTTTTTACGTGGCTGCTATAAGTTTCTAGCAAGAACGTTTCTTACCTACGCCAAAACCACAACGTGATATGCCAATTTCTATTTACCCTTCATAAGGACCCTTTTCATCAAATCCGATCCGACTAAAGTGGGAGAGACAGACACCCGTTAGCCACCTTATGCAACTAGTGCATGTCAGTTGGTGGAACCAGTCTCACGTAAGCATACGTGTAAGGTCGGTCTGGGCCGCTTCATCCCACGATGCCGCCGAATCAAGATAAGACTAGTAGTGGCAAGTAAATCGACAATATCGATGCCCACAACTGCTTTGTGTTCTACTCGTGCATAGAAACTACGCATAAACCTGGCTCATGATGCCACTGTTGGGGAGCGTAGTAGAATTTTAAAATTTTCTATGCATTACCAAGATCAATCTATGGAGTCATCTAGCAACGAGGGAGAGGGGAGTGCATGTACATACCCTTGTAGATCGTGAGCGGAAGCGTTCAAGAGAACGGGGTTGATGGAGTCGTACTCGCCGTGATCCAAATCACCGATGACCTAGCGCCGAACGGACGGCACCTCTGCGTTCAACACACATACGGTTGGGAAGAAGTCTCCTCCAACTTGTCTAGCAAGGGGGAAGGAGAGGTTGATGGAGATCCAGCAGCACGACGGCGTGGTGGTGGAAGCAGCGGCGATCTCGGCAGGGCTTCGCCAAGCTTAGCGAGAGGGAGAGGTGTCACGGGAGGGAGAGGGAGGCGCCAGGGGCTAGGGTGCGGCTGCCCTGCCTCCCCCCACTATATATAGGACCCCTAGGGGGGCGCCGGCCCTAGGAGATGGGATCTCCAAGGGGAGCGGCGGCCAAGGGGGGTGGCTTGCCCCCCAAGCCAAGTGGGGCGCCCCCACCCCTAGGGTTTCCAACCCTAGGCGCAGGGGGGAGGCCCAAGGGGGGCGCACCAGCCCACTAGGGGCTGGTTCCCCTCCCACTTCAGCCCATGGGGCCCTCCAGGATAGGTGGCCCCACCCGGTGGACCCCCGGGACCCTTCCGGTGGCCCCGGTACAATACCGATTACCCCCGAAACTTTCCCGATGGCCGAAACTTGACTTCCTATATATAAATCTTCACCTCCGGACCATTCTGGAACTCCTCATGACGTCCGGTATCTCATCCGGGACTCCGAACAACTTTCGGGTTACCGTATACTAATATCACAACAACCCTAGCGTCACCGAACCTTAAGTGTGTAGACCCTACGGGTTCGGGAGACACGCAGACATGACCGAGACGACTCTCCGGTCAATAACCAACAGCGAGATCTGGATAACCATGTTGGCTCCCACATGCTCCTCGATGATCTCATCGGATGAACCACGATGTCGAGGATTCAATCAATCTCGTATACAATTCCCTTTGTCAATCGGTACGTTACTTGCCCGAGACTCGATCGTCGGTATCCCAATACCTCGTTCAATCTCGTTACCGGCAAGTCACTTTACTCGTATCGTAATGCATGATCCCGTGACAACCACTTGGTCACATTGAGCTCATTATGATGATGCATTACCGAGTGGGCCCAGAGATACCTCTCCATCATACGGAGTGACAAATCCCAGTCTCGATTCGTGCCAACCCAACAGACACTTCCGGAGATACCCGTAGTGCACCTTTATAGTCACCCAGTTACGTTGTGACGTTTAACACACCCAAATCACTCCTATGGTATCCGGGAGTTGCACAATCTCATGGTCTAAGGAAATGATACTTGACATTCGGAAAAGCTCTAGCAAACGAACTGCACAATCTTTGAGCTATGCTTAGGATTGGGTCTTGTCCATCACATCATTCTCCTAATGATGTGATCCTGTTATCAATGACATCCAATGTCCATAGTCTGGAAACCATGACTATCTTTTGATCAACGAGCTAGTCAACTAGAGGCTCACTAGGGACGTGTTGTGGTCTATGTATTCACACATGTATTACGATTTCCGAATAACACAATTATAGCATGAACAATAGACAATTATCATGAACAAGGAAATATAATAATAACCATTTTATTATTGCCTCTAGGGCATATTTCCAACAATGTGCGTGAGACGCTTATTGACCTATGCCACTTTTTTGATGCTATCTCTCGAAAGTCGATCAGTGTGAAGCAACTCCATAGGCTACATGAAGAGATCGTTATCATACTGAATGAGCTAGAGATGTACTTCCCACCCGTGTTCTTTGATGTCATGGTGCATCTATGTGTCCACATCGTGGACAACATCATCGACCTAGGGCCGACATTCCTGCATAGCATGATGCCGTTCGAGAGGATGACTGGGGCCATCAAAGGATTTTTTCGTAACATGTCCCATCCAGATGGAAGCATAGCTCAGGGATATCTGACCAAAGAGTGCATCTCTTTTTGTGAGTATCTGACCAAAGACCCTATTGTTGGTTTTCCCGTCAACAAGCACTATGGAAGGCTCGAAGGCCTAGGTCACACCAACGGTCATAGGGATGTGAATGTGTTACGCTCGGGCCGACAAAACGACCTTGACATGGCAAACTTAGTAGTGCTACAACACCTAGATGTGCTAGAAGATTTCGTGACACTGCACAAAGAGACCATCACAAAGAAGTATCGTGACCGTGGGGTGCACAGGACGGATGCTGAAGTTATTAGAGAGCACAACTCCACTTTCGTGTGTTGGTTGAAAGAGCGAGTTCTAGCTAATCCCCCGGAAGAATGTTGTCCGAACGGAACACTCATATACGCCTTAGCACACGGCCCCTCGACCAACCTCGCGACTTATCAAGCATACGATATCAACGGATACACGTTCTACACGGAGGAGAAAGATATAAACAGTGATGACCAAAACTCAGGGGTGACCATGGAAGCCATGACCGGGAATGTAATTGAAAGATATTATGGAAGGGTCGAAGAGATATGGGAGCTTAACTACTATGGATTGCATAGCGCGACGATATTCCGTGTTAGATGGGCTAAGAATGTACAAAGATAAAACCGACATTTCACTACCATGTGTATACCCGACTCCGATAGCGGTACCGTCAACGCCATCGCCAAAAATGAGCCATGGGTACACGCTAAACACGTCACATAATGTTTCTTCATAACTGATCCGATCAATCCCAGCCGTGTTATCATGAGGAGAAGCAAAAGGAGCATTGCCGGAATGGATGGAGTCGCCAACGAGGAAGACTACGACTAGTATGGTGATCCGATGAGGGAAGATGATGCTGATGACGATGAAACATACGTCAAAAGAAGAACAAAGATTACATTACCTACGAAAGATCGTAATCCCTGGAGAAGGAAAACTCATGACCATGGGCTCAATTATTCGACAACGAACAAAAGAGGGAAGAATATTAGTCTAAAGCGTCGTCGTCGCCCAAGCTGACAAACTAATCCACAAATTTTGTGTGTGTCTAGCTATTTTGTATACCGCCGATAGCGGTCAAATAATGTAATATATATTATACCAATTAAAAAGAAAAAGAAAGGAAGTTTTGCAAAATGAAATGAAAGAAAAATAAAATAAAAATAAAAATAAAATAAAAAGGAAGGAAGTTTGTGGAATATGAAAAACAAAAATAAAAAGAAAATAAGTTTGTGGAATATGAAAAAGAAAAAGAACAAGGAAAAGAAAAAAGTTAACCGTAGTGCGTTTTGTCTAGGGCAGCGCTATAGCTAACTTAGCTATAGCGCGTTTTGCCAACACGCGCTGTAGCTACAAAAAGAAAAAAGAAAAAAAGAAAAAGAAAAAGAAAAATTAGCAGTAGCGTGTTTTGTCTAGGGCAGTGCTATAGCTAACTTAGCTATAGCGCGTTTTGCCAACACGCACTGTAGCTACAAAAAGAAAAAAGAAAAAAAGAAAAAGAAAAATTAGCAGTAGCGCGTTTTTCTTGGGCAGCGCTATAGCTAACTGAGCTATAGCGCGTTTTGCCAACACGCGCTATAGCTAAGTTGCCTACAGCACCGTCGCCATAGCTTCTATCTCTTTCCTCTCTCCCACTCACTGCTCGTCGATCCCCTTTGCTCTGACAGAGAAACCGTCCACGCGCCGACGCCGATGCCGCACCGCCCACTCGCCATAGCCACCGTCGATGCCGCACCACCGATGCCGCACCGCCCACACCGCCGCCGCTCCAGCCCCGACCCCGACCCCGACCCCGACCGGACTCGACCTCAGCCCCGACCCCGACACCGGCCACCGACCCCCTCCCGCTCTGGTACAGCCCCCGCCCCCTCTTCCTTCCTCTCCTCGGGCTCCAATCCTGCCCTGTGCAGCTATGAAATATCTCTCTCTCTGCAGATCAACAAGGCTCAGCGGCCTGACTCCTCAGCCCCGGCGACCCCGACCACGACATTGACGTCCTCAACCCCAACGACGCCACCCCCTCAGCCCCGGTGACCCTGACCCCGACGCGCAGTGAGCCACCCTCTTTCTTTCCTCTCCTGTTCTTAAATTAGGGCCAATTTTTTCTATGTAGGGGTCCAAATTGAGTTCATGAGCAGTAGCATTTGTTAGTTCATGAGCAGTGAGCCATTTTGGCATTGGAGAAAATTGCAAGAACAATGCTTCATTCATTGATATTGGCAGCAATATGGCTCACTGATATGCACTGGCAGCAATGCTTAGTGTTAGTTAGTTGTTAGTGTTAGCCCAGAGAATTAAAATGAGCTTTGACAGAATATTGAAATGAAAATTAGCTTATGTTACTTTGTTTTTAAATGAAAGTCCATGATGTTTGTGATGTTTGCTTATATTGTGTATATGTCAGCAACAACAAAAGTCTGTGATGTTTGTTTCAGCTTCTTAGAGTGCTGTTAAAAAAGTGACCTATGTTTTGCCGGAAATGTTGATTCATTTCCATTCCTGCAAATTTCAGGCGCTCTATATGTGCACTTTCTAGCAAAGGTCATGCCGAAATTTTCCGTGAATTTCGGCATGACTTGTGCTAGAAAGACGTACATATCGAGTGCTTGAGATTTGTCGCGACGGGAATGAAACAACATTTCTGGCAAAACAAAGCTCACTTTTTTTTGTCATTATTCACTTTATTATATAAAGCTCGATAATTTGCGGTGAACCCTAGGAAACATGACCGACACCGATGAGGCCGGAGGTTCTCAGTCCCAATTAGGTCGAGCACACGCCTACCTCGACTTTCTAGCGGATCAGGAGAGACAACAAGATGGGTTTCCGGACTGCCTTGTCATGACGGATGACGACGGTGGTGGCGCCGGCGCCGACACTGATGCCACCAACGACACCGACACTAAAACTGGCGCTGATGATGTTCCTAACTACAACACGGAAGGTGGTACCTCCCAAGCCAGTGAGGGAAAGAATGAAAAGAGGACACGCTGCCAAAATGAGCTCGGCACCGGAAGACTGGTGGTCATGGCGGTGCACCCTGGCGAGTTTGAGCCAATAGAGCCGCGAGAGGTGGCAGCATGTTACGGCAACCAACTAGCATGCATACTATGGGATACCGCTAACATCAACACCACAAAAATACGGAAGAACGAACATTTGAAGAAGCTGCTTCTAACTAGGTTGCACGCAAGATTCCTGTTCCCCGGTCGGAAGGACAATGTCGACCCATGGGATGATGAGGGCATGAAAAAAAATCAACAACAAAGCCCTAGGGAAGTTCAGCAACGCATTGAGCGCTTGAAAAACTAGGGTGAAAAGGGCGATTCAAGTAGACCATGAAACCTATGCTGAGATTGTTGCAGACAATCCAAAAATTACGATAGAGGACTTTGAAAGGTTCAAGGAGACTTGCAATGAAGAAGCTGCCAAGGCCAGGTCGGAGAGAGGCAAGCAGCTGCAGGCAAAGAACATGGGGAACCACCGCCTTGGAAGTCGTGGTTAGACGGGAAAGAGGCCCGTGTGGGCTAAGGAGGATGCAAAACGTGAACGTCAGGGGATCCTAGACCCATTGGCTGAGTTCACCGACCAGCAGGAGCATGACTTCATTAGGGCCCGATTCTCGTGGGACCCTAAGAAGAAGATTTTTTTCACCGACGGGCCAACTAGGGAATTCATGAGAATACTGGTAATTATCCTTTTACCACCTTACATATTAGGTTCTGATCAACAAAGTTTACTACATTCTAGTCGCATTCTTAAATGATTCACGGTCCATTTTGCAGAGAGACCAACACAAGCTTGCGGTCGAGCGCGACTCTTCGACTCAGTCGTCGGAGAAGTACAAGTGGGACACGCCTTTCAACCGGGCCATGAACATAATGATGGGACACCCGCCCGGCCAGCGGCCGCAATATGGACGTGTGCATGACGCCGGGGATGGCGCCATGTGGAAGTACTATTATAACGAGGACCCCGAGGCCTAAAGACAGAGAAAGAAGTTCGGTCAAGTGACTATCAACGAGAAGGTGGCGCGGGCGATGGAGAAAGAAAAAGCTGAGATAATCGCCGCCTGTAGAGATGATATGGTGGCTGCCTTTACAAGCTTGATTCCAACAGTGGTCACGTGGGTGCAACAAAATCCAAACGCGCCACCAAGTGATTTCCCCATGCCCAGCTTCACCGGGAGCAACTCAATGAACACCGCACCCATACCCATACATAGTATGGCAACCACACCCGCACCTCCTCCAGTACCTGCTCCTGCACCCAGCTCTGACAGCAGCCCTAGCTCCGTCTCTGGCTTGAATGTTGGGCCATCGACATTGGCTGAGCTCGACACCCTCACGGTAAATACGCGTCACACCTTCATCAACTCAACTAATTAATTAATCTTCAGTTGTCGTTCTTTTTGGATCTCTGACGCCGCACGTATATGTCTTTGTAGGCCGACTCCACTCCGTGCACCCTCCTTTACAACATGAAGGGCGGGTTGGTGGATGTGGGGAAGGGTACTATAGTGAAGCCTAAGGATCGATTGTTTCACCGCTGGCAGATGCCTGATAACGCCTTAAGGGTCTCCATGGCGAGTGTGAAAGCGGGCTATGAGGGTCTCCCTCGTCCGATACAAACCGATGGAGAGGATGACGAGACCCCCATGCAGCTTGGCCAATGCAAAAATTGGCCGATCCTGTGGCCGAAAAATATTCTTCGTGTCGAGGTGGTTGGGAGCACACCAACGGGACCTCAGGAAGGTATGACCACAACCCCTCCTACACAAGTACAACCATCGCCTGTGCTGCTTGCTGAGATCGAGAGACACAAGGAAGGAGGGCCAACCGTTCCAGCAGATGATGCCATCTTCCCCATGGAAGAGGATAGGGATCATGACATGGAGGAGGCCGATGACCCTGACCAGTATTTCAATACTGCCTTTGATAACGAAGTAACAATGAGTCAACCATATGAATATGAGATGCATGTACTAGAGCCGGAACATCCTCGGGAGTGCAAGAAGTCTTTGTTCATGCAATCCTCGCAGGACGCGCCTCCTGTCGTGGGTTTGTCACGGCAGATGTCCTTGTGAAAGAACTAAGTCGTGGAGCCATCGCAATGGGTTAGCTTAAAGGGGTTAAACCGGACAAGGGGACACGGTGAGTTTATACTAGTTCGCCCCTTCGGTGAAGGTAAAAGCCTACGTCTAGTTGTGATTGGTATTGCTATAGTTTCGATGACCAGGGGCGAATCCGCTTTGACTGGCCCTCAAGTTGTTGTTTCTTGTCCTCAAATCATGGCTGGGTCGTCCCTTTATATACACAGGTTGATGCCCGCCGGTTTACAGAGTCCCAAGGCCGGATCATAGAGGTGTCCGGCTCGGTCTCTATTCCTCTAACTTACAATACAAGTTTACATGATAAAGTCGGTTCACAACTATAGGCTTTAATCCATCTTTGGGCCTTGGGCCTTCTTAAAGCGCCAGTATCTTGCCATCTTCATGGGCTTCAATCTTCATGGAGCTAATCCGGCCATGCCTAGCCGGTTTACCTCCAGTAACTATATCCCAAACACTAGGCCCCAGATTGATTTGAACCTGTTCATGTCAATCTCCAATACTTAGAAAAATTCTTGCTCTGGCATCTTTGTATAAATCTGGTAAATCACCGTGACATCATCCTTTAAATCCGCAGCCAATCGGTATGATGTCATCTACCCGTTGAAGCCAAAGATGCCCTTCATTAATGATCGTTTCAACCCTCGAGGCGTCATCTTTAATACTTATCCATTTCCAGCTCCTCGATTTCTACACTTGTCGCTTTATCGCTTCGCCTTATAAATAGGACCATGGGTCTTTCTCCTTTTTCCCCTTCGTCTCCTTCACTTCTTCTTCCTCCTCGTGACATCTCTACTCCTGAGCGCCGCCGCCGTCACCGAGCTTCACCTCTTCTTCGACAAAGGCCGGTGCATCAACCTGACCGTTACCAGAGACACGCGGTGACCCTCCGCTGCTTCTTCCTGCACCAGTAAGTTCCTCTTCTCCTCACCCCAGATCCTCCATTACGGTTCGGTGTTCTTCATAACCTGAAGCTGTTCCTCCTTTAGTAACACCAATGGCTAGTTAGATCTGATTGTTTTCAGCGCCCTTTGTAGCTTAAACTCCTTTCTTCTTGTTAAGGCATCTGCTTGATATCAAACTCATCTGAACTTACTGAACCTTTTGAGCACTTGAGATTAGAACAAAATATATTTTGATTATCCAACGCATGGCAAATATGAAATTCCCATGCCAAACTATGAAATCTGTTTTACCTTACTTAGCCTTTTTCGCCTTAGATCTGTATCCTCTTTACCATGTAGGCGATTTACCCTTGTAAAAATAATCTATCTCATACCATTAGTCCCCTGGTAAACCGGAAAACCCCCTTTACATTCATTGTAATAGTCTGATTTAACAACACATGTATACCCTTGATATGACCCTGTCATTCATTATTGTATCAGTCTCCGGTTTACGCAATTTCATACATCTGTATATCTTTATTCCATTGCATCTTGCGCACCACAATGAATGATTCATAAACCGGCATTTCTTTTTCATCTTTCGTTTCACAATGGCCAAACAGTTTTTTGCTTGCAACTGGGCTCGTTCCTGGGTTACCGAAGAATAGTTGAACGGAATGGTCAATATCGACACCTTGCTCAAGAAAACTGAAATTCGATGGCGAGTTCCAGGAACAGAGAATCCTCCTACTTCGAGGCAGGGTGAGGTAGTGGTCTTTGTCGACCACATAGGCGTGGATTCAAACTGCCCAGGTTGAAGTTTTTCCGAGATGTGCTTGCCAGTTTCCAACTCCATCCTCAAGATATCGGACCCAATTCAGTGTCCAATCTATGAAACTTCCAAGTCTTTTGTGAAGTATACTTACAAGAAGAACCAACTGCTGAGCTATTCCGGGATTTTTTCCATCTGAACCGGCGTACAGAATTTGTAAACAGTCCCAACACTGAACTTGATGGTGTCTCTGTTCAAAAACGGAAAGAAGTTGAATTCCCTCATGCGAAACTGCACAGTCACCCTAAGGAATGGAACCAGACTTGGTTCTACTGCACAGATACCTCTCCTGAAGATGAGAACCCTCTTCCAGGCTACCGTGATCACCGGCTTTCCAACACTCATCCGATGCCTCAACGTTTAAGTTCTGTGGAACGGGCCAAATATGCCCCTCAACCCGCCAAGCTCTGGGCCTTTATGGCCAACGGTTTAACAGGCGTTGATTTTGTGCGTTGCTGGATATCTTGGAGCATCTTGCCACTAAGCCGCCACCCCGGTTTAATGTGTGAGTACACCGGTGAATTAGAAGACCCCCAACGCCACATCAACATTCAGGTAACCGATGAAGAGGTCACTGAAAGCGTCAAGAAAATTTTGAATGAACCGGAATCATCCTGTCGCTAAACCGGCTTGAACCCCTTCTACACTCAAAATAAACCACCTGCTGTAAGCACTATGCTTCCTTTTTATCTTTGATATCTTTAAATTGTTCAACCTGTAAACTTTCTTCTGTTTATGTATAAACAGGGTGATGATCCCTTCTAGAAACGGAAATCCACAGATAAAGCGGCAAAGCCATCCCGTCCCAAAACCAAAGCCGTCAAGCGTACCTCAAAGCAGAAAACAGCTGACCGGATCAACATGGAACTGGATGAATATGTAGATGATCCGGAAGTTGAGGTAGAACTTGACTCACTTGGCTCCCTTTTCATGCACCTCATTAACAATGATCTTTATCAGGAGGACATAGAAGACAGCAGGCTAATGATGTAGAGGTAATTACCCTTTCCTCCGGTTCAGACTCTATGCCAACACAAAAAATCCGTCAAGCGATCCGGAAAGTAAGCTTTTCTCATCCTCTTGCTTACTTGGATCCAACATTTATTTTGAAGACGCAACAGCATGAAGCTCACCGAACAACCCGGCATAGTGGCCAACAGGTCACTTCGGCCGGTTTACCTGATACCCCAGTTCGGAAGCGCCGATCTGAGGTCTCCCCCACTTCTGACAATTCTTATCCCAAGGCAGGTTATTCCAGACAACCTCTTAATCCATCCAATTCAAATTATCAAGTGACACCTCCCTCATCTTCTGGCGAGTCAACAGCAACCCAACTCCCTCCTCTTAAAACTATAGCTGGGCAAGCATTCAAACCCTTTCTTCAAATGCGTTGCAAATCTTGAATAAGATGCTAAACCTCTTTTAATTTTGTTTGCAGAGCCAAAGCCATACCTAGCAAGAAAGCTCGGGTCAACAATCCGTCAGAAGACCAGGCAGTTATTGAAGAAGAGCAAATAGGTAAACCGGACCAAACTCGTGAACTGGAGGGTCCTCATCCTGAAGCTACCTTTGGTGAACCGCCCTTTCAAGACCAGAATATTGATGAACAACCAGAAGCTGATCCTGCTGTGCCTGACACTGAACCGACAGCTCCAAACCGGGCTAGTCCATTGAGAGGTACTGATACTCCATCATCACCCGCAAAAACTACTGAAGTCCAAGGAGATGATGTTATCATTACTGGCATGGGCCACAGCTCTCCTGGCCATCCTGTAATATTGGCCCAACATAGTGCCAAAGAAGAGCGTGCTGCCAGGGAAAAGGGTAAATGGAGCACTGACTTATCAAGCTATGCTCATCTTAGTGCTAAAGAACTTCACTCCAATTTTTTAAACCATCTGCACTCAAACCGTGACTATGAAGCCGGTTTGGTGAACCTGATGAAGGAACACTATGAGGTATTTTCATCTCCCTTTATTTCTTGATTCCAAAGTTGAAACACTAGCCCAAGTAGCTCCCAAGGGCCGTTTTATGATGTTAATCTTAAACCGGGACTTTTGTAATAGTTTAGTCCTCTCCTGTTGATCCTCAAAATGTCAGGTCCTTAGTGAACACTAAACCGATACTTTACCAATGTAATTATGTAGCTTTCCTTAGTGTAGCCCCCAAAGGCCGGTTTAGCTTTGCGAGGTAATCCGGGTCTTGAATCCATGCTTCCGTTTTGAACAGATGTACATTAGTGTCAAGGATAATGATTGCATTGTTCTGGAGACTTATAAAGGATGTATTGATAATAGAGCAAATAGGCATTAGCCCCCAAGTACGAAGTGCATAACTTGTTATACGCTTAGTACTTAGAAAATACATATCCTGTTGTTGACATATCTTCGCTGTTACAGGCCGAGCTAAGCAATAGAGATGCCCGAACCGCTGATTTGCAAGAGAACGTGAAGTCCCAACAAGCAGAGGTTGTGAAAGCCAAGGAGGAGCTGACCAAAGCCCTGACAGCTATGGAAAAGCTAAAGGAGTCTTTTAACAAGGAACATGCTGACTGGGAAACCGAAAAGGCCAGTTTAACCAAAAGAGCTGAGGATGCCGAAGCAGCCCTGAAGCCAGTTGTAGATGAACTAACTGGTTTGAAGTGGCAAATCAACGCCATGACGTCCACTGTATTTGGTAAGTATATCCTTATGATGTTTGTCCAATTCATGAGATCTTATTGTTTTACCAGTCTGGCTGACATTAAACCATGACAGGCACTTGCATTACTCATCTGGGCGTTGATATGTGGATGAAGCTTAAAACGGCGTACAGCTTAATAGAACAGCTTTACTCTGGATCCCAGCGTGCGATATGCACTGCAGCCTACAATAAACCGGCACCAACACTGATAAAAGAAACCCTTGAAAAGCTGGCCATGCTACCAGCCTGGATTACTGAACTGAATAAGGCAGCCGCAAGAGCAGGAGCGCTGACCACATTAATCTGGGCCAAAGCATGGATTCCAAATCTTGAAGCGGATGACATCATTAAAGGATATCCAGGTGTGAAGGAGGACGGTTCAAATTTCGACAATGATGATCTCCGAAGGCTGACAAAGGAGATGCGGCCAATAGCCAGCAAACTGGCAGAAGACATAGATTTATCTCATTTCCAGCCGGCTTACGACACTGAAGGGAAGAGACAGCCTGCCAAAATCCATGAAGTCGAAGAAGTTGTGCCTCCAATCCGTAAGCATACTTACGCTCCTGACATTAACCCCTCCAGCCTTATCCATGAAGAAGCCGTGTCAAGCTTTAACCGGAATAGATTGGTCAACGGTAGATTTCCAGCGTCTGGGGAGGGATGAAGAAGAAATAATTGCACCAAATGATCCTCAACCGTCAAACCGTCCAGATGAAGCATCTTAAACCGGCTATTGTGTGCCACTGCTTAGAAACAATTGTTCAATTGGAGATGTTTTGAAGCTTCTTGTAATAGGATAGCAAAACCCCCTTTATCTATCATGCCATCGAGCATGTTTTGTGGTGCTTTG
Source organism: Triticum aestivum (assembly GCF_018294505.1). NCBI lineage: Eukaryota > Viridiplantae > Streptophyta > Magnoliopsida > Poales > Poaceae > Triticum > Triticum aestivum. Next base: position 475,345,040 of record NC_057794.1, read on the forward strand.
ACATTGCGAGAACTTGCTCCACTTTTGGAATTCATGTATGCATAATCCTTTATGTTCCTGCATATGAAAACTAAAAAGCATCCTAGTGGTTTACCACTAGACGGGTTATGATGCCCAAAAGCCATACACAACTTGGATGGATAACCAATGTTTGTAATATTCCGATAAAGAATATCTGTGACATACCTCATTGGCTGACCAACTGCTTGTATGGTAGAGGTAAAAACACCAATCCAGAGCATTGATAACTCCATCCTTAATTTGCCGGATTATGATAATAAACCGTACCGGGATATAATAAACACCGGGTTTTCCTTATAACACTGGCGACTTGTTAGTCAAAACCAGACCGGGTTAATGAACGCCGGATTATAATTGATCATGTACTGACAACGTGTAGTTGAAAGCCAAGCCGGGTCAAGGACGCCGGTTTATAAGAAGATATTATGAACCTCAACAAAGGCAAAAAACTTGGCAAATAAAACTCAAAAAGAACATGCGAGGCTTTTTACAAGCTGCCAGGCTCCAAATCGAGGCTTTTCCTGGGCTGCCAGGCCACTGAGTTAAACCATTTTACAAAGCCTTTTTTAGATGGACCTCAATCTTTAACCAATCACCGATTTAACTGTGACAAGTTCAGGGTCCATGGGATTGACTTGTCAAACGTTCGATGGGTCATACCAGGTTTACCTGGACGGAGTGACTTACTTAAAGAGGTAGGATAACCCGGGGTTTTAGGTGAATACACCTGGCTTCCAAGCCTGACTTGATAGCCTATTACAAGGGTTCAAACTCATTGTTCTTTGAGAAGCAAAGAGCCCCCAGGTAATATATGAGCTGTGCTCGGTGGTTACCTATGTTTGAACTGTGCTTAATGCAACAGACTCTCTTTGGCTCCACATAATTTCCTTTTTGGCTTAACGCCTATCAAGAGGTGTAGCTATGGTGTGATAACAACCAAGCCCCCTAGTGATATCCCTTTGTGGTGTTAAACCGATCAAGAGGTGTAGCTATGGTGTGACAACAACCAAGCCCCCTAGTGATATCCCTTTGTGGTTTCAAACCGATCAAGAGGTGTAGCTATGGTTTAGATATGACCAAGCCCCCTAGTGATTTTCTTTATGTCCGTGCGGCTGCAGAGACCAGTTTATTCGAGGCTCCGGTTTATTATATAATATATACATTGTCATAAAAATGTAGATATGAAGAGCCTGTGGCTCAAGTATAGTAAGGCCGAAGAAGAGCTATATTCCACGGCCGCTTGGTCTCCTCCTCCGATTTACGTGAGTCTTTGTGCTCTCGAACATCAATGAGGTAGTATGACCCGTTGTGCAGATTCTTGCTGACCACAAAAGGTCCTTCCCAAGGTGGGGATAATTTGTGCATATCAGTCTGATCCTGGATGAGCTGGAGCACCAGATTGCCGTCTTGAAAAGTTATGGTCTTAACCCGGCGGCTGTGATAACGTCGGAGATCTTCTTGATAAATTGCCCAATGTGCTGCTGCAAGATCACGCTCCTCATCTAACATGTCCAGGGAATCCTGACGTGCCTTCTCATTATCAGCTTCAACATAAGCTGCCACACAAGGCGAGTCGTGACAGATGTCACTAGGAAGAACTGCCTCTGCTCCATAAACCATGAAAAAAGGTGTGTAACCCGTAGATCTGTTGGGTGTGGTGTTGATGCTCCATAACACAGAAGGTAACTCCTCAACCCAACAACCCGGTGTCCGTTTCATGGGAACCATAAGCCGGGGTTTAATACCTCGCAAAATTTCTTGATTTGCCCTCTCCGCTTGACCATTAGATTGGGGGTGAGCCACTGATGCTATATCAAGCCGGATGTGCTCATGTTGGCAAAATTCCTCCATCTCTCCCTTTGGCAGATTAGTACCATTATCAGTTATAATACTATGTGGAAAGCCAAACCGGAATATCACCTTTTTAATGAACTGAACCTCCGTGGCCGCATCACACTTACTGACTGGCTCTGCTTCCACCCATTTGGTGAATTTGTCAACTGCCACTAACAAGTGGGTCTTTTTGTCCTTGGATTGCTTAAAGGGTCCAACCATATCAAGCCCCCAAGTCGCAAACGGCCAAGTTATTGGAATCATCCTCAACTCCTGAGCCAGAATATGAGCACGGCGTGCGAATTTTTGACAACCGTCACATCTTTTGACTAAATCCTCCGCATCAGCGTGAGCTGTTAACCAATAAAAACCGTGGCGAAAAGCTTTAGCTACCAAAGACTTTGAACTGGCGTGGTGACCACAACCCCCTTCATGGATTTCTCGCAAAATCTCACAACCCTCTTGAGGAGAGACACATCATTGAATTGCCCCTGAGACGCTGTAACGATCTAACTCTCCGTTGAGTATGGTCATCGACTTAGAACGCCGGATTATCTGCCGGGCCGAGGTTTCATCCTCCGGTAACTCGCCCCGGTTCATGTAAGCCAGGTATGGGATTGTCCAATCCGGTATGACATGCAAAGCTGCCACCAATTGAGCCTCCGGATCAGGAATAGCCAACTCCTCCTCTGTTGGTACCTTGACCGACGGATTATGCAGCACGTCAAGAAAGACATTTGGTGGGACTGGTTTACGCTGAGAACCAAGGCGGCTTAAAGCGTCCGTCACTTTGTTCTTTCGCCGGTCTATATGGTCCACCTGATAACCCTTGAAGTGACCAGCCATTGTGTCCACCTCTCGTCGATATGCAGCCATGAGTGGGTCTTTAGAATCCCAAGTGCCAGACACCTGTTGAGCCACTAGATCTGAATCCCCAAAGCACTTAACCCGGCTTAAGTTCATCTCCTTAGCCATCCGAAGACCGTGGAGTAAGGCCTCATACTCAGCTGCATTGTTAGTACAAGGGAACATTAAACGGAGGACATACCAAAACTTGTCACCTCATGGGGAAGTTAGTATGACTCCAGCCCCCGAGCCCTCCAACTGTCTAGATCCATCAAAATGAATAGTTCAATATGTGTTATCTGGCTTTTCCGCTGGTGCCTGCAACTCCGTCCAATCATTGATGAAGTCCATGAGTGCTTGGGATTTAATCGCTGTGTGAGGTATGTATTTGAGCCCGTGAGGTCCAAGCTCAATAGCCCACTTGGCAATCCAGCCAGTTGCTTCTCTGTTTTGAATGATATCTCCCAGAGGGGCTGAACTGACCACTGTGATAGGATGACCCTGAAAATAATGTTTGAGCTTCCGGCTTGCCACAAACACTCCATACACCAGTTTCTGCCAATGTGGATACCTCTGCTTTGATTCAATGAGCACCTCACTAATATAATAAAACGGCCGTTGAACCGAATACTCCTTTCCAGCTTCCTTGCGCTCCACCACAATAGCCACGCTAACAGCTCGGGCATTGGTAGCCACATACAGTAATAACGGCTCTTTATCGATCGGGGCTGCAAGCACAGGCGGTTCAGCTAACTGCCTCTTCAGATCCTCAAATGCTTTATCAGCCACCTCACTCCAGACAAAATCATCTGTTTTCTTTAGCATCTGATATAGAGGGATAGCCTTCTCCCCAAGACGACTGATAAACCGGCTCAAAGCTACAATCTGGCCGGCCAAACGTTGAACGTCATTGATACACGCCGGTTTAGCCAAGATGTAATTGCTGAGATTTTTTTCCAGATTAGCCTCAATGCCTCTGTTTGACACCAGAAAGCCCAAGAGTTTACCTGCCGGGACACCAAAGACACACTTTTCCGGATTGAGCATCATCTTGTAAACCTGGAGGTTGTCAAAGGTTTCTCTCAAATCATCTGTCAATGTTTCTTCCTTCCTGGACTTTATCACAATATCATCTACATATGCATGAACATTGCGCCCAATCTGCTTATGAAGACAATTCTGAACACAACATTGATAAGTTGCCTGGGCACTCTTAAGCCCAAAAGGCATAGAGACATAGCAGAAGGCTCCAAAAGGAGTTATAAAAGCCGTCTTCTCCTGGTCCTTAACTGCCATTTTGATCTGATGATAACCAGAATAAGCGTCCAGAAAACACAAACGGCCACAACCCGCCGTAGCATCAATAATCTTATCAATACGAGGGAGGGCAAAGGGATCTGCAGGGCAAGTCTTGTTCAAGTCTGTGTAATCTACACACATACACCAAGTGCCGTTTTTCTTAAGAACCAACACCGGATTAGCCAACCACTCCGGGTGAAAGACCTCCATGATAAATCCTGCGGCCAACAACCGAGCTACCTCTTCACCAATAGCCTTGCGCCTTTCTTCATTGAAGCAGCGAAGAAACTGCCGGACAAGTTTAAACTTAGGATCAATGTTAAGTGTGTGCTCAGTGAGTTCCCTCGGTACACCTGGCATGTCAGAAGGTTTCCATGCAAATATGTCCCGTTTCTCACGGATGAACTCGATGAGCGCGCTTTCCTATTTGGGATCCAGGTTAGCGCTGATGCTGAACTGCTTGGATGAATCGCCAGGAACAAAATCAACCATCTTAGTATCTGTGGCCGATTTAAATTTCAATGCCGGATCGTGTTCCGTAGTTGGCTTTTTCAAAGAAGTCACATCTGCCGGATCAACTTGGTCTTTATAAAACTTCAGCTCCTCCGTGGCACAAACCGACTCAGCATAAGCCGCATCACCTTCCTCACATTCCAAAGCGATCTTCCTGCTCCCATGTACTGTGATGGTCCCCTTATGACCCGACATCTTAAGCTGTAGATAAACATAACACGGCCTCGCCATGAACTTAGCTTAAGCCGGCCGGCCAAACAAAGCGTGATACAGAATTTTGATTTTCACCACCTCAAAAGTCAATGTTTCTGATCTTGAATCATGATCATCTCCAAAAGCCACCTCTAAGGCTACCTTGCCCACTGGATATGCAGACTTACCAGGCACCACACCATGAAAAATGGTGTTTGACGGTTTAAGATTCTTATCTGTCAACCCCATACGACAGAAGGTATCATAATATAGAATGTTGATACTACTTTCCCCATCCATGAGTACCTTAGTGAACTTATATCCCCCAACTTGAGGGGCCACCACTAAGGCCAGATGACTTGGATTGTCAACCCGGGGCGGGTGATCCTCTCTACTCCATAAAATGGGTTGCTCAAACCAGCGCAAATACTAAGGCACCGCCGGTTCAACCGAGTTCACTGCCCTCTTGTGAAGCTCCTGATCATGCTTACACAAGCTAGTGGTGAAGACATGATATTGCCCACTATTTAACTGCTTAGGATTGCTCTGATAACCCGACTACTGCTGCTGTTGCTGGTTCCCCTGATGGTTGTAACCTCCCTAGTTGCCTTGGTTCCCTTGATTGCTGTGTCTGGTTTGATTGCCCTGAAATCCTGAACCGGAGCTTCCGCCTCCATAACCCGGCCCGTGGAAACCACCCCCTGAACCACCGGGCGGGCCATTATCGTACTGAAACATATTGGAGTTCTTGAAATCTTGCATGATATAACAATCCTTCCAAAGATGCGATGCTGGCTTATCCTTTGATCCATGCTTTGGACAGGGTTGGTTTAACAGGTGCCCCAAATTGGGGCCTGAACCTCCGCCCCTCTGGGGTTGCTTGCCCTTACGGCGCTGACCATTCTCCTGAGCATTGGTGTTAGCCACAAATTCCAAACTATTGTCGGCCTTGATCTTACCATTGTTCCCATGGCCTGCCGGATTATGCCGCTGACCCTTGTTGTGCCGTTCTTTTTCCCTTTCCCCGGTTTGTCCTCCTCTGAGTCAGGGTCTTTGGTATTATCTGAATCGGCATATTTAACCAAAGAGGCCATAAGCGTTGACATATCATTGCAGTGACATTTGAGCCTTCCTAACTTCTGTTTGAGAGGCAGAAAACGGCAATTGCCCTCCAACGTTAGCACTGCAGTGTCTGCATTGATACAATCCGATGAATGCAAAATAGCTGAGACCCGCTTTACCCAATGGGTCGTGGAGTCCCCATCCTCTTGGACACAAGCGGCCAGATCCACAATTGACATGGGCTGCTTACAAGTATCTTTGAAGTTCTGGATAAACCGGTGCTTCAATTCGGCCCATGATCCGACAATGTTAGTTGGTAAGATCTTCAGCCAAGTACAAGCTGTTCCTTCCAACATCATGGTGAAGTATTTAGCACATACCACTTCATCCACATCTAACATCTTCATTGCCATCTCGTAACTTTCAACCCATGCCTCTGGTTGCAGATCGGCGGTGTAATTGGGTACCTTACGAGGTCCTTTGAAATCCTTGGGCAGCCACACATTACGCAAAGCGAGGTGAGACACGGCACCCCTAAGGAACTGAATACCACACCTGGCTCTACTGAAGCGGTAGGGTGAACTTGCGTGGGTTGACGGGCTCCGTGCAGAGTTGCTAACTCGGCCTCTTGACATGTGTGACCATGATCCACCACATCCTGCGCATTAGCACCTCCCCCTGCCGGGTTGTGCCCTCACAGTTATGGTGACGTGCACTGCTTGACACGGCTGGTTCATCCTCGACGTGCCTGCTATAGCTCCGGCTTGGACGGGGGGTGGAATGAATCCTCTCACAACTGTGCGAATATGCCTGCTGCTGGTTTAGAGCTGTTTGAAGGAGATCTTTGGCCCGTCATGCCTCAACCGCAACTGGTGATTCACCGTCGGTTGGGAGGGTTGCCAATCGTGAAGCGGCGGCCACAATGTTGTCCAACGGGTTGGAATAATGCCCGGGAGGTGTTGGAACATACTGTGGCACAATGTTGTTCTGACAAGGCGGGTCACTCGTGCGCGGCTGAATCGGTGCTCCTGTCCCTGGCGCCTCCGTTCGGTTTAATATTGGCTGGTTACTAGTTCCTGCTCTTGGCGTATTGAAGAGATTTCTTGGCTCATAACTCGGCGGGAGATGCGATCGGTATCTTCTTCTTATGACTTCTTCTAAAGCATTCTGATCCAGCCTAAGCCGGTAGGCCTGAGCTTCCAACTCGGCCCGTTCTGTAGCCATCCTAACATTCTCTGCCGCTAGGTCCGCTTTAGCCTGAGTTATCTGACCTTTCACCTTTGGGATCTCCGTGTTGTGCTGATCTCGGGCTGCTGCATCCACCTCCGCGGCCATCAATGTTGCCAAAGCATCGAACAAGTCAGACAGAACTTGAGCCGGAGGCGGCACAGAGCTCCCTGCCCCCGCCGGCGTGGCTGTTGCTGAACCAGAGAGCATTGCTGTGGCGGTTGATGAGTGGGGCGCTGATTGTGTACCGGCCATGAAGATTGAGGCCCAGTTTGGCAAATCAGGGGAATCCGGAATACTATTGCCCTCGGAACCTCCACTAATCCGGCCATCCTGCAACTGATAGAGCGACTCGGTCTCTCCAGAGGACTCGTCGTCGGAGCAGACAACAGTTTCTCCATCGGATGCCGATCCGTCCTCATGTTCTGCTCCATGGATGACACCTACGAAAACATGCTTTTCCGTGGGCTGAACCGGGGAAGGGCTTGCATGTTGAGCCTTTTCGATGATGTCGGTGCAGGTGTCCGGCTCAGGGCCCGGTTCGCCAATCTTGCCGATGAAGACGTGAATCCCACCAAAGGGGACCCGAAACCCATATTCGATTGAATCGGCCTCGGGGCCCCATCCTGCATTGTCGATGTAGAGCTTGCCGCAACGAATCTTCGTCATCCGGCCCACAGCGTATCCCTTGAGTCCATCAAAGCCGCCCTTTAAGAACTCGAAACCATCGTGCGATAGCCCCATGGTGGGCGCCAACTGTCGTGGGTTTGTCATGGCAGATGTCCTTGTGAAAGGACTTAGTCGTGGAGCCATCGCAACGGGTTAGCTTAAAGGGGTTAAACCGGACAAGGGGACACGGGGAGTTTATACTAGTTCGGCCCCTTCAATGAAGGTAAAATGCTACGTCTAGTTGTGATTGGTATTGCTAGGGTTTTGATGACCAGGGAGCGAATCCGCTTTGATTGGCCCTCGAGTTGTTTTTTCTTGTCCTCAAACTGTGGCCGGGTCGTCCCTTTGTATACACAGGTTGACGCCCGCCGGTTTACAGAGTCCCGAGGCCAGATCATAGAGGTGTCCGGCTCGGTCTCTATTCCTCTAACTTACAATACAAGTTTACATGATAAAGTCGGTTCACAACTACAGGCTTTAATCCGTCTTTGTGCCTTGGGACTTCTTAAAGCGCCAGTATCTTGCCATCTTCATGGGCTTCAATCTTGATGGAGCTAATCCGGCGATGCCTAGCCGGTTTACCTCCAGTAACTATATCCCCAACACCTCCAGATGCCGGTTCCACCCAAGCTCAACTACTTAGCCAGAGTCGTCCAATGCTGAGCCCGACAACACTAGGGGTGGTGCTCAGGGAGGGTCTAACAGACCCACCAGCACCTCAGCCCACCAATAAGAAGCAGAGGAAGAGACCGACGGAGAGAAAATCCAATAAAGCTGGCAATGTTGGTTCTAGCAGCCAGCTGCCTTCGACCAAGGTTGACAATGTACTGATGAAACATGCGCCATTAATCCATGTCGCAGGAGAGCCAATGGTACCAGCGAATGCACTAGCTGCCATAACAGGGGATCTCAGGAGACTCCATGACCATGTGCTTTCGACAGAGAGAAGCCTCCTCGCCTTGGATGATCTAGGATGCCCACTTTATACGGTTCATGTGCCGAGCAGTTGCAAGATGTACGTCCGCACATGCCCCGCGGACCTCTTCTTCCTATGGTTTGATTACATCTTCCAGATGTTTCAAATGAGGACACTCTATTTTACCTTCGTCCGCCTGTATGCGTTGCACATGAACTACATTGTCAGGAGAGAGCAAGTCACCGGTCTTGTGGTCGCGGACCCATACTACATGCATGAGGGCTTCTTGTCAATCAATGATGCCAACCGTCAATATGCGAATCAGTACATAGAAGACTTCTTGGTTAGCAATAAGGACAAAGAAACAATTCTCCTACCTTATCATCCCGGGTAAGTCATCCGCGGATAGCGCTATAACACATACATGCATTTCAATAGTTACTTTGCACGCATGGAGGCTAACTTGATCGTGTATTTTGTGCAGCGGGGTGTGTCGTGCCGTTCTCATCGTTCTTTACCCGCGTTACTCCCGCGCTCTATATTTGGACCCATCGAAGAACATAGAGAAGAAAGATTACACACACATAAAGCATGTTCTGGACAGAGCTATGCTGGGCTTCAGCATGCGGGGTGGCTACATCCAATGCAAAAAAACAAATAAGGCCGGTCTTTGTTTCGGCCACAAGACTGACTTCTGTTGCATCCAGCAACCGGCAATAAGTGTGAATGATGGATTCTATGCCATCCGTCTAATGATGGAGTACAGAAGGGATGTGCAATCACTTTGCATGAAATCTTCATCCGATACCCATATCCAGAGATGGGCCAAAGCCTTTGGAGCCGTGCCGGATAATCAACTTCGAAATGATTTCTACTGGATCCAGCAGGAAATTGCGTCCATCATCATGAAAGATGTCCTCGAAGAGAATGGGATGTTCTACGGTGGCCCAATATCGCGAGCTGATGTCCAAACCCGCATTGCCCTACAGCGTCAGGACATGACGCCTTTCACTAAGCTTGGTGACACCCTTCCGGATATGGACAGATGGGAAGAGTGCACTGCTAAAAAACAATGTGTCTGTTTAGTTACTTGTTGCTTTCTGTATGACGAAACTTCAAATGTCTCAGTGTATGATGAAACTATTAGATGTATGGTGTCGCGCTCTAGTTAATTACTTTCGATACGATGAAATTTGTTAACTTTGTTTACTATATATGTTGCTTCTATTTCATAACTGTTTCGTTCAATTCGCTTCATGATATATATATATATATGTGCATCTCTAACAGGCATATAGATCAAAGATGGCGAGGAAGTGGTATGCCGTGTATGTAGGGCATGTTCCGGGTGTGTACGATGAGTGCCCACAGTGTCAGGCCCAAGTCTCTGGCTTCTCCGGCGGAAGCCAGAAAGGGTTTGATAGCAGAGCGGAAGCCAAAGCTAGTTAATTGAGATTCATAGCACAACAGGGCATTCAGAACCAGCGCTGTTGCAAAAACTACTACATAATACCGCTTTTGATCATCATGATCGCTCTTATCTTCTATGCGGTCATATCATAGTCTACATAGATGATGAAACATGAGTATGTGACCATGTAGTTGCATGTATTGAGAACTTGTAATGACTTGTAACGCTATTTCGAGACATGTGTTCGACCATGATTGATGATGATGAGATGCTTGAGACATGTCGAGACTTCTAATAACTTTGGCTCATCGATGATTCACTTGCTTTTCAATTAATATGCATGTTATTGTATAAATGGTGGATCTGTTTAATTGTGTACAAAGCCAAAACGCAAAAAATACAAAAAGTTAGCAGTGGCGTGGGGGTAAACATTACCAGTAGCACTCAAGTAACAGTAGCGCTGGGTAGTGCCACGCGCTGTAGATAATTACCAGTAGCGCTGGTTGGAAGCGCGCTACAGCTAGCTTTATGTACCAGTAGCGCTGGGCTAAACAAGCGCTACTGCAAAAAATAGTTGTAGCGCCGTAGCAGTAGCGCGCCTGCTCGCGCTACTAATAGCAAAAAAACAACGCTACTGGTAAGGGTTTTCCTAGTAGTGTATGGCTTCGGAACACTGGAGACCGAAAGGTCGAGCGTGAATCATATAGTAGATATGATCAACATAGTGATGTTCACCATTGAAAACTACTCCATCTCACGTGATGATCGGACATGGTTTAGTTGATATGGATCACGTGATCACTTAGATGATTAGAGGGATGTCTATCTAAGTGGGAGTTCTTAAGTAATATGATTAATTGAACTTTAATTTATCATGAACTTAGTCCTGATAGTAATTGCATATCTATGTTGTAGATCAATAGGTTGCGATGTAGCTTCCCGTTTAAATTTTGATATGTTCCTAGAGAAAAATAAGCTGAAAGATGATAGTAGCAATGATGCGGACTTGGTCCATGATCTGAGGATTATCCTCATTGCTACATAGAAGAATTATGTCCTTGATGCACCGCTAGGTGATAGACCTATTGCAGGAGCAGATGCAGACGTTATGAATGTTTGACAAGCTTGGTATGATGACTACTTGATAGTTTAGTGCACCATGATTTACGGCTTAGAATCGAGACTTTAATAATGTTTTGAAATCCGCAGAGCATATAAGATGTTCCAAGAGTTGAAATTGGTATCTCATACTCATGCCCGTGTCAAGAGGTATGAGACCTCTAACAGTAATTTGCCTACAAGATGGAGGATAATAGCTCAATGAGTGAGCATGTGCTCAGAATGTCTGAGTACTACAATCACTTGAATCAAGTGGAAGTTAATCTTCCCGATAAGATAGTGATTGACAGAGTTCTCTAGTCACTATCACCAAGTTACTAAAACTTCATGATGAACTATAATATGCAAGGGATAACGGGAACAATTCCCAAAGCTCTTCACGATGCTGAAATCAGTGAAGGTAGAAATCAAGACAAAGCATCAAGTGTTGATGGTTGACAAGACCCCTAGTTTCAAGTAAAAGGGCAAGGGAAAAAAGGGAACTTCAAGAAGAATGGCAAGCAAGTTGTCACTCCCATGAAGAAACCCAAAGCTAGACCCAAGCCTGAAACTGAGTGCTTCTACTGCAAAGGAAATGGTCACTGGAAGTGGAACTGCCCTAGATACTTGGCGAATAAGAAGGATGGCAAAGTGAACAAAGGTATATTTGATATACATGTTATTGATGTGTACTTTACTAGTGTTTATAGCAAACCCCTCGATATTTGATACTAGTTCAGTTGCTAAGAGTAGTAACTCAAAACGGGAGTTGCAAAATAAACAAAGACTAGTTGAGGACGAGGTGACGATGTGTGCTGGAAATGATTCCAAGGTTTATAAGATCACCATCACACACTCCCTTTACATTCGGGATTAGTGTTGAACCTAAAATAAATGTTATTTGGTGTTTGCGTCGAGCATAATATGATTGAATCATGTTTATTGCAATACGGATATTCATTTAAGTCAAAGAATAATTGTTATTCTGCTTACATGAATAAAACCTTCTGTGGTCATACACCCAAGGTGAATATTGGGGGAGAAGTGATGAAGTTGAGCCTCGAAGAAATTTAGAAACCCTCGGAAGAAAGGATGGGGAGGCAAAGAAAAACCACGGTCAACATGGGTCGCGAGTAGGACACACTCACCCTCTTGTGGTCGCGGCTCAGTCTCGTCCCCCAGAAGCCGCCAACACTCGTGGGCAATCAGCCCTCCGTCCACCAGATCTTCCATGTCCTCTTTCACGATGGTCGACCGGATCCAGTCGCCCTGGATCCAGCCACGCGGCAGAGCGAATCTTGACGACAACCCACCCCGGCTCGTCTTCTTCCCCTTTGCCTTCGCCGTCACTTTCTTCGCGCGCTCCAGAGTGGCGGTCTTGTCCTTCCCCATTGCGGTGGAACGAGCTCGAACCGGGCGGCGGTGCCGAGAGTGGAGGCGGAAGCAGTGGGGAGTGGAGGAAGGAGGAAGAGAATGGGGTGCACAGTGCAAAGGCAGCAGCCTCAACGCCTTATATGGCCCCGTTCCCCGAATGGCTGACCGGTGGACCCAGGAGATCCTGTCAAATCCCGCAACAGGCGCGCGCGCGGTACGTGGCAAAAAAGGTGGCACGGGGATCGAGGCACCCCTGCCTAATCTGCTCCGACTACCACAGTACTCTCCGCCCCGCGCGCTTCCCTAAATTTCGAATCCCACCAGATCCGGGAACAGACGGGCAGTCGATCATACTGAAGATTTTATACAACACTAGCAGTCGAAACTCATCAGCAGAAACTTCACTCGACAAACTTTTAAATGGCTCAAGGCGACTGAAAACGAAGTTGAAGCTGTTGCATGGTTCTCCGATCCGGTCATATGCTTCCGTACCATCAAGGTTGGGTCGGAACCGCTGTCAACTTCATTTTCTACTCGAACCCAGAACCATTCGGGGGCTAATGACGGTGCCGTGTACCTAGGGTAAGGCAATAGACCTGATCTAAGTACCCTCCCCAAGGACACTTCCCTATAGTCAAGGACATCCAAAGGACAATAAATTATACTGACTAGAATTACTTCAAGGTGCAACCCACTCAACCATGAGTTCCACTCGGATAACCCAATTCCATTCGACCATGATACAATCATTTGACCACATCACAAACCACTCGGAGCATAGAAGATGAAAGGCCACTCAGGATGGCAACAGTCAGGCGTTCACTCCGTAGCCTTAAGGGTCATTTATATCACTTTAATGTTGACGTTACTAGTAACGTCCCTTCTTTATGTACATTGAACCCTTGTAACATGGGCTGGCTGGGGTCCTGGTGCCCTCTATATAAGCCACCCCCTCCTCTGGCACAAGGGTTCGCACCCCCTGTAACTTCACGCATAATCCAATCGACCGAGCCTCCGGGCACCGAGACGTAGGGCTATTAATTCCACCGCGAAGGGCCTGAACTCGTACATCTTGCGTGCACAATCTCACTGTAGCTAGGATCTTACCTCTACATTCCTACCCCCCTACATTACTGTTAGACTTAGAACCACGACAGTTGGCGCCCACCATGGGGCAGGTGTCTTAGCGACTTTCCGACGAGGTTGTGATTTCTCCGACTCCTTTCATCATGGTTTCCAGCGGAGGTTTGGCGGAGGGCCGAGAGATCCGTCTCGGTGCGCTCATCTTCATCGCCGACGATTCCGCTTGGCTTCAGGAAGCTCCTCTCGACGTTGAGGCGCTCTCCGTCCGTGGGGAGACCCACTTTTGCGTGTGTGATCGCGGCGTCCTTCTGTGGCAACCATCGACTCAGTATTGGTTGGCCCCCGCAGCATCTTCGCTCCCCGCCGCTCGCCGTCACACGCGACCCGGTCGACCACGGCTTCAGTGGTGGGTGAAGCACGCGGTGGCGCATCAGTCGGCCACCCCTCAAGTCACAGCAATCGAGCCCGATGAATCTCTCTACGGCCTGTTCGACTGGCTCCGTCGAGACCCTGTCCAAGTGCGACAGCAGCGACCCCTCGGCGGAGGTCCTAATGGTCGACACACCTCGCAGCCCGCCTGGCATGCATCATAACGGCGGCGACGACGGCGGTGGCAATCCGTCACGTGTGCATGAAGAGTACCACCCCAAAACTCTCTCTTCTCAGCAGAGGAAGGAACTTCAGTGCCGCAATACGGAGGCCCTCCACACGCCCATTGTCGGCAAGTCCTTCGAGGCTCGGGCCTTGGAGACGGCGCGTTTAGCCACTTTGGCTGAGCGCACCCGACAAGAGAACTTTCAGCGTGCACTCGACAACCACGCTCGCCAACAAATTCCCGAGTCCAGTCGATGGCAGCGGCAGTTGTTTCCACCGGAACCACAGGTATACCGCACTCCGATTCAGAATCTTACTGCTGCGGCCCGTATAGCAGAATCCATTTGGCCGTCCCAGTCAGAAGCTTGTAGAGGTTTAATGCAGATCAGAGCGCTGCTCCAAGCAGCGGGGGAGCAGAACACTGCAGTTTCTCAGTCGCGCAACAGGATCTATAGTAGATCTGTGGTGGCTGATACCGTTCAATCAACTCACAGACCGAGATCGCCTCCGCGGCGTGAGGGAAGTGGGCATCGTCAAGGGCAGTATTTGGGTCGGAACCATGAGCAGCAAGATCATCGGTTCGACCGTGATGACCGCCGTCGAGTGTCCACACCCCCTCCGAGGGGAGAATCATACGTGCCTCGGCATTATGATGATAGGCACCCATATAGTGAAGAGCAGAGAAGGCCGGTCGACCCAAGAGAGCTAGGGTTTGACACAAGGTCCATTTTGGTGCAAGGTCTAGTGGACAGGAATCGAGCACTGCTACCTCTTGAGCACTGCATTGGTTTTCCCCAAAGAGGAAGGGATGATGCAGCAAAGTAGCGTAAGTATTTCCCTCAGTTTTTGAGAACCAAGGTATCAATCCAGTAGGAGGCTATGCACGAGTCCCTCGTACTTGCACAAAACAAATAAATCCTCGCAACCAACGCAAATAGGGGTTGTCAGTCCCTATAAGGCCACTTACAAGAGTGAGATCTGATAGATATGATAAGATAATATTTTTGGTATTTTTACGATAAAGATGCAAAGTAAAATAAATGCAAAGTAAATAGCAAAGGAAATAACTAAGTAGGAGGAGATCAATATGATAAAGATAGACCCGGTGGCCATAGGTTTCACTAGTGGCTTCTCTCGAGAGCATAAGTATTCTATGGTGGGTGAACAAATTACTGTTGAGCAATTGACAAAGTTGATCAAAGTTATGAGAATATCTAGGTATGATCATGTATATACGCATCACGTCCGAGACAAGTAGACCGACTCCTGCCTGCATCTACTACTATTACTCCACTCATCAACCGCTATCCAACATGCATCTAGGGTATTAAGTTAAAAACAGAGTAACGCCTTAAGCAAGATGACATGATGTAGAGGGATAGACTCATGCAATATGAAGAAAACCACATCTTGTTATCCTCGATGGCAACAATACAATACGTGCCTTGTTACCCCTACTGTAACTTGGAAAGGACACCACAAGATTGAACCCAAAGCTAAGCACTTCTCCCATTGCAAGAAAGATCAATCTAGTAGGCCAAACCAAACAGATAATTCGAAGAGACTTGCAAAGATAACCAATCATACATAAAAGAATTCAGAGGAGATTCATATATTATTCATAGATAGACTTGATCATAAGCCCACAATTCATCAGTCTCAACAAACACACTGCAAAAAGAAGATTACATCGAATAGTTCTCCACAAGAGAGGGGAGAACATTGTATTGAGATCCAAAAACAGAGAAGAAGCCATCTAGCTACTAACTATGGACCCGTAGGTCTGAGGTAAACTACTCACACTTCATCGGAGAGGCTATGGTGTTGATGTAGAAGCCCTCCGTGATCGATGCCTCCTCCGGCGGAGCTCCGAAATAGGCCTCAAGATGGGATCTCGTGGATACAGAAAGTTGCGGCGGTGGAATTAGGGTTTTGGCTCCATATCTGATCGTTTGGGAGTACACAGGTATATATAGGAGGAAGGAGTACGTCGGTGGAGCAACAGGGGGCCCATGAGGGTGGAGGGCGCGCCTAGGGTAGGCAGGCGCGCCCCCTACCTCGTGGCCTCCTCTTTTCTTTCTTGACGTAGGGTCCAAGTCTCCCGGGTCTTGTTCGTTGAGAAAATCACGTTCCCGAAGGTTTCATTCCGTTTGGACTCCGTTTGATATTCCTTTTCTTCGAAACCCTAAAACAGGAAAAAAAACAGCAATTCTGGGCTGGGCCTCCGGTTAATAGGTTAGTCCTAAAAATAATATAAAAGTGGATAATAAAGCCCAATAATGTCCAAAACAGTAGATAATATAGCATGGAGCAATAAAAAATTATAGATACGTTGGAGACGTATCAAGCATCTCCAAGCTTAATTCCTGCTCGTCCTTGAGTAGGTAAATGATAAAAACAGAATTTTTGATGTGGAGTGCTACTTGGCATAATTTTAATGTAATTCTTCTTAATTGTGGTATGAATATTCAGACCCGAAAGATTCAAGACAAAAGTTCATATTGACATAAAAATAATAATACTTCAACCATACTAACAAAGCAATTATGTCTTCTCAAAATAACATGGCTAAAGAAAGTTATCCCTACAAAATCATATAGTCTGGCTATGCTCTATCTTCACCACACAAAATATTTAAATCATGCACAACCCCGATGACAAGCCAAGCAATTGTTTCATACTTTTGACATTCTCAAAACTTTTTCAATCTTCACGCAATACATGAGCGTGAGCCATGGATATAGCACTATAGGTGGAATAGAGTTGTGGTTGTGGAGAAGACAAAAAGGGAGAAGATAGTCTCACATTAACTAGGCATATCAACGGGTTATGGAGATGCCCATCAATAGATATCAATGTGAGTGAGTAGGGATTGCCACGCAATGGATGCACTAGAGCTATAAGTATATGAAAGCTCAAAAAGAAACTAAGTTGGTGTGCATCCAACTTGCTTGCTCATGAAGACCTAGGGCATTTTGAGGAAGCCCATCATTGGAATATACAAGCCAAGTTCAATAATGAAAGATTCCCACTAGTATATGAAAGTGATAACATGAGAGACTCTCTACTATGAAGATCATGGTGCTACTTTGAAGCACAAGTGTGGTAAAAGGATAGTAACATTGTCCCTTCTCTCTTTTTCTCTCATTTTTTCTTTCCTTTTTTTTATTTGGGCCTTTTCTCTTTTTTTATGGCCTCTTTTTTTTTGTCCGGAGTCTCATCCCGACTGGTGGAGTAATCATAGTCTCCATCATCCTTTCCTCACTGGGACAATGCTCTAATAATGATGATCATCACACTTTTATTTTTCTTACAACTCAACAATTACAACTCGATACTTAGAACAAAATATGACTCTATATGAATGCCTCCGGCGGTGTACCGGGATATGCAATGAATCAAGAGTGACACATATGAAAGAATTATGAATGGTGGCTTTGCCACAAATATGATTTCAACTCCATGATCATGCTAGAAAGTTGCATGGGAATATATCTCGGAATGGCTATGGAAATGCAATAATAGGTAGGTACGGTGGCTGTTTTGAGGAAGGTATATGGTGGGTGTATGATACCGACGAAAGGTGCGCGGTATTAGAGAGGCTAGCAAAGGTGGAAGGGTGAGAGTGCGTATAATCCATGGACTCAACATTAGTCATAAAGAACTCATATACTTATTGCAAAAATCTACAAGTTATCAAAGCAAAGTATTACGCGCATGCTCCTAGGGGATAGATTGGTAGGAAAAGACCATCGCTCGTCCCCGACCGCCACTCATAAGGAAGGCAATCAATAAATAAATCATGCTCCGACTTCATCACATAACGGTTCACCATACGTGTATGCTACGGGAATCACAAACTTTAACACAAGTATCTCTCAAATTCACAACTACTCACTAGCATGACTCTAATATTACCATCCCCATATCTCAAAACAATCATCAAGTATCAAACTTCTCATACTATTCAATGCACTTTATATGAAAGTTTTTATTATATCCCTCTTGGATTCCCATCATATTAGGAATAATTTGATAACCAAAGCAAACTACCATGCTGTTCTAAGGACTCTCAAAATGATATAAGTGAAGCATGAGAGTTCATTAATTTCTACAAAATAAAACCACCACCGTGCTCTAAAAAGATATAAGTGAAGCACTAGAGCAAATGACAACTACTCCAAAAGATACAAGTGAAGATCAACGAGTAGTCGAATAATTATTCAACTATGTGAAGACTCTCTAACATTTAATAATTCCAGATCTTGGTATTTTATTCAAACAACAAGTGAGCGAGTCCTGGATTAGGGGGTCTCCGGACAGCCGGACATTAGTCATAAAGAACTCACATACTTATTGCAAAAATTTATTAGTTATCGAAACAAAGTATTACGCGCATGCTCCTAGGGGGATAGATTGGTAGGAAAAGACCATCGCTCGTCCCCGACCGCCACTCATAAGGAAGACAATCAATAAATAAATGATGCTCCGACTTCATCACATAACGGTTCACCATACATGCATGCTACGGGAATCACAAGCTTCAACACAAGTATTTCTCAAATTCACAACTACTCAACTAGCATGACTTTAATATCACCATCTTCATATCTCAAAACAATTATCAAGTATCAAACTTATCATAATATTCAACACACTCATAAGAGATTTTTTTGAATACCTAGCATATTAGGATTAAAAGCAAATTACCATGCTATAAATACTCTCAAAATAATCTAAGTGAAGCATGAGAGATCAATAGTTTCTATAAAACAAATCCACCATCGTGCTCTAAAATATATAAGTGAAGTACTAGAGCAAAATTATATAACTCAAAAGATATAAGCAAAGCACATAGAGTATTCTAAAAAATTCACAATCATGTATGGCTCTCTCAAAAGGTGTGTACAGCAAGGATGATTGTGGTAAACTAACAAGCAAATACTCAAATAGTACAAGACGCTCCAAGCAAAACACATATCATGTGGCGAATAAAAATATAGCTCCAAGTAAAGTTACCGATAGAAGTAGACGAAAGAGGGGATGCCTTCCAGGGCATCCCCAAGCTTTGGCTTTTAGGTGTCTTTAGATTATCTTGGGGGTGCCATGGGCATCACCAAGCTTAGGATCTTGCCACTCCTTGTTCCATAATCCATCAAATCTTTACCTAAAACTTGAAAACTTCACAACACAAAACTTAAATAGAAAATCTCGTGAGCTCCGTTAGCGAAAGAAAATAGAAGACCACTTCAAGGTACTGTAATGAACTCATTCTTATTTATATTGGTGTTATACCTACTTTATTCCAACTTCTATATGGTTTATAAACTATTTTAATAGCCATAGATTCATCAAAATAAGCAAACAACACACGGAAAACAGGATCTGTCAAAAACAGAACAGTCTGTAGTAATCTGTAGCTAGCGCAAGATATGGAACCCCAAAAATTCTAAAATAAATTTCTGGACGTGAGGAATTTATCTATTAATCATCTTCAAAAATAATTAACTAAATATCACTTTCCAAATAAAAATGGCAGTAGTTCTCGTGAGCGCTAAAGTTTCTGTTTTTTACAGCAAGTTCAACAAGACTTTCCCCAAGTCTTCCCATCGGTTCTACTTGGCACAAACACTAATTAAACACTAAAAACACAACCATAACAGAGGCTAGATAAATTATTTATTACTAAACAGGATCAAAAAGCAAGGAATAAAAATAAAGTTGGGTTGCCTCCCAACAAGCGCTATCGTTTAACGCCCCTAGCTAGGCATAACAAGCAAGAATAGATCTAGGTATTGCCATCTTTGGTAGGCAATCCATAAGTGGCTATCATAATAGATTCATAAGGTAATTTAATTTTATTTTTAGGTAAGTGTTCCATGACTTTCCTTAATGGAAATTGGAATCTAATATTTCCTTCCTTCATATCAATAATTGCACCAATCGTTCTAAGGAAAGGTCTACCAAGAATAATAGGACATGAAGGATTGCAATCTATGTCAAGAACAATAAAAATCTATGGGCACATAATTCCTATTTGCAACAATAAGAACATCATTAATTCTTCCCATAGGTTTCTTAGTAGTGGAATCTGCAAGGTGCAATAGAGAGCAATCATCAAAATCACGGAAACCTAACAAATCACACAAAGTCTTTGGAATCGTGGAAACACTAGCACCCAAATCACATAAAGCTTAGCATTCATGATCTTTAATTTTAATTTCAATAGTTGGTTCCCACTCATCATAAAGTTTTCTAGGGATAGAAACTTCCAATTCAAGTTTTTCTTCATAAGATTGCATCAAGGCATCAACGATATGTTTAGTAAACGCTTTATTTTGACTATAAGCGTGAGGAGAATTTAGCACGGATTGTAACAAGGAAATACAATCAATCAAAGATAAATTTTCATAGTTAAATTCCTTGAAATCCATAATAGTGGGTTTAGCAACATCTAGGGTTTTAATTTCTTTAATCCCACTTTTATCAAATTTAGCATTAAGATCAACAAATTCCGAATTCTTGGAACATCTTCTAGGTAAAGGTAGATCATATTCAGTCCCATCATTATCAAGATTCATATTGAAAAGCAAACATTTAATAGGGGACACATCAATAACTTTTAGATCTTCATCTTTATTTTCATAGCAATCCGGTTTAGCGACCATCTTATTAACTAAGGTAGCCTGCCTATCCGAAATTTCAGCAGTTAATTTCTCAAGATGACCAATTTGGGATCTTAAACCATCGAATTCTTTAGACATATCATCAAGATCTTTATTCATAAAACTCATAAAACTTTTCTGTTGTTTAAGCTCATTTCTGAAGGAACTATTATGTTCAAATTGCAAGACCATGAAAGTCCGGACATTGCTTTCAATCTCTTCTAATCTTTTAAGGTGAAGGTCACCAAATTTAGGTAGAGCCATCATGAAAAGCAAGCAAACTAACACACAAGCAAACAGAAAGCAAGCGGGAAAAAAGAGGCAAATAGAGAGGGAGGATAGAGGGAGAGAGGGCGAATAAACCGGCAATGGTGAAGTGGGGGAGAGGATACCGAGAGGCAAATGGCAAATAATGTAATGCGGGAGATAAGGGTATGTGATGGGTACTTGGTATGTTGACTTTTGCGTAGACCTCCCCGGCAACGGCGCCAGAAATCCTTCTTGCTACCTCTTGAGCACTGCGTTGGTTTTCCCCGAAGAGGAAGGGATGATGCAGCAAAGTAGCGCAAGTATTTCCCTCAGTTTTTGAGAACCAAGGTATCAATCCAGTAGGAGGCTACGCGCGAGTCCCTCGTACCTGCACAAAACAAATAAATCCTCGCAACCAACGCAAATAGGGGTTGTCAATCCCTATAAGGCCAGTTACGAGAGTGATATCTGATAGATATGATAAGATAATATTTTTGTTATTTTATGATAAAGATGCAAAGTAAAATAAAGGCAAAATAAATAGCAAAGGAAATAACTAAGTAGTAGGAGATCAATATGATAAAGATAGACCCGGGGCCCATAGGTTTCACTAGTGGCTTCTCTTGAGAGCATAAGTATTCTACGGTGGATCAACAAATTACTGTTGAGCAATTGACATAATTGAGCATAGTTATGAGAATATCTAGGTATGATCATGTATGTATGCATCACGCCCGAGACAAGTAGACCGACTCCTGCCTGCATCTCCTACTATTACTCCACTCATCGACCGCTATCCAGCATGCATCTACAGTATTAAGTTAAAAACAGAGTAACGCCTTAAGCAAGATGACATGATGTAGAGGGATAGACTCATGCAATATGAAGAAAACCCCATCTTGTTATCCTCGATGGCAACAATACAATACGTGCCTTGCTGCCCCTACTGTCAGTGGGAAAGAAAACCGCAAAATTGAACCCAAAGCTAAGCACTTATCCCATTGCAAGAAAGATCAATCTAGTAGGCCAAACCAAACTGATAATTCGAAGAGACTTGCAAAGATAACCAATCATACATAAAAGAATTTAGAGAAGATTCAAATATTATTCATAGATAGACTTGATCATAAATCCACAATTCATTGGTCTCAACAAACACACTGCAAAAAGAAGATTACATCGAATAGTTCTCCACAAGAGAGGGGGAGAACATTGTATTGAGATCCAAAAACAGAGAAGAAGCCATCTAGCTACTAACTATGGACTCGTAGGTCTGAGGTAAACTACTCACACTTCATTGGAGAGGCTATGGTGTTGATGTAGAAGCCCTCCGTGATCGATGCCTCCTCCGGCGGAGCTCTGGAACAGGCCCCAAGATGGGATCTTGTGGATACAGAAAGTTGCGGTGGTGGAATTAGGGTTTTGACTCAGTATCTGATCATTTGGGGGTATGTAGGTATATATAGGAGGAAGGAGTACGTCGGTGGAGCAACAGGGGGCCCACGAGGGTGGAGGGCACGCCTAGGGTAGGCAGGCACGCCCTCCTACCTCGTGGCCTCCTCTTTTCTTTCTTGACGTAGGGTCCAAGTCTCCCGGATCTTGTTCATTGAGAAAATCAAGTTCCCAAAGGTTTCATTCCGTTTGGACTCCGTTTGATATTCCTTTTCTTCGAAACCCTAAAACAGGCAAAAACAACAATTCTGGGCTGGGCCTCCGGTTAATAGGTTAGTCCCGAAAATAATTTAAAAGTGGATAATAAAGCCCAATAATGTCCAAAACAGTAGATAATATAGCATGGAGCAATCAAAAATTATAGATAAGTTGGAGACGTATCAAGCACAAAGGGAAGGGCAATACAGAGATCGCCCCTGGTCCCAAGTGTTTTAGTAGAGCCATAAGGGCTGTTGAGATCCCTCCCAACTTCAGGTTGGCGATTGGGGTCAGTAAGTTCACTGGTGAATCAAACCCTGACACCTGGGTTGAAGATTACCGAGTGACTGTGCAGATCGGTGGAGGAAATGATGAAGTTGCCATGAAGCATCTCCCCCTGATGCTTGAAGGGTCAGCTAGAGCTTGGTTGAATAAGTTGACCCCAAACAGTATTTCCAGTTGGGAAGAGTTGGCCGAGTGTTTGTCAGAATGTTTGAGGGCACGTGCAAATGGCCAGCAGGATTGACAATATTGTAGCACTGCGTGCAGAAGCCAAATGAAACTTTGAGGGGTTACATCCAGAGGTGGACCACTTTACACCACACTGTAGATAATGTGTCTCATCATCAAGCAGTTTGCGCCTTCAAGGAGGGTGTTCGGTACCGGGAGCTCAACCTGAAATTTGGCCGGACAGGAGACATGTCTTTGACCCGAATGATGGAGATAGCCACTCGGTACGCCAATGGCGAAGAAGAAGACCGACTCCGCAGTGGCAAGAGTAAACCAGTCGGCCAGGACACCGGAGGAGGTAATTCCAATCAGAAGCAGAAGCGCAAAGCAGAGCTTGCGGCACCTGGAGAGGTTGCAGTTGCAACCCAAGAAAAAGCTAAAGGAAAACCTAAAGGGCCCTGGACCCCTAAGAAGGTGAAAGATGCAGCCGGGAACGACGTCTTGGATTTACCATGTCACATTCACATGAAGAAGGATGAAGAGGGAAATCTCATCTATCCTAAGAATACCACTCGACAGTGCCGAGTCCTTATACAGCAGTTCGGAGAAAAGCAACCCAGTGAGAAGGAAAAAGAATATGATAAAGATGAGGACAAGGAAGAGGATGATGATGGTTTTCCCAATATCAATTCCACTTTGGTGATTTTTGCTGATGTTGAAAGCAAAAGTCGAATGAAATTCATCAACAGGGAAGTGAACATGGTTGCTCCGGCAACACCGGCGTATCTGGAATGGTCAAAGACTCCTATCACATTCGACCAGTCAGACCACCCGCCGCACGTTGCCACCCTAGGAGGCAAGCGTTGGTGGTCGACCCGGTCGTTGGAGGCACCTGACTGACCAAAGTTTTGATGGATGGTGGCAGTGGATTGAACATCTTGTATGCTGAGACCCTCCGAGGGATGGGCATTCCGATGTACAAGCTAAGTGAGAGTAACATGCGGTTTCACAGAGTAATACCAGGGAAAAAGGCCGATTCACTTGGCCAAATCACCCTTGACGTGGCTTTCGGCAATTCAAAGAATTACCGGAAGGAGAAGTTGACATTTGAAGTTGTGGATTTTCACAGTGCCTATCATGCTATCCTGGGCAGGACTGCGTATGCCCGTTTCATGGCTCCATCATGTTATGTGTATCTCAAGCTCAAGATGCCCAGGCCTAGGGGCATGATTACAGTCACTGGTAATTGGCAACGAGTGGAAGAGTGCTTTTAGAAGGGCTCGAAGATTGCCGATGAACAGATGGCACCAATAGAAATGGAGGAGTACAAGAAGACAACAGATCCAAGTGATTTGTTGAGAGCTAAGAAACCTGCTTCAGAGTCCGCATTTAAGTCATCTGGTGAAACAAAGATAGTTCATATTCACCCGACTGATCCCAATGCTGCTCCGACTCACATATCAACAACACTCGACAGCAAATAGGTAGAAGCGCTCATCCAGTTCCTCCGTGAGAACTGGGACATCTTTGCATGGAAACCTTCTGACATGCCAGGTGTACCCAGAGAACTGGTTGAGCACCGTTTGCGAGTCGACCCAAAAGCAAGACATGTCAAAGAACATCTCCGACGGTCTGCCATGGAGAAAAGAAAGGCAATCGGCGAGGAAGTGGCTCGGCTTCTGCTGAGTTCATCCGAGAGACTTACCACTCCGAGTGGCTCGCCAATGTAGTTATGGTTCCCAAGAAGGATGATTCACTTCGTATGTGCATCGACTTCAAGCATATCAATTGGGCCTGCCCAAAAGATCAATTCCCTCTCCCTCGCATCGATCAAATAGTTGACTTGACCGCGGGATGTGAGCGACTATCCTTTCTGGACACATATTCTGGGTATCATCAAATCCGACTGTATGGACCCGATGAAATAAAAACAGCTTTCATCACCCTGTTCGGGTGCTTTTGCTATGTTACCATGCCCTTTGGTCTCAAGAATGCTCATGCCACATTCATGCGTATGATTCAGAAGTGCCTGCTCACTCAAATCAGTCGGAATGTGGAAGCTTACATGGATGACATCGTGCTTAAGTCATGAAAAGGTTCCGACCTGCTGACTGACCTCGCTGAAACATTTGCCAACCTGAGAAGGTATGATATCAAGCTTAACCCGTCGAAGTGTACATTTGGAGTTCCAGGCGGAAAGTTGCTCGGTTTCCTTGTTTTCGAATGTGGAATCGATGCTAACCCAGAGAAGGTTGGTGCAAAACTCCGAATGAAAAGCCATGTGTGCATACACGACGTTCAGAAGCTTACTGGTTGTTTGGCCGCCTTGAGTCGATTCATCTCTCGTCTCGGTGAAAAGGCATTGCATCTTTACCGACTGATGAAGAAATCTGACAAGTTCGAGTGGACTCCTGAAGCTGATGCAGCGTTTGCAGAGCTCAAAACCCTGCTTTCCACCCAGTCGGTGCTCGCTGCTCCAATCAACAAAGAGCCTTTACTGCTTTATATTGCAGCCACTGGACAAGTTGTTAGTACAGTACTCACGGTCGAGTGGGAAGAAGAAGGTAAAGCCTACAAAGTTCAGCGCCCAGTGTACTATATTTCTGATGTCTTAACTCCGTCCAAGCAGAGATACCCGCATTATCAGAAGCTTGTATATGGAATTTACTTGACTTCGAAGAAGGTGGCACATTATTTCTCTGATCACTCCATCACAGTCGTCAGTGATGCTCCATTATCAGAAATTCTGAACAACAGAGGCGCGACTGGTCGAGTGGCAAAATGGGCGATTGAACTCCTTCCATTGGATATCAAGTTTGAGGCAAAGAAAGCAATCAAGTCCCAAGCAATAGCAGATTTTCTTGTAGAGTGGATTGAACAACAACAACCGACTCAAGTCCACTCGAGAGATTGGACTATGGTTTTTGATGGATCCAAGATGTTGAATGGTTCTGGTGCTGGAGTAGTTTTGGTATCCCTGTGAGGTGATAAACTCAGTTATGTCCTTCAGATTCACTTTGATTCCTCCAACAATGAAGCTGAATATGAAGCATTGCTATACGGGTTGCGAATGGCCATTTCACTCGGTGTACCTCGCCTGATGGTCTACGACGACTCGGATTTGGTGGTAAATCAAGTGATGAAAGAGTGGGATGTCAGAAGCCCAGCCATGACTGGCTATTGCAATGCAGTAAGGAAGTTAGAGAAGAAATTTGAAGGTCTAGAGCTCCACCATATTCCCCGACTAAAGAACCAGGCAGCAGATGACCTGGCTAAGATAGGTTCCAAGCAAGAGCCCATTCCTAGCAATGTTTTCTTGGAGCATCTTCACACACCATTAGTCCAGGAAGATCCCTTCACAGAAGAGCCCCCGCAACCTAAGAGTTCCACTGATCCGACTGAAGTTGAAATCCTAGCTGTGGTCGACCTAGTCATGGCAGTTTTGGCCGTCATTCCTGATTGGACTGTACCGTACATCGCGTATATTCTCAGGAAAGAGCTGCCAGAAGACGAAGATGAAGCGCAACATATCGTCCATCGATCCAAAGCCTTCACTGTGATAAGTGGTCGACTGTACAGAGAAAGTGTGACTGGAGTTGCTCAACGATGCATTACCCCAGAAGAAGGTCGAATGATTCTCAATGATATCCACTCGAGGACCTATGGTCACCATGCATCCTCACGGACAATAGTGGGCAAAGCATACCGAGTAGGTTTTTATTGGCCACGAGCAAATGAAATGGTAAAGGAGATAGTCGACAAGTGTGAGGGTTGCCAGTTCTACTCCAACATGTCTCACAAGCCCACTTCAGCCTTGAAGACCATTCCACTCGTCTGGCCATTTCTTGTTTGGGGGTTGGATATGGTTGGACCCTTGAGGACTGGTAGAAGTGGTTTCACTCACCTACTTGTTGTAGTTGACAAGTTCACTAAATGGATTGAAGCCAAGCCCATCAAAAGCCTCGATTCGAGCACTGCCGTCAGCTTCGTCAGGGGGTTAACATTCAGGTTTGGAGTCCCGAATAGCATCATCATAGACAATGGTTCAAACTTTGATTTAGATGAGTTCAGAGCTTTCTGTGCTTCCCAAGGCACTCGGGTCGATTATGCTTCAGTCGCTCACCCGCAGTCGAACGGACAAGCAGAAAGAGCAAATGGTTTTATCCTCCAAGGGTTGAAGCCCAGGTTAATGCGAGACCTCAAGCATGCGGTCGGCGCCTGGGTATATGAGTAACCATCGGTACTGTGGGGCCCGAGGACAATGCCAAATCGGTCGATTGGCTGGACTCCCTTCTTCCTGGTTTATGGAGCCGAGGCCATGCTACTGACTGATTTGCTTCATAATGCCCCGTGAGTGGAACTCTTCTCAGAAGCCGAAGCAGAATTAGCCCTTCAAGATGTTGTTGACCTTCTGGAAGAGGAAAGAGAGATGGCGCTGATCCGGTCAACCATCTATCAACAAGATCCGCGGCATTTTCACGCCAGAAACGTCAGGGGCCGGGCATTTTAGGAAGGAGACCTGGTTCTCCGAGTGGACCAGCAACGTCCACACAATCTTGCTCCTGCCGGGGAAGGCCCATTCATCATCACCAAAGTGCTTCACAATGGTGCATATCACCTGTACAATGTGGAACACAAGAAAGATGAGCCACACGCCTAGAATGCGGAGCTTCTCCACCACTTTAACACTTAAGCATTCGAATTGTCGAGATGTAATAAGAAGTATCTTTCAGTTTGTTTATCAAAGACATGATTTTGCAGTCTCCTAAATGATTGTTATTACTTATACATGTGTCCAAAATCCCCCAGTGGGTAGCTTAGTCGCGAATCCGATTCACCTAAGTTCCAAAAAAAATCCCACCGAGTGGAGAGCATGCCTCCCACTCGGGGGTTTAGCTGCAAACCTGATTCGCATAAAAGTTTAAAAATCCTACCGAGTGGTGAGAAACCCTCCCACTCGGGGGCTTAGCTACAGTCCAGTACTCGCCTAAGTTTAAAAAATCCTACCGATTGGTGAGTAACCATCCCACTCGGGGGCTTAACTACAGTCCAGTACTCGCCTAAGTTTAAAAAATCCTACCGCGAGTGGTGAGCAACCCTCCCACTCGGGGGCTTAGCTGTAGTCCAGTACTGTTTAAAAAATCCTACCGAGTGGTGAGCAATCCTCCCACTCGGGGGCTTAGCTGCAGTCCAGTACTCACCTAAGTTTAAAAAATCCTACCAAGTGGTGAGCAACGCTCCCACTCGGGGGCTTAGCTGCAGTCCAGTACTCGCCTAAGTTTAAAAAATCCTACCGAGTGGTGAGCAACCCTCCCACTCGGGGGCTTAGCTGCAGTCCAGTACTCGCCTAAGTTTAAAAAATCCTACCGAGTGGTGAGCAACCCTCCCACTCGGGGGCTTAGCTGCAGTCCAGTACTAGCCTAAGTTTAAAAATCCTACTGAGTGGTGAGCAACCCTCCCACTCGGGGGCTTAGCTGCAGTCCAGTACTTGCCTAAGTTTAAAAAATCCTATCGAGTGGTGAGCAACCCTCCCACTCGGGGGCTTAGTTGCAGTCCAGTACTCGCCTAAGTTTCAAAACACGCTCTATCCTTATCCGCAAGGACAATAAGGTGTAAGTCGACCACAACCTTATCCTTCGAGCTTCAACACAAATACAACGTCCGCTCCATCCTTATCCGCAAGGACGATGAGGTGCAAGTTAACCACAACCTTATCATCGGAGCTTCGACACAAATACAATGTCCGCTCCATCCTTATCCGCAAGGACGATGAGGTGCAGGTCGAACACAACCTTATCCTTAGAGCTTCGACACAAATACAACGTCTGCTCCACCCTTATCCGCAAGGACGATGAGGTGCAGGTTGACCATGACCTGTCCTCGGAGCTTTGACACAAATACAATGTTTGCTCCATCCTTACTTGCAAAAAGGCGACGAGCAGGTCATGGATGGCATCAGATGCCCTCTTCTGTGATCCACTCGACTGAGCTACACCACAAAGTCAGTAGCAACATAGATTGAAGAATCAAAGACAAGAGATTCAAAAGCAACCAAGTTCAGATAAAGCCTAAGAGGTTCCAGATCACTGTTCAAAGGACTCAGGCATCAGGCCCGAAAGAGTTTTAAATGGTTACAAGACCACTCGGCATACCGAGGCAAATTTAATCGGATTATAAAAGTTTGTTCACTCCGCGGGTGAAGGACTGGCAGGGTCGACGAACTCGTCCAGGTCGATCCCTTCTGCAATTCGAGTGGCGGTAGCAATGAAGGTCTCCATGAATGACCGGAAGTTGTGTTTCCTGGTATTTGTGACCTTGATTGCTGCTAGCTTTTCCTCTTTGGCCTCCTTGCAGTGGACTCGAACTAGCGAAAGAGCTATGTCAACACTGCAGCGAGCAGATGACTTCTTCCACTCCTGCACTCGGCCAGGGACCTCATTGAGTCGAGTCATCAAGGACTCGAGGTCATTCTGGAGCGTCTTCCGTGGCCAAAGTGCTGAGTCAATCCGCGACACCGCAACCTTCAGACGTGCAAGGTAGTTCGTAACACTGGTGACGCGAGATTCCAGTCGGAGCACGTTCATGGTAGCTTCATCACCGACAGGGGAAAGGATGGGGTCTAAGCCTGTCTTGATCCACCCAGTTTCTACCTCAAAGTTCTGACGGAATTCTACAAACACAAAGAGATACCAATGTGATAATGAGTCGACGGTTTTATGATGAATCGAGGATGGCTAAACAATCGGACAAGGAAAAATACCTTCGAGCATAAGGAACAACTTCTTGGCGAGTGCCCCCAGATAATCCTCCAGGTCATTTCTCTTACGAGAAATGCCTTCAATCTTCTCGTTCAAAGCAATTTTGTCTTTCTTCAGACGGGTCACTTCTTTGTTGGCCTTGGTGAGGGATGCCTTTAGCTTGGCGTTGTCTTCCTCCAGTGCCTCGACTGAAGCCAGCTTCTTGTCGGCGAGTGCAGTCTTCTCCTGAGCCTCCTTCTGCGCAACTGCAAGGTCAAGGTCCTTCTGTGCCAGGGCTTGCTTCATTTTCTCTGAAGAATGTGCACTCGGGTCAGAGAGAAGAACGAAGAGATAACTTGAGAGATGGTCAAGATAGACAGTCGACAGGTCGTTACCTTCCATACCAGCTACTTTGTCTTTAGCCTTTTTCAAATTCTGATTGGCCAGCTCCAAGTCAAGGTTGAGCTGTCTCTGCTTTTCCTCGAAATTGGAGAACTTGGAGATAAGCTCACAAGATTTCTGCAGTCAGCAAAAAGATACATCAATGGACAAGATCAAAGATCATTCGCCTCCGAGTGAAAAGAACTCTAAGACTACTGCAAAATCAAACATTCAACAGTAGTCTCGGGGACTACACCCAGTGGGTGCATTTAGCATGCCCCCACTAGTTCAGATTCCACTCGACATGGCCCGACCAGACTGAGTGGAAGAAAAAAAAAGAGAGAAGCATTCTCAGACCCCAACCGACTGCCTGCAGTCGATCGTGGTCTCGGGGACTACACCCAATGGGTGCACTCTGTGTACCCCCAACTGGTTCAAGTTCCACTCAACATGGTCTACCCAGAATGAGTGGAAGAACATAAGGAGAAGATGTTTTCATCAAGGCCCCCGCCGAATCACACATTCAACGGCGGCCTCAAGGACTACACCAGTGGGTGCACTTTATGTGCCCCCACTAGTCCGAAAACTACAATCGACACAACCTAGTCGACTCAACTGCAAAAAATGTTCGACATAAATTAAAACACCCAGTGGGTGCGCAGATGCGAAGATTAGACTGACAGACGGACGCACAAAAGAAGAGTTTTTTAGGGTAGCACATCCTAACAGAACAAGCGGCGACATAGGAGTTCAGTCGGAAACCAACTTACCTAGGCATTGGCTCGGAGGGCTGCACTGGCATCATAA
This sequence comes from Triticum aestivum, assembly GCF_018294505.1. Lineage (NCBI taxonomy): Eukaryota > Viridiplantae > Streptophyta > Magnoliopsida > Poales > Poaceae > Triticum > Triticum aestivum. The sequence goes on from NC_057794.1 coordinate 475,376,117, forward strand.
GCAGCTTGACTATTCTCGTGCACAGTCTTCACCCACTCCATCATTAGGCCCGCTTGGCGTATAGCTTCTACTGCAGCGCTTGCCTGATCCTCCGGGACGTGATGGGTGGTGAAGAACGGAGTTGCCTGTTTGGTTGGAGCAGCCTGGAAATCCGAGGCGTGATGCTGAATAGATGAAGCAGGGACGGGCACGGTTGAGGAAGAAGGGCGTTCAGTCGACACCGGGACAACAAAAGTGACAGAGGTCAGGTTCACATCTTCAGGCTATTGAACCACTGGCTCCGTTACCAGCACCGACCGAGACGTTTGGCTAGCAGATGCCTTCTTGTCCGAAGCCTTGCCCCTCCTTCCAATGGTCCTTTGCGGCACGTCTTCATCATCATCCGGAATCTCAATGACATGGGGCGGAGATGCAAAGCAATTGATTACAGGAGTTCACTCGACCATCAAAAAAGCAGATTAAATAATGTCAGAAGGGCTGAGTTTTACCTGCACGAGAAGTGACCGCGTCCTCCATCTCTTCATCTTCGTCATCTTGGTAAATAGAAGTCCCAGAGGCAACACTACAAAAGTAAGATTTCACTCTGTCAGAACAAGAGAGTGAGCCGAACAAAGTTTGAATCATGCGAAAACTAAAGAGTTGGCCTCAATAATTACCTAGAAGAGATGGGAACAAACACTTTGATCTTGGGTAGAGCCTTCCCGGGTTTTGATGTCACGACTTTGGGCTGCTTGGGAGCTTTTTCAGTCGGCACAGGAGAAGACGTCCGAGTACGCTTTAAAGGCTGACCAGTCGGAGGAGTCGTTTTGCCCCGAATGCTTGCTGGATCCCGCCTCTGCTTCGAGCGCCATTCTGTGCGAGGTAGAGAGTCGACCTCCTCGCCACTGCTCGAGTGCTCACTCTCCTTGTCTCCTCCTCTGTTTGAGTGCCAGTCGCTGCTCTCACCCCCGCTCGCCTCTTCCTCCTGCTCTTGCTCCCCATTGGGCATCGAGTACAGTTCAGTGAAGGTCTGCAAAGGATAGAGTCGAGTGGATATTCATCAATTTCAAAAGCTAACACATGTTAGAGCAAAATACACTTGGAAGGAAAAAATCAAACCTTGTCAGGCTCAATGGTGTTGTCGAGTGGAAGAACCCTTCTAGACCCCCTGGGCTTGTCCTTATTCCCAGTGATGCCTTGCTGTCACAGCTCCACCATCTCTTCACGAATTCCTCCGGGTGGATCCGAGTACTGTCCTCAATGCCTGAGTACAACCATATTGGGTGGTCACGAGCTTGGAGCGGCTGTATGCATCGACTCAGAAAAGCTTCTAGCAAATCCATACCAGTCACGCCATCGTGGACAAGTTAGACCACTCGCTCGACCAGCATAGCAACCTCCTCTTTCTCCTATGGAGTCACTCTCAATGAAGAAGGCTTCTCTACTCGCTCACTGGATTACGGAGGAAGACCAGTCAACTGACGAGGAGTCGGTTCATCCGTACAGTAGAACCAGGTCGACTGCCACCCCCTGACAGAGTCGAGAAGAATCATGGCAGGGAAAGTGCTCTTTTTTCTCATCTGGATCCCTAACCCCCCACACATCTGAATCATGTGTGTTTTCTCATCACTCGGATTGGCCTTTTTTACCGACTGAGAGCGGCAGGTGAAAATATGTTTGAAGAGGCCCCAGTGTGGTCGACAACCCAAAAAATTCTCACACATGGACACATAGGCAGCGAGGTATGTGATAGTGTTGGGGGAGAAGTGATGAAGTTGAGCCCCGAAGAAATTCATAAACCCTCAGAAGAAAGGATGGGGAGGCAAAGAAAAACCACGGTCGACGTGGGTCACGAGTAGGACACACTTACCCTCTTGTGGTCGCAGCTCAGTCTCGTCCCCCAAAAGCCGCCAAGACTCGTGGGCAATCAGCCCTCCGTCCACCAGATCTTCCATGTCATCTTTCACGATGGTCGACCGGATCCAGTCGCCCTGGATCCAGCTGCGCAGCAGAGCAGATCATGACGACGACCCGCCCGAGCTCGTCTTCTTCCCCTTCTCCTTCGATGTCTCTTTCTTCACGCGTTCTAGAGCGGCGATCTTGTCCTTCCCCATTGCGGTGGAATGGGCTCGAACCGGGCAGCGACGCCGAGAGTGGAGGCGGAAGCAGTGGGGAGCGGAGGAAGGAGGAAGAGAATGGGGTGCACAGTGCGAAGGCAGCAGCCTCAGCGCCTTATATGGCCCTGTTCCCTGCGTGGCTGACCAGTGGACCCAGGCAATCATGTCAAATCCCGCAACAGGCGCGCGTGTGGTATGTGGCGAAAAAGGTGGCGCGGGGATCGACACGCCCCTGCCTAATCTTCTCCGACTACCATGATACTCTCCGCCCTGCGCGCTTCCCCAAATTCCGAATCCCGCCAGATCATACCGAAGATTTTATACAACACTAGTAGTCAAAACCCATTTGCAGAAACTTCACTCGACAAACTTCTGAATGGTTCAAGGCGACTGAAAACGAAGTTGAAGCTGTTGCAAGGTTCTCCGATCCGGTCATATGATTCCATATCATCAAGGTTGGGTAGGAACCGTTGTCAACATTTTCCACTCGAACCAGAACCATTCGGGGGCTAATGACGGTGCCTTGTACCTAGGGTAAGGCAATAGACCTGATCTAAGTACCCTCCCCAAGGACACTGCCCTATAGTCAAAGACATCCAAAGGACAATAAATTCTACCGACTGGAATTACTTCAAGGTGCAACCCACTCGACCATGAGTTCCACTCGGATAACCCAATTCCATTCGTCCATGATATAATCATTCGACCACATCACAAACCACTCAGAGCACAGAAGATCAAAGGCCACTCAGGATGGCAACGGTCAGGCGTTCACTCCGTAGCCTTAAGGGTCATTTATATCACTTTAATGTTGATGTTACTAGTAACGTCCCTTCTTTATGTACATTGAACCCTTGTAACGTGGGTTGGCTAGGGTCCTGGGGCACTCTATATAAGCCACCTCCTCCTATGGCACAAGGGTTCGCACCCCGTGTAACTTCACGCATAATCCAATCGACCGAGCCTCCGGGCACTGAGACATAGGGCTATTACTTCCACCGTGAACGGCCTGAACTCGTACATCTTGCGTGCACAATCTCACTGTAGCTAGATCTTGCCTCTACATTCTTACCCCCTACTTTACTGTCAGACTTAGAACCACGACAATACCCAAAAGAAATTGTTGGGTACACCTTCTATCACAGATCCGAAGGGAAGATATTTTGTTACCAAGAATGGATCCTTTCTAGAGAAGGAGTTTCTCTCGAAAGAAGTGAGTGGGAGGAAAGTAGAACTTGATGAACTAACTGTACCTTCTCCCATTGGAAAGTAGTTCATCACATAAATCTGTTCCCGTGACTCCTAGACCAATTAGTGAGGAAGCTAATGATGATGATCATGTAACTTCAGATCAGGTTACTACCGAACCTCGTAGGTCAACCAGAGTAAGATCCGCACTAGAGTGGTATGGTAATCTTGTTCTGGAGGTCATGTTACTTGACCATGACGAACCTACGAACTATGAGGAAGCGATGATGAGCCCAAATTCCGCAAAATGGCTTGAGGCCATGAAATATGAGATGGGATCCATGTATGAGAACAAAGTATGGACTTTGATTGACTTGCCCAATGATCGGTGAGTCATTGAGAATAAATGGTTCTTAAAGAGGAAGACAGAAGCTGATAGTATTGTTATGATCTACAAAGCTCAAATTGTCGCAAAAATGTTTTCGACAAGTTCAGGGTGTTGACTACGATGAGATTTTCTCACTCGTATCGATGCTTAAAAGTCTGTCCGAATCATGTTAGCAGTTGCCGCATTTTATGAAATCTGGCAAATGGATGTCAAAACTACCTTCCTTAATGGATTTCTTAAAGAAGAGTTGTATATGATGCAACCAGAAGGTTTTGTCGATCCTAAAGGTGCTAACAAAGTGAGCAAGCTCCAGCGATCCATCTATGGACTGGTGCAAGCATCTCGGAGTTGGAATATATGCTTTGATAAAATGATCAAAGCATATGGTTTTATACAGACTTGCGGTGAAGCCTGTATTTACAAGAAAGTGAGTGGGAGCACGACATTATTTCTGATAAGTATATGTGAATGACATATTGTTGATCGAAAATAATGTAGAATTTTCTGGAAAGCATAAAGGAATGTTTGAAAGGAGTTTTTCAAAGAAAGACCTCGGTGAAGCTACTTACATATTGAGCATCAAGATCTATAGAGATAGATCAAGACACTTGATATATTTTCAATGAGTACATACCTTGACAAGATTTTGACCTAGTTCAAAATGGAACAGTCAAAGAAGGAGTTTTTGCCTGTGTTGCAAGGTGTGAAGTTGAGTAAAGACTCAAAACCCGACCACGGCAGAAAAAAAGAAAGGGAATGAAAAGTCATTCCCTATGCCTCAGTCATATGTTCTACAAAGTATGCTATGTTGTGTACCAGACCTATTGTGTACCTGACCATAAGTTTGGCAAGAGGGTACAATAGTGATCCAGGAGTGGATCACTGGACAACGGTCAAAAATATCCTTAGTGGAATAAGGAAATCTTTCTCGATTATGGAGGTGACAAAGAGTTCGTCGTAAAGAGTTACGTCAATGCAAGCTTTGACACCGATCTGGATGACTCTCAGTCTCGATCTAGATACATATTGAAAGTGGGAGCAATTAGCTACAGTAGCTCCGTGCAAAGCATTGTAGACATAGAAAATTTGCAAAATACATATGGCTCTAAATGTGGCAGACCCGTTGACTAAATTTCTCTCATAAGCAAAACATGATCACTCTTTGGGTGTTAATCACATAGCGATGCAAACTAATCACATAAAGATGTGAACAGTTAGTGTTAAATCACATGACAATGTGAACTAGATTATTGACTCTAGTGCAAGTGGGAGACTGAAGGAAAGATGCCCTAGTGGCAATAATAAAGTTGTTATTCATATTTCCTTATATCATGATAAATGTTTATTATTCATGCTAGAATTGTATTAACTGGAAACTTAGTACATGTGTGAATAAATAGACAAACAGAGTGTCACTAGTATGCGTCTACTTGACTAGCTTGTAAATCAAAGATGGTTAAGTTTCCTAGCCATGGACAAAGAGTTGTCATTTGATAAGCGGGATCACATCATTAGAGAATGATGTGATTGACTTGACCCATCCGTTAGCTTAGCACGATGATCATTATAGTTTCATTGCTACTACTTTCTTCATGACTTATACATGTTCCTCAGACTAGGAGATTATGCAACTCCCGAATACCAGAGTAACACCTTGTGTGCTATCAAATGTCACAACGTAATTGGGTGATTATAAAGATGCTCTACAGGTGTCTCCGATGGTGTTTGTTGAGTTGGCATAGATTAAGAATAGGATTTCTCACTCCGTGTATCGGAGAGGTATCTCTGGGCCCTCTCAGTAATGCACATCACTATAAGCCTTGCAAGCATTGTGACTAATGAGTTAGTTGCGGGATGATGCATTACGGAACAAGTAAAGAGACTTGCCGGTAACGAGATTGAACTAGGTATGAGGATACCGACGATCGAATCTCGGGAAAGTAACATATCGATGACAAAGGGAACAACGTATGTTGTTATGCGGTTCAACCGATAAAGATCTTCGTAGAATATGCTGGAGCCAATATGAGCATCAAGGTTCCGCTATTGGTTATTGACAGGAGATGAGTCTCGGTCATATCTAGATAGTTCTTGAACCCGTAGGGTCTGCACGCTTAACATTCTATGACGATTTGTATTATGAGTTATGTGATTTGATGACCGAAGTTTGTTCGGAGTCCCGCATGAGATCGGGGTCATGATGAGGAGTCTCAAAATGTTTGAGACGTAAAGATCGATATATTGTAAGGCTATAATCGGACATCAGAAATGTTCTTTGTGATTCGGGTATTTTTCGGAGTACCGGAGAGTTACGGGAATTCGTATTGGGCCTTAATGGGCCATACGGGAAAGGAGAGAAAGGCCTCAAGTGTGGCCGTGCCCCTTCCTTCCTTCTCCTTCTCCCTTCCCTTTTTCCTATTCCACGAAGGAGGTGGAATCCTACTAGGACTAGGGAGTCCTAGTAGGACTCCACACTTTGGGCGCGCCCTATGAGGGCCGGCCTCCTCTTCCCTCCATCCTTTATATACGTGGTCAGGGGGCATTGAGGGAGTCCTGGACTAAGGGGTCCTCGGGCGTCCAGCCTGTTATCCATGGGCCAGACTAATGGGCTGTGAAGACATGAAGGACGAAGACCGTACCCGTGTCCGGATTGGACTCTCCTTGGCATGGAAGGCAAGCTCGGCGACCGACTATGAAGATTCTTTCTTATGTAACCGACTCTATGTAACCCTAGATCCCCCCCCCCCGATGTCTATATAAACCGGAGGGGTTAGTCTGGAAAAGATATACTCATTACCATAGTCATACAGGCTAGGCTTCTAGGGTTTAGCCATTACGATCTCGTGGTAGATCAACTCTTGTAACACTCATATTCATCAAGATCAATCAAGCAGGACGTAGGGTATTACCTCCATAGAGAGGGCCCGAACCTGGGTAAACATTGTGTCTCCCGTCTCTTGTTACCATCGATCCTAGACGCACAGTTCGGGACCCCCTACCCGACATCCGCCGGTTTTGACACCGACATTGGTGCTTTCATTGAGAGTTCCACTGTGCCGTCGACGAAAGGCTTGATGGCTCGCCTTGTCCTTAAAGACAACATCACCTCCGGGGGAGCTCTGGCCCCAGGACAAACCCTCTAGCTGGGTGGCTTTACTATGATCTCCCGTTCGGCCGTTGAGCCGACAATGACCTCTCAGGCCATCGAAAACCCCCTTCACATCAACTCCGAGCACTCCAAGCAGATGGATCCGATGGAGTTTTCGTGTTTGAACGAACTCCTAGATCATATCGCCGCTTTGGGAATACCCACAGACTACGGTCGGATCGGGCCTAAAACCGATCAAGGTGAAATCGAGACCCTACCGGTCACTCACCAGATTGCAGTAGCCATGGAGCAGGACGGCGAGTCTTCTTCTATACCGAAGACGGACTATGTTCGGATCGCCGATCAGGAAGGGACGGATACTCACCCGCGAAAGGACGCGGCCAGCCCTCCGAACATAGCATCGGACCGCGGTCCTAAACAATCAGAAGATATTCCGGAACACAGACTGTTAAGCCCGGAAGGTCGCCAGACTCCGGATAATCGGTCAGGCCGGGGTTCAGATTTAATTCCACCCACCCACCCGGATATACACGCTCTCATGAGCATAAAACAACAGTCTCAGGAAACGGTCCTTGTCAAGATTCCTCCTTGTCAAGGACAAAGTAAAAGATTGCCGTGACGAGGATGCAATATCAGCGTTCTGCAACAATTGCACAGACGAAGAAATCCTCAACACCATCAATCGCCGCCGCATACTGAAATTCGCTGACTTAGCAACCATCGTACAAAAGTACAACGCGATGGAGAGCACTTGGAAAACTCAGGCAGCTCGCTAGGAACCGTCAGTCCCAACTCAACTCCCCCTACAGGCGAAAAGGGCGCACCCTCTAGCGGCATGCCTAGTTGAACAGTCAAGAAACACAAAACCGCTATGCGGCACGGCACCGTTCTGGTGGGGTGGCTCGATAGCCCATGCAAAATACGTACAACACCAGATACCGTGGCAACCCACAGCCTTGGAGCATGTTGGATACTACGACAGGTAGCCTAGAGCGGCGAGGACATCCTTATCAAGGACGACCCAGAACGGCATCCCCTAGGGGATGATTACTCAAGAGTATTGACAGTATTTGAGGCATTCGCTTCAAACAACAAGCGCAAAAGGGCGCTTCGCGAGCTCGCTGAAGTCTGCCAAATTGCTGCGATAAACCCCTGGAATGACATGACTATAACGTTCAACGCCGGTGACGAACCAAAGTACAGAATAGTACGAGCGCCAGCCGCGTTAGTCCTTAGTCCCATCGTGGATGGGTTTCGACTTACCAAGGTCCTCATGGATGGCGGCAGCGGACTAAACCTCATTTATGAGGACACACTCCATAAAATGGAAATAGACAGGAGCAGCATCATGCAAAGTAACACAACCTTCCGAGGAATTATTCCCAGTCGGGAGGCGTGGTGCGCGGGCAAAATCACATTTGACGTAGTATTCGGCACGCCGGAGAGCTATCGGTCCGAAGAAATAACTTTCCAAGTGGCCCCTTTCAGGAGCGGATATCATGCCCTGTTGGGGCGGGATGCTTTTACACGTGTTCAGGCCATACCCCATTACGGGTATATGAAGCTCAAAATGCCTGGACCAAACGGTATAATCATTCTCGTGAGTGATCCGGACATAACACTCCATGCTGAAAACAAAACCGCATCCCTGGCCCTGGAGGAGCTATTCGAAGCACTCGCGGCTGACGAATTAGCCGCACTACGCTCCACGGTGGACAGGTACGACGTGATCCTCGACAAACGCCCTAAATCCACATCCTTTAAACCAGCAGAAGAAATAGTCAAATTCCAGGTCCACCCAATGGATCCCAAGAAGACAGCATCTATCGGAGCTCAACTGAACCCAACAGTTGACACCGCACTACGAGAATTCCTGCACGAAAACTGGGACATATTCGCCTGTCACCCTTCAGATATGCCAAGGATCCCACACGAGCTGGCCGAACATAGCCTCAATATATTAAAGGGGTTTAAACCGGTCAAGCAATCACTGCGGCGCTTTTCGAACCCAAGCGACAAGCCATGGGGGAGGAGCTGGCCAAACTCATCGAGGCCGAATTCATTAGAGAAATCAAACACCCGAACTGGCTGGCAAACCTGGTGATGGTACCAAAGAAGGACAAATCCTGGCGCTTGTGCGTCGATTTCAATGACCTCAACAAGGCTTGCCCACAAGGATCCCTTCCCCCTCCCCTGCATTGATCAAATCATCGACGCCACCGCAGGACACGACTCACTGTATTTCCTCGATGCATATTCCGGACACCATCAAATCAAAATGAAGGAGTCCGATCAAGCCGCAACAGCATTTATCACCCCATATGGGCCATTCTGCTTCAACACCATGCCCTTTGGGCTCAAGAACGCCGGTACCACATACCAACGCATGATTCAAACATGCCTGGAGAAACAGATCGGCAAAATAGTAGAAGCTTACATCGATGATGTCGTCATCAAAACCAGGCACGTCAAAACACTAATAGACGACTTACATCTTACATTCGACAACCTCCGGGCGTATGACATTAAGCTCAACCCAGAAAAGTGTGTCTTCGGCATCCCCGCTAGAAAACTGCTGGGCTTCATCATTTCCAATAGAGGAATCGAAGCAAACCCAGCCAAAATCCAAGCTTTGTCACAATTGGCTAAGCCAACAGACCTTAAACAAGTTCAAAAGCTTGCGGGTTGCGTAGCGTCTCTAAGCCGCTTTATCTCTAGATTGGGAGAAAAGGCACTGCCACTCTATCACCTTCTACGATGAACCGACCACTTCGAGTGGACGGACGTGGCAACAGCCGGGCTGGAGGAAATAAAAACCCTTCTTGCGAGCAATCCAATCCTGGCCGCACCAAACGCCGGCCGATGTTATTATACATATCGGCAACACACCAGGTGGTGATCGTCGTACTCATCATTGAACGAGAATAGGACGGACATAAATTCCCGCTTCCGAAGCTAGTATACTACGTATCTACTGTCCTTACACCATGCAAATCCCGGTACCCTCATTATCAAAAAATAGCATATGCGGTCTTCATGGCATCTCGAAAGCTCCGTCACTACTTCCAGGAGTGTTCAATCATGATGGCCTCCGAAATACCACTCAATGACATTATAAACAATCGCGATGCTACGGGCCGGATTGCCAAATGGGCCATCGAACTCCTCCCATTTGACATTACATATAAACCACGTCGAGCTATCAAATCCCAAGTACTGGCCGACTTCGTCGCCGAATGGATAGAGGTCGAACTCCCTAAAGAGTACGTCACATACTCCAATTGGGTCATGTACTTTGACGGCTCCAAAATGCTGGCAGGGTTAGGAGCGGGCGTCGTTTTAACGTCCCCTACTGGAGACATCGTTCAGTACGTTCTCCAAATACTATACACAGACTCCAATAATGCAGCCGAATACGCGGCCTTATTACATGGTCTCCAGATGGATGTCTCCATGGTCATACAATGCCTAGAAGTACGCATGGACTCCAACCTTGCAATATCTCAAATAAATGGAGATTTCGACGCTAAAGATCTGAAGATGGCAGCATATCATCACGCAGTCATAAAAATGTCAGCCAGGTTCGTGGGGCTCGAGTTCCATCATGTGTCTCGAGAAAGTAATCAAGCGGCGGATGTTCTTGCTCGTATCAGCGCTAAGCGCAATAACGTCCCACCTAATATTTTCCTGGAAAGGCTCTTTAAGCCATCTGTGGTGTGGCAGGGGGAAAATGGTAATACTAGTCCAGAACCAAACATAATCCAAGATCCCGGAAACACCGATGTCATCGGGGGCTCAGCCATCGAAATAACACCGTCGACGCATCTCATCATGGCAGTTATTGCCCCATGGACCGAACCCTTCCTGGCCTACCTCAACAGGAAAGAGCTTCCCGAGGACCAGAATGAGGCCCGCTGCATTGTCCGGCGTTCAAAGGCCTACAAGGTTCATGATGGAGAGCTCTACAAGAAAAGCGCCACCGGAGTCCTTCAAAGATGTATATCCGAGGAAGAGGGGCGGCAGCTCTTGGCCGAAATTCATGCCGGACTCGGCGGTCACCACGCCGCAGCTCGGGCCCTTGTTAGCAAGGCCTTCCGTACAAGGTTTTATTGGCCGACGGCCCAAGTAGATGCACAGGACCTTGTCCAACGTTGCGTCGGATGCCAACTCTTTGCCAATCAAAGCCATATGCCCCCCACCGCCTTACAAACAATCCCCATCACTTGGCCTTTTGCGGTCTGGGGACTCGATATGGTTGGACCCCTTAAAGGGGGAAGCCATAAGAAAAAATATCTGCTGGTTATGGTGGACAAATTCACTAAGTGGATAGAGGCTAAGCCGGTCAAAATGCCTGAGTCCGGCCCGGTGATAGACTTCATATCCGGTATTGTGCACCTTTATGGTGTCCCACACAGCATCATCACTGACAATGGTTCCAATTTCACAGCCGATGAGGTAAAAACCTGGTGTACTAATCTGGGTACAAAACTCGATTACCCCTCCGTCTACCACCCACAAACCAACGGTCTAGTCGAACGAGCCAACGGTCTTATTATGAGCGGCATCAAGCCCAGACTAGTGCGGTCTTTGAAAGAATCAGACAAGCACTGGGTTGAGGAGCTCGACTCCGTACTCTCGGGGCTGCGGACCACGCCCAACCGCACTACTGGATACACACCTTTCTTCATGGTGTATGGCACAGAGGCCGTATTGCCCTGGGATATTATTCAGGACTCACCTCGAGTGTGTATGTATGAAGAGAGAGAAGCCGTGCTTGATCGGCAGGATGGCCTAGATGCCCTGGAGGAGGAACGCGATGTCGCAAAAGCCCGTTCAGCATTTTACCAACAGTAGGCTCGAAGATATCAAAGCAGAGAAGTACATGCCAAGACTTACAACGTTTGCGAACTCATTCTATGCTTGCCGGAGAAGAAAAAGGACAAACTCAAGCCCAAATGGGAGGGTCCCTTCATAATTGACGAAGTTCTCACCGGAGGAGTGTACCGTCTTCGTGATGCATCAGACAATCGCCTCGAGCCGAACCCCTGGAATGCGGCCAGACTCCAAAGATTCTATGCCTAGCGCCAAACCCCTTGTCCGTCTCCTCCTCCCCTGTAGTTTCCATTATTTTTTCTCTCTTTTCTGATTTTTTTCTTCTTTCTTGCTTTAACGCTTTGGTACGGCTAGACCGCACACCATCGACACATACATCTCCAAATATGTATGTCACTTGTACCTTGGGGCTTCTCGGACAGAAGTTCTTGTCATTCCTTGAGCATTAAGCTCCTCACATATGAGTTTTTCCATATGTACCTTTTCTTTGCCACTATATGCATCGATATGACTTAAGTTTTGGCCAAGCTGGGTTGCCTGGCTCCTGTGCTTATGCCCTACGTTCCTGTTAGTTCGTCTAGGGCATAAAGGGAGGACCTCTGTGATTGTTACTGCCGGGTCATTCGGATGTGTACCTCAGACTGGGTGATGCCGAAAGCTAGTGTTCTTAAGGGAATATTCGGTCGGTGAATTAAAGATGTTTTCTAAACTCACTCCATTGTGCACTCCCAAAAGTTATACAAACTGTGGTGCTCGCATCACAATTCGGACATGTACATTAAATGCATGCACACCCAGGCATACCCCGGCCTATTCGGCCGCGACGGTTTTCGAAAACGCTCTGCACCTTCGGGTCCGGAGGTTGAAGCGAAAAGGTCTTCCATGACAAATGATATACAATTCAGCTAGATGAGGAAAGTACATAGTCACTTGGACTCGAACACCTCTTCCTCTACACCTTCCAACAGGCAGTCTAACTTACAATCCTGTTGGGAATATTTGGCGGCCACCTCTACTCGGTCATATACTATACTAACGGGAATTTCTTCCCCATTCGGCCCTACCGGTCCGACACGAGCCATGTGATTAGGATCCAACTTGGTATATCCCGTCTTCACCATGGCCCGGGCCTCTCGTGCACCCTCTCGATAGGCAGATATCTTCCACGGCCGGATATGCCGCCGTGCTCCCTTGAACAGCTCTACTAGCTTCTCCATGCTTCCTAGAGGGGAGTCGGATGGCATAAAATCTTGGCTACACTCTGCATAGCCTACCGAGCTTGCTCGTGCAACTGCGACAGCCCTTGCAGAAGATCATTTGATGATCTGTACACTTCCTCTTCGGGGCGGTTCATCAATACACCTGCAATTACAGCTATATCAGCTACCGTTACCTCCAAACTGCTATAAGATAAAAGCGGCCACGTACTGAATATGCCGCCATGGAGCTTCTTGTTCTCCTTCACAGAGTCGGTTAGCTGTGCTCGCACATATTTCAGTTCTTCGCCCAGTTTGGTGTTCGAATCCTAGAGTTTCTTTTTCTCTTCAACGACTTTTGTCAATACACGCTCACCCGATGCTAGTAGCTTTTTGGCTCCGTGTTCTTCGTTTCGAGCGGCGTCCAGCTGCTCTCGTACTTTGTCTAACGACCCAACACAAATATTAGAACCCAGATTGACACTATTGGTGTATCATTATGAATTTTCGATAGAGGAAAATATTACCGGGAGATGCCTTGTATTTCTCCAGTTCGGCATTGGCAGCAAGCAGCTGGCGCTGACACTTTTCTAGTTCCTGAGCTAGCTGGGTATTCCTCTCCGTAAGCACCTGGTTGTACATTGATCCTTAAATCAGTTGTTTCAACTCCTTTAAGTCTCGGGGGCTACTGGCATATGGTTATCATAGTCAGACAAAGCAAATTTACCTACACATCTTTCAAATGTTGCTTTGTGCCCTGTTAATCCCATCTCGAGCAGCCCAGATGTATGCATCGACTGAGCTGAAGGCGTTAAACGACTCTTCTGAAAAGCCAGGGTCTTGTAAAATGGCCCGACAGCGTCGATGATTCATGGCACTCTCCACTTTTGAGTTGGTGACGGATACATCATCCGAGTCCTCGGCTGGAGGACAGTCTGGCGTCGCCCCTACATCAGCCCCCGTCTGCACTGCAGGATTTGAATCTTGGCTGTGGGAAGTACGGCCGCTCGAACCTCCGGATATAGTCCGACGCACCTTCCTCCTGACACATGGAAAACAGGAAGGTCACGGTTGGACGTGACTGCTCAGGTGCAGGTTGGCGAATTCATACCTCTTCGATGAAGGCACGACCGTGTCTTTGTTTGCTTTCCTCTTGGAAGGCTCGCCCGGCGCGGGAGCCGATCTCTTCGAAATCGCCGAACGTCTCCCCTGTGAAGCACGATACAGTGCGGTGGGTGAGGCAGAATAAGAGCACTCTTTTAGAGAAGGCATTTCTTAATTATTTACATGTGAAGCGGGAAGAAGGCCAGGGTAGTCGGCGGTGATGGCCACTTCTATGCCATCATAGCTTGTCTGGTAAAACACTCCCCCTGCAAGCACCACAAATATATCCGGATCCTCTTCAAACCCAGGATCTAGCTCCCGGTTGTGGATCTCCGGCTGTGGGGCAGGACTAAGAAGTCCTTCAGTGACCTTTCGCCAGTGCTGTCATAACAAACAGACTTGAAATTTATCAAAAGCAATCCGGATGTGGAATGAGTGGAGTAGAGGGGTTGGGGCTTACCCAACTGGGAGGGTCATACATAGAATACCCATCTCTGCGCTTAATGCGAAGAAATTCCTCTTCATCCCCTTTAAACATCTCGGCCAATATTTTGACCAGAGTGGCGGGGGTATCCAGACCCTTCCGGCCATAGCGGGAGGCGTCATCCTCTCCATTATAGTGCCACATGGGCAGCCCTCTGTATTGTAGCGGCTGAACCCCACGCACTATGGAGATTGCCATTACCTTGATTATTGTGAGTCCGGACTGAGCGATCATCTTTATCTTGCTCATGAGCTGGCGAACTTCTGCGCTGTCATCCTCTTCAAGACTCCGAGGACGCCAACTGTGGCGTTTCTTCAGCGGAACGCTCGCAAATTCAGGAAGACCCTTTCAAACTGGGTCAGGAAGCGTGACGTCCTCAATATAGAACCATTCGGAAGGCCATTCTTCGGATGCCTTCCTGGGTGTGCTGGACAGATATCCGGTATCAGCGATACGCCATACTCCGGCTCCACCCACTTCAAATATTGACCCCTCGTGATTACGCGGGACAAGACATAACAACTTCCTCTATAGCTCGAAATGAGCCTCGATACCCAGGAATAGTTCACATAAAGCGATGTAACCCGCGATGTGCAGAATGGAGGCAGGGGTGAAGTTGTGCAGCTAGAGGCCATAGTATTCCAGAAGCCCTCGGAGGAACGGATGAATGGGAAATCCAACGCCCCTTAGCAGGTAGGGGATGAAACATACTCGCTCTCCCCCGGATGGATTGGGTAAGTCCTCTGCCTGAATCTCACCGTTGAAGGAATCTAGCCCCGCTCGAACATGAACTAGATCTACGAGGGGAGGAAACCCCTGCGTCTGCAGCTTCATCAATTGGTTGTGGGACACTGAACACCTCTCCCACTAGCCTTTCTCTGGGCTGGAATGGGTGGAGGAGCTGGGGGCACTAGCCATGCTGGAATGGTTTCTCCTAATAGGAGCTCTGCGCGGTGCCAAATGGATCTAGGATCCAATCTCTTTAATAGGATCTCTTCCTTGCAGCGACGGGGTGTTATATGCAAAAATACCCTGACCTTCCACCTTCGCTTGACACGTGGGAGGCGAAGTTATTTAACGCGTAGAAGCCGAGGGGAGCGACATTGAACCGATGGCCAAATACATCATTTGGAGATCATTAAAGGAGGAACCCGTCTTGCAATGTCGAAGACATTTTGTGTGCCGAACACCTCGCTATTGAAGACTGGTTTGGGGGCTACTGAGGGAGTCCTGGACTAAGGGGTCCTCGGGCGTCCAGCCTGTTATCCATGGGCCGGACTGATGGTCTGTGAAGACATGAAGGCCGAAGACTATACTCGTGTCTGGATTGGACTCTGCTTGGCGTGGAAGGCAAGCTTGGTGACCGACTATGAAGATTCCTTCTTATGTAACCGACTCTATGTAACCCTAGATTCCCCCCCCCCCGGTGTCTATATAAACCGGAGGGGTTAGTCCAAAAAAGATATACTCATTACCATAGTCATACAGGCTAGGCTTCTAGGGTTTAGCCATTACGATCTTGTGGTAGATCAACTCTTGTAACACTCATAGTCATCAAGATCAATCAAGCAGGACATAGGGTATTACCTCCATAGAGAGTGCCCGAACCAGGGTAAACATTCTGTCCCCTGTCTCCTGTTACCATTGATCCTAGACACACAGTTCGGGACCCCCCACCCGAGATCCGCCAGTTTTGACACCGATAGGCACCCCATAGACACACAAGTTGATCATTGATCCCTTAGCCGTGTGCGGTGCCCCCTCCACCATAATACACCTCGGTCATATCATCGTAGTGCTTAGGCGAAGCCCTGCGACGGTAGCATCATCATCACCGTCATCACGCCATCGTGCTGATGAAGCTCTCCCTCGACACTCAGCTGGATCGAGAGTTCGTGGGACGTCACCGAGACGAACATGTGCAAATCATGGAGGTGTCTTACTTTCGGTACTAGGATCGGTCGATCGTGAAGATGTACGACTACATCAACCGCGTTGTCATAACGCTTCCGCCTATGGTCTACGAGGGTACGTGGACAACACTCTTCCCCTCTCGTTGCTATGCATCACCATGATCTTGCGTGTGCGTAGGAATTTTTTTGAAATTACTACGTTCCCCAACAATATGTGGATACGAGAAAGTAGTTGAGGGTTTTTGGAGCATATCACTCAGCATTTTGTGAAAGCAACCCATTAAGCAACACCTCATCCCCTTTTAATAGTATTGGCTTTTCTTATGGACGCAATGTGATCTTGGATCACTAAATGTAAAATGTAGAGTCTTGAGCTTTAGAGCTTGTGCCAATCTTTTGTCCTTAGCATTTTGAGGGGTCCTTATTTCTAATCCATGCCATGCCAATCACTGAGCTTTCCTGAAATATTTATCTTGAAATAGCATTAGCTCAATGAGCTATACGTTGTTAATGATTACCAAAACCACCCAGGGATAGTTGCACTTTCAATCTCCCCCTTTTTGGTAATTGATGACAACATATAGATGAAAGCTTCGACAAATGATCATAAGATTGAAATACATTGTCGCTTTGAGAAGTATGTGATAAGCAAGAGCTCCCCCTAAATTTGTGCATTATTTAAAATTTGCTTTTGAATGCAAATGCACAATCGATTAGGATCATGGATTACTCTTCCATGTCACATACATCTTGGTACAGCGCTCAAAATGATAGAAATTAAAAGCATGCACTCATCACCAAGCAAAATGAATGATCATATATGGGATAGAAGAGAAAATATCATCCAAGCAAGCATTAAAGTAGCGTATGATCAAACACGTGATCAAACAAGTATCTCACAAAAACATAAAGTATCAACCAAACACACAAGAAAGTTCAACCAAAAGCAAGAGAGACTGATACGTCTCCAACGTATCTATAATTTTGATTGTTCCATGCTATTATATTATCTGTTTTGGATGTTTAATGGGCTTTAATTTTAGTGTTTTTGGGACTAACCTACTAACCAAAGGCCCAGTGCAAATTGCTGTTTTTTTTGCCTATTTTAGTGTTTCACAGAAAAGAAATATCAAACGGAATCCACATGGAATGAAACCTTTAGGAGAGTTATTTTTGGAACAAACGCAATCCAGGAGACTTGGAGTGGACGTCAAGGAAGAAAAGAGGCGGCCAGGAGGTAGGAGGGCGCGCCCAGGGGGGTCGGCGCGCCCCCCACTCTCGTGGGCCCCTTGTGGCTCCGCTGACCTACTTCTTTCGCCTATATATACTCATATACCCCGAAAACATCCAAGAGCACCACAAAACCCTATTTCCACCACCGCAACCTTTTGTACCCGTGAGATCCCATCTTGGGGCCTTTTTCGGTGCTCCGCCGGAGGGGGAATCGATCATAGAGGGCTTCTACATCAACACTATAGCCTCTCCGATTATGTGTGAGTAGTTTACCACAGACCTTTGGGTCCATAGTTATTAGTTAGATGGCTTCTTCTCTCTCCTTGGATGTCAATACAAAGTTCTCCTTGATTCTCTTGGAGATCTATTCGATGTAATTCTTTTTGCAGTGTGTTTGTCGAGATCCGATGAATTGTGGGTTTATGATCAAGATTATCTATGAACAATATTTGATTCTTCTCTGAATTCTTATGCATGATTTAATATCTTCGCAAGTCTCTTTGAATTATCAGTTTGGTTTGGCCTACTAGATTGATCTTTCTTGCAAGCTTTGGGTTGAACCTTGTGGTGTACTTTCCTAGTGACAGCAGGGGCAACAAGGCACGTATTGTATTTTTGCCATCGAGGATAAAAAGATGGGGTTTATATCATATTGCTTGAGTTTATCCCTCTACATCATGTCATCTTGCCTAATGTGTTACTCTGTTCTTATGAACTTAATACTCTAGATGCATGCTGGATAGCGGTCGATGTGCCGAGTAATACTAGTAGATGCAGAATCCTTCCGGTCTACTTGTCGCGGACGTGATGCCTATATACATGATCAGGCCTAGATATTCTCATAACTATGCGCTTTTCTATCAATTGCTCAACAGTAATTTGTTCACCTACCGTAAAATTTGCTATCTTGAGAGAAGCCACTAGTGAAACCTATGCCCCCCGGGTATATTTTCCATTATATTATTTTCCTATCTAGTTGCTATTTCTGTCTTGTTTATTTTGCAATCTTTGTTTTCCAATCTATACAATAAAAATACCAAAAAAATTTATCTTATTATCTCTATGAAATCTCACTTTCGTAAATGACCGTGAAGGGATTGACAATCCCTTTATCGCATTGGTTGTGAGGTTCTTGTTTGTTTGTGCAGGTACTGGGGACTTGCGTGTTACCTCCTATTGGATTGATACCTTGTTCTCAAAAACTAAGGGAAATACTTACGCTACTTCGCTGCATCACCCTTTCCTCTTCAAGGGAAAACCAACGCATGCTCAAGAGGTAGCAAGATGGATTTCTGGCGCCGTTGCCGGGGAGGTTGCACCAAGTCAAGTCAAGATTTGATCTCCCGTCAACAAGCCATTTCTGGCGCCGTTGCCTGGGAGATCTACGCACAAGTCAAGACATACCAAGTACCCATCATAAACTCTTATCCCTCGCAATACATTATTTGCCATTTGCCTCTCGTTTTCCTCTCCTCCACTTCACCCTTGTCGTTTTATTCGCCCTCTTTTCCGTTCGCCTCTTTTTGGTTGCTTCTTGTGTGCTTGTGTGTTGGATTGTTTGTCACGATGGCTCAAGACAATACTAAATTGTGTGACTTTTCCAATACCAACAATAATGATTTTATTACCACTCTGATTGCTTCTCTTACCGATGTTGAATCTTGTGAAATTAATACTGCTTCACTGAACCTTGTTATGAAAGATCTGTTTTCTGGCCTTCCTAGTGAAGATGCCGCTACCCATCTGAACAACTTTGTTGATTTGTGTGATATGCAAAATAAGAAAGATGTGGATAATGATATTGTTAAATTGAAGCTATTTCCGTTTTCTCTTAGAGATCGTGCTAAAACTTGGTTTTCGTCTTTGCCTAAAAATAGTATTGATTCATGGAATAAGTGCAAATATGCTTTTATCTCTAAGTATTTTCCTCCCGCGAAGGTCATCTCTCTCAGAAACGGTATTATGAATTTTAAGCAACTTGATCATTAGCATGTTGCACAAGTTTGGGAGAGGATGAAATTAATGATACATAATTGCCCTACTCATGGATTAAATTTATGGATGATCATACAAAAATTTATGCTAGATTGAATTTTGCTTCTAGAAATCTTTTAGATTTGACCGCTGGAGGCACTTTTATGGAAATCACTTTAGGAGAAGCTACTAAACTCCTAGATACTATTATGGTTAATTATTCTCAATGGCACACCGAAAGATCTACTAGTAAAAAGGTTCATGTGATAGAAGAGATTAATGTTTTGAGTGGAAAGATGGATGAACTTATGAAATTGTTTGCTAATAAGAGTGTTTCTTCTAATCCTCATGATATGCCTTTGTCTACTTTGATTGAGACTAATAATGAATATATGGATGTGAATTTTGTTGGTAGGAACAATTTTTGTAACAACGCGTGTAGACGGAACTTTAATCCTAGGATGTTTCCTAATAATTCCTCTAATAATTATGGTAATTCCTACAACAACTCTTATGGAAATTTTAATAATATTCCCTCTGATTTTGAGACTAGTGTTAAAGAATTTATGATTTCGCAAAAGAATTTCAATGCTTTGCTTGAAGAAAAATTGCCTAAGATTGATGAGTTGGCTAGGAATGTGGATAGAATTTCTCTTGATGTTGATTCTTTGAAACTTAGATATATTCCACCTAAGCATGATATCAATGAGTCTCTCAAATATATGAGAATTTCCATTAACAAGTGCAAAGAAAGAACCGCTAGGATGCGTGCTAAAAGAGATTGCTGTTATAAAAGCGTGTTCTTCTAGTTTTCACGATAATAAGGATGAAGATCTAAAAGTGATTGATGTGTCTCCTATTAAATCTTTGTTTTGCAATATGAATCTTGATAATGATGGGACTGGAGATGAGTCAACTTTAGCTAAAAGGCGTCCCAATGATTCGGAGTTTTTAGATCTTGATGCAAAAATTTGTAGAAGTGGGATTGAAGAGGTCAAGACTTTACATAGCAATGAACTCACTATTTTGGATTTCAAGGAATTTAATTATGATAATTTCTCTTTGATAGATTGTATTTCCTTGTTGCAATCCGTGCCAAATTCTCCTCATGCTTATGATCAAAATAAAGCTTTTACCAAACATATCGTTGATGCCTTAATGCAATCCTATGAAGAAAAGCTTGAATTAGAAGTTTCTATCCCTAGAAAACTTTATGATGAGTGGGAACCAACTATTAAAATTAAAATTAGAGATCATGAATGTTATGCTTTATGTGATTTGGGTGCTAGTGTTTCCATGATTCCAAAAACTTTGTGTGATGTGTTAGGTTTCCGTGAATTTGATTATTGTTCTTTAAATTTGCATCTTGCGGATTCCACTAGTAAGAAACCTATGGGAAGGATTAATGATGTTATTATTCTTGCAAATAGGAATTATGTGCCCATAGATTTCATTGTTCTTGATATAGATTGCAATCCTACATGTCCTATTATTCTTGGTAGACCTTTCCTTAGAACGATTGGTGCAATTATTGATATGAAAGACGGAGATATTAGATTCCAATTTCTATTAAGGAAAGGCATGGAACACTTTCCTAGGAATAAAGTTAAATTACCTTATGAATCTATTATGAGAGCCACTTATGGATTGCATACCAAAGACGATAATACCTAGATCTATTCTTATTTTTATGCCTAGCTAGGGGCGTTAAACGATAGCGCTTGTTGGGAGGCAACCGAATTTTCTTTTTGTTTCTTGTTTTTTGTTCCTGTTTAGTAATAAATAATTCATCTAGATTTTGTTTAGATGTGGTTTTTTGTTTTTAATTAGTGTTTGTGCCAAGTAGAACCTTTGGGAAGACTTGGGGGAGGTCTTTGCGATCTTGCCGTAAAAAATAGAAACTTTAGCGCTCACGAAATTTGCAGCCATTTTTTTACTAGAGAGTGTGATTGGGTTTATTCTTTTTCAGATGATTAATAGAGAAATTCCTCACGTACACAAATTTATTTCAGAATTTTTAGGGTTACAAAAGTATTTGAAACCTACAGATTACTACAGACTGTTCTATTTTTGACAGATTCTGTTTTTCGTGTGTTGTTTGCTTATTTTGATGAATCTATGGCTAGAATCGGGGGGTATGAACCATAGAGAAGTTGGAATACAGTAGTTTTAACACCAATATAAATAAATAATGAGTTTATGAAAGTACCTTGAAGTGGTGGTAGGTTTTCTTATACTAACGGAGCTCATGAGATTTTTTGTTGAGTTTTGTGTTGTGAAGTTTTCAAGTTTTGGGTAAATATTTGATGGATTTTGGAATAAGTAGTGGAAAGAGCCTAAGCTTGGGGATGCTCAAGGAAACCCAAGGTAAAATTCAAGGACAACCAAAAGCCTAAGCTTGGGGATGCCCCGGAAGGCATCCCCTCTTTCGTCTTCGTCCATCGGTAACTTTACTTAAGGCTATATTTTTATTCACCACATGATATGTGTTTTGCTTGGAGCATCTTGTATGATTTGAGTCTTTACTTATTAGTTTACCACAATGATCCTTTCTGTACACACCTTTTGGAGAGACACACATAAATTGAATTTATTAGAATACTCTATGTGCTTCACTTATATCTTTTGAGCTAGATAATTTTGCTCTAGTGCTTCACTTATATCTTTAAGAGCACGGTGGTGGTTTTATTTTATAGAAATTATTGATCTCTCATGCTTCACTTATATTATTTTGAGACTCTTTTAGAACAGAATGGTAATTTGCTTTGGCTATAAAATTAGTCCTAATATGATAGGCATCCAAGATGGGTATAATAAAAACTTTCATAAAAAGTGCATCGAATGCTATGAGAAGTTTGATTCTTTATGATTGTTTTGAGATATGAAGATGGTGATATTAGAGTCATGCTAGTTGAGTAGTTGTGAATTTGAGAAATACTTGTTCTAAAGTTTGTGATTCCCGTAGCATGCACGTATGGTGAACCGTTATGTGATGAAGTCGGAGCATGATTTATTTATTGATTGTCCTCCTTATGAGTGGTGGTCGGGAACGAGCAATGGTATTTTCCTACCAATCTATCCCCATAGGAGCATGCACGTACTACTTTGTTTCGATAACTAATAGATTTTTGCAATAAGTATGTGAGTTCTTTATGACTAATGTTGAGTCCAAGGATTATCACACTCTCACCCTTCCACCATTGCTAGCCTCCCTAGTACCACGCAACTTTCACAGGTACCATACACCCACCATATACCTTCCTCAAAACAGCCACCATACCTACCTATTATGGCATTTCCATAGCCATTCCGAGATATATTGCCATGCAACTTACCACCTTTCTGTTTGTTATGAAACATTACATCATTGTCATATTGCTTTGCATGATCATGTAGTTGACATCGTATTTTTGGCTAAGCCACCTTTATAAATCTTTCATACATGTCACTCTTGATTCATTGCACATCCCGGTACACCGCCGGAGGCATTCACATAGAGTCATATTTTGTTCTAGTATCGACTTGTAATTTTTGACTTGTAAGTAAATAAAAGTGTGATGATCATCATTATTAGAGCATTTTCCCAAGTGAGGAAAGGATGATGGAGACTATGATTCCCCCACAAGTCGGGATGAGACTCCCGACAAAAAAAGAGAGAAAAAGAGGCCATAAAAAAGAGAAAATGCCCAAATGAAAAAAGAAAAACAGAAGAGAAATGAGAGAAAAAGAGAGAAGGAATAATGTTACTATACTTTTACCACACTTGTGCTTCAAAGTAACACCATGATCTTCATGATAGAGAGTCTCCCATGTTGTCACTTTCATATTCTCCCTCGGTCCTTCTTAGTTCGCATATAAGATTTGACGGAAGTCAAGTCTCTTAAAGTTTGACCAACTTTATAGAAAAAAAGTACCAACATTCACAATCCGAAATCAATACCACTAGATGTGTCATGACTTAAAGTTTCATATTGTATAACTTTAGCATGGAAGATGTTGATATTTTTTCATATAAATACGGTCAAACTTTGTGAAGTTTGACTTTGGAGAATTCTAATATGCAGAGTAAAAAGGACCGGAGGGAGTACTAGTGGGAATTTTACATTATAGAACTTGGCTTGTATATTCCAATGATGGGCTTCCTCAAAATGTCCTAGGTCTTCGTGAGCAAGCGAGTTGGATGCACACCCACTTAGTTTCTTTTTTTGAGCGTTCATACACTTATAGCTCTAGTGCATCCGTTGCATGGCAATCCCTATTCACTCACATTGATATCTATTGATGGGCATCTCCATAGCCCATTGATATGCCTAGTTGATGTGAGACTATCTTCGCCTTTTTATCTTCTCCACAACCACCATTCTATTCCACTTACAGTGCTATATCCATGGCTCACGCTCATGTATTGCGTGAAGATTGAAAAAGTTTGAGAACGTCAAAAGTATGAAGTAATTGCTCGGCTTGGCATCGGGGTTGTGCATGATTAAATACTTTGTGTGATGAAGATAGAGCATAGCCAGACTATATGATTTTGTAGGGATAACTTTCTTTGGCCATGTTATTTTGAGAAGACACGATTGCTTTGTTAGTATGCTTGAAGTATTATTATTATTTTTATGTCAATATTAAACTTTTGTCTTGAATCTTTCGGATTCGAACATTCATGCCACAATAAAGAAAATTACATTGAGAATTATGCTAGGTAGCATTCCACATCAAAAATTCTGTTTTTATCATTTACCTACTCGAGGACGAGCAGAGATTAAGCTTGGGGATGCTTGATATGTCTCCAAGGTATCAATAATTTTTGAATTTTCCATGCTATTATATTATCTATTTTGGATGTTTAATGGGCTTTAATATACCTTTTTATATTATTTTGGGACTAACCTACTAACCAAAGGCCCGGTGCAAATTGTTGTTTTTTTTGCCTATTTCAGTGTTTCGCCGAAAAGGAATATCAAACGGAATCCAAACGGAATGGAACCTTCGGGAGAGTGATTTTTGGAACAAACGAAATCCAGGAGACTTGGAATGGACGTCAAGGAAGAAACGAGGCGGCCAGGAGGTAGGAGGGCGCGTCCAGGGGGGTAGGCGCCCCACCCTAGTGGGCCCCTCGTGGCTCCTCTGACCTACTTCTTTCGCCTATATATACTCATATACCTCGAAAACATCCGAGAGCACCACGATACCCTATTTCCACCGCCGCAACCTTTTGTACCCGTGAGATCCCATCTTGGGGCCTTTTCCGGTGCTCCGCCGGAGGGGGAATCGATCAAGAAGGGCTTCTACATCAACACCATAGCCTCTCTGATCATGTGTGAGTAGTTTACCATAGACCTTCGGGTCCATAGTTATTAGCTAGATGGCTTCTTCTCTCTCTCTTTGGATCTCAATACAAAGTTCTCCTTGATTCTCTTGGAGATCTATTCGATGTAATTCTTTTTTGCGGCGTGTTTGTCGAGATCTGATGAATTGTGGGTTTATGACCAAGATTATCTATGGACAATATTTGATTCTTCTTTGAATTCTTTTATGCATGATTTAATATCTTTGCAAGTCTCTTCGAATTCCCAGTTTGGTTTGGCCTACTAGATTGATCTTTCTTGCAATGGGAAAAGTGCTTAGCTTTGGGTTCAATCTTGCGGTGTCCTTTCGCAGTAACAGCAGGGGCAGCAAGGCACGTATTGTATTGTTGCCATCGAGGATAAAAAGATGGGGTTTATATCATATTGCTTGAGTTTATCCCTCTACATCATGTCATCTTGCCTAATGCGTTACTATGTTCTTATGAACTTAATACTCTAGATGCATGCTGGATAGCGGTCGATGTGTAGAGTAATAGTAGTAGATGCAAAATCATTTCGGTCTACTTGTCACGGACGTGATGCCTATATACATGATTATGCCTAGATATTCTCATAACTATGTGCTTTTCTATCAATTGCTCGAAGTAATTTGTTCACCCACCATAGAATTTGCTATCTTGAGAGAAGCCACTAGTGAAACCTACGGCCCCCGGGTCTATTTTCCATTATATTATTTTCCTATCTACTTGCAATTTATATCGTTGTTTATTTTGCAATCTTTATTTTGCAATCTATACAATAAAAATACCAAAATATTTATCTTATTATCTCTATCAGATCTCAATTTCGCAAGTGACCGTGAAGGGGTTGACAACCCCTTTATCGCGTTGGTTGTGAGGTTCTTGTTTGTTTGTGCAGGTACTAGGGACTTGCGTGTTACCTCCTACTGGATTGATACCTTGGTCCTCAAAAACTGAGGGAAATACTTATGCTACTTTGCTGCATCACCCTTTCCTCTTCAAGGGAAAACCAACACATGCTTAAGAGGTAGCAGAGACAAAGAAGCAAAACACTCTCTCTCGAAGCCTATGATCTATACAGTCTCCCCCTTTGGCAACAAGTTACCAAAAAGATTGAAAATGCATAGTGCTATGCGTCTCTTAGGCTCGGTCTTCGGGAGGTGGTGTAGAGAGAACTCCAAGGACAAAGGCATCTATTGATGTAGTTGGAGCTGGTGGAGTGGCTGATGGAGGTGGTACTGAGGATGTAGCTGCTGGTGCTGACAAAGTAGCTCTAGAATCTGGTACTGGCACTGCGGTTGACCTCTGACCTCGTGGCACTCGCTGAAAAGCATCACTAGTTGCCTTCCCTTTCCTCTCCTCAACTTCCTCCTAGAGCTGCTCAACAGCTGTCTGTATCTCAGTAACCTTCAGATCAAGATCATAGAATTTTGTCTCAACAATCCTTTCCAAGCTCTCTTGATTCTGAGTCAGGGTGGCCAAGCCCTTCTCAATCCTCAATGTTGCTTGTATCAGATAGCCCAATTGATCTTGTTTGCTTTTCAGGAACACCTAATATGCTTCATCAGTAGTTGGCATCCTTGCAGCTTTCTCTGCCTTAGCCTTAGCTCTCTTCTCTTGTGCTTGAGCTGATGAAGGTTCATTATCATTTATCACAACTGTGTTGTCTTCAAATTCAGGGTACAGAGGTAGATGCTCCTTGGCCAACAAGTAGGTGCATGTGCCCATCTTTGAATTGATGAGCTCCTGAATGTGTAGAGCATACCCACATGATCTCTTCTGGTCAGCAGTTTTCCTCTTGATTGTCTCTACAATTAGACTCACGACCTTGAATTTTTGAGGCACATCAAATATTTGCAGCAAGTTGATGGAATGTCCTCTAATCATTTTGTGATCTCCAAACTCGGGTAGCAAAGTATGCCTTAAGATGGTGGTAATGGTAGACAGACCACACAACAGATAGTGTACAGATCCAAGCTTGTGTGTCTCCAAAGCTTTATCAGGGATCTCTATATACATGTTTGCCATAGAGTTGTGGTCTTTCTTCTTCTTGGCATACACATCCAAGTCATCCTCATACTCTTCTAAGGCATTAATCATCTTGGCCCATTCTTCAATAGTTGATTGGTACCTTGTACATTCATACATCCATACTATCCTTCCATCTGGATAGAAGTGAGCAGTGGAGTAAAATTGCATCACTAGCTCATCATTCCATTTGGTCAACTTTTGACCCACAAACTCATCAACTCCACAAGCTTTGAAGTTGTCTTGTACTCCTGGGAAGTGATCTTCATTCTCTTTGATGTATTCGCAATCAACCCATCTCATGTCACAAACAATTGGCTTCTTGTCAAGCAGAATAGTCTCATAGAAGTCTTGTTGTTCCTTGGTGTGAAACCTATAATCAACTGCAGTCCTCCTCCTCACAGCATAGGGATCAGACTGTCTCCACAATCTTAGTCCTGCATCTTTCCTGATATGTATATCCTCAGCCACAAGATGAGCATCATTGTGGTCTAGAATCTTCGGTTTCAGTTTCCTCAATACAAGGGATTCATCTTCCTCTTCTTCAGCTTGAGGCACTGGGGCCTTGTTCTTTTCTTCAGCTGGAATATTTCTGGTGCTTCTCTTGGGCTTAGGAGGCTTCTGAGCTTGAGCTGTTGCTTTGGGAGCAGTTTTGGGCTTTGATGTGGCAGCCCCTGACTTGATTGCATCTCCCATAAGCTTTTTGGGACTTTGGTGCTGGTGCAGCATCCTCTTCCTCTTCCTCTTCTTCTCCTGGATCTTTAAACATGGAGGATCTCCCAAGGACTCTGGCAGTGGTCTTCTTGACCCTCTCCTTCCTCTTCTTGCCATCTCCAGCCTCTTTGGGTTCAAGAGCGAACTCCACAGTTTCTTGAGTGGAGGTTCTGGCCTTAGACATAGGGATCCTTTTTGCCGATGTATTCTTATTCAACCCTGGCTTAGTTGTTGCAGCTGTGCCATACTCTTTCTTCAAGACTTTATTCTTTGAGTCAACTTCTTCTTCTACAGCCACATAATCCTCATCCTCAGAATCTGAGGTTCCCTTCTTCCTTGACCTGGTGGCTGCCTTGGGCAAGTTACTAGGTGTGCTCCTGCTGCCCTCATCATCGCTGCTTGAGGGATCAGAACCCTCACTCAACTGCACTTGTTCTTCAGATCTGTTCTGACTGTCACTCTGGTCAGACATCTTGTCAAACACACTGACAGCAAACCCTATGAATAGATGTAGATGAGGTAGAGTGGATGAGCATCACAAAATTTAGAGTTTTTGCAAAACAGATGACTCAAAAACTTAGTTTTAGTTCTCCACATAAAGCATTACGGAGCTACCGACTTGTTAGACTCGGTGATACCGAAGCAACTTTGGAACCTAAACTAGTGAACTCGATCATACCGAGTCACAGTTCGGTGGCACCGAGACTGCTAGGGTTTCATAGAGAATCGATAGCGGTCACACTGATTTGCAGTTCTCAGTCAGACCGAAAACGCATGTGCAATGGCCTAAGGCAAATCGGTGAGACTGATTTCTACAACTCGATCAGTCCGAGATGAGTTCGGCGGAGACCTAACCCTAAATTTCCTTATCAAATCTAACCTAAAGGATGTTTTCTCTGGATAGAGTGTTCTCATACGTGGTAAAGATCATGGCAAAGCAATGTGCTATGAATCGGAGTAAGGAATTAGCACACAGAGTCGAACCCATACCCTAGTTCGGCGAGAGTTTTCTACGGCAGCAACGGCAGAGCAGATTTCCATTGATGGCGATGGAAACCAACGGCGGCAGGTCACTGGCGGCGAGGAGACAATCCGGAGACCCAAGGAGGTAGAGCAGGACACACGCGGGCTGAGAGGTTTTGAAGAAATTTCCAAAATCTCACCCATGGGTTTATATATCCCGACCCTATCGGTGTGACCGAGTGGAACAACTCGGTGGCACCGAGATGCCGAATCGCAAGCAGTTACTGCAACTCGGTTTGACCGAAAAGTTCAAATCGGTTGCACCGAGATTGAAAACCTAGATCAACTTAGTGAACTCAGTGTGACTGAACTAGATGAATCGGTCATACCGAAATGTACAAAGAGGTTTTGGAAGTTTAAGTCTATAACGAATCGGGGACTCCGAGTGCTCCTCACATAGAGTGGTTCAAATCTGACTTGATCAAACTTTGTGATGTAGCATGAAGAGAGTTTGAGATGAGAAAAGCATAGATAACCAGAGGAGGTTCTTGGGCATTCTTGTCCATCCACTTGGCAAAGGAGAAAACTCCAATCAATCAAAACAACATGTGGATGTCCTTGAATGAGTGAAATATGCAATCAACATGCTCACACAATAAAATGGTGAATTGAAATATGTGACAAAGAATGCACAAACACTCTAGAATCTATCAAGCAATTGGTGATGACTAGGTCATCTATATATGAGTATATTGACTAAGGAGTCAAATGAAAACATTTGATCATCGGTCATACTCATCAGTTAAGCACAAATGGGGTTACCACTTTTACATAATGCATTGTTGTGTTCACACCATTAGAGTTGCTTTAACTCAATTTGTTAGAGTAAAGCTCCCCCTAGATGTGATATCCCCCCTAAGAGGGATGAACTAACCTTGGGTTATGTCGATGATGACTTCATGTAGGTGTTGAAGATGTAGATGCTCAATGTTGATGTGGATCATTCGGAGCAATCCATTGGAATGAGTTGCACTTTCAATACCTACACAGGTTAGTCCCACAAGGAACAAACAAGGATATCCATAGACATAGAGTGATGTTCACATAAGCTGATGTCCATGAAAGCATTAGGTTAACTTGTCCCTTGTCTTACCAACAAGAGGGTTTGTGACTCCTAGAACTGGTGCAAGATGTGGAAGTTGTTTGCACATGCCCTTGCCAAAAGATATGAGTGAAGTATGTTGGCGGAGTCACCCTCAAGAACTCTCTAGTTCTTCTTCTTCGGGATCCACATCATCTTGATGGGAATCCTTGGAGTTGTAGTCATACTTGATGTAGTAGAACTTGACGTAATCTTGGGAACCCACTTGACCAAGACCTTGGGAGCTTCTTCAAATGCACCAATCTCCTCTTGAAGCTTGTCCTTCCCTTTTATCTTGTGGTCTTGTGGTGGAAGATCATATTGAGCTTGTGTCCCTTGAAAAGAAGTGGGACCATACTTCTCTTGTTGAGGAACAAACTTCGTCTTGGGGTATTGATCTTCTTCCCACTCAACTCCATTGGCATTGAACTTCCGTTCAAAACCAACACCCTGATTCTTCCGGTGTCTTCCTTGCCTGTGTACAATTTCCTCAAATTGCTTACTTCCGGCAAGGCTCTTGTAAACACCTTTCTCTATAATTCCCTCCAATAAGCTATTTTCTTGCTCAAGTGTAACTTGGCTAAGAGAATCATTAGTGGTATCAAGAGAACTACTAGAAGCAACAACATTGGATTTAGCATGATTATTGTTACTACCAGATGAAGAATCTTTCTTAACTTTGTTGCTAGATTTAACTTGTGGCATGTAAGTAGACAAGAGTAAACGCTTGGCAATGTAAGAAGAACTTTTCTTGTGAAGATCATCATTGATTGCCTTTAAGAACCCATGCTCTTGCTCAAGGTTGAGCTTTTCAAAGCGTAACTTTTCCTGAGTCTTTAAAAGTTCTCGATGATATTCCAAGGTAGTTTCATGAGCTAACTTAAGAGTGTTTAGTTCTTTAGTTAGACGCTCAATCTCCTTCTTATCATCATCATTCGTTTTATCTTGATTAGCATGATTAATAGCAAGTTCATCATAGTTTTCACCACTAGAGTTGTCAACAAGTAAATCATCATCTTCTAGCAAATCATCTTCATCACTATTGAAATCAACATACTCGGGGTGTGATAGCTTTGGGCCTTTAGCCATGAAGCATCTTCCAATTCCTTCATTTGGTGAGTCAAATATGTCATAGGAGTTGGTTGACACAAGTGCTAGACCGGCAACACCTTCATCTTGAGTATATTCGGAGTCGGAGTGATAACTTCTCTCAGAGTGATTGTCAGAGTCGGAGCTGGATACCCATTCACAAACATGAGCTTGATGTCTTTGTTTTGCGTAGCTCCTTGATGATTTGTCCTTCCTCCCTGGATCCTTGCTTCTCCGTGATGTTCTTCGTTCATAATGGTCATCTCTACTCCTTCTCTCTCTTGGTGGTGATACTTCTCTTCTACTTCTCCTTTTGGGTGAATCTTCTCTTCTTTTGTAGGGAGCTGTACACCTCATTGGAGTAGTGTCCAGGTCTTCCACAATTGTAGCAATTATATTCACAACTCGATGATCTTTTGTCATTGCAGGACCTTGACTTGGAACTTCTTTCCTTGCTTCTGCTCTTGTAGAACTTGTTGAAGTTCTTCACCTTTAGGCTCAATTCTTCGTTGAAGGCTTGTTTCTCACTTGATGATGTAGGAGCATCACATGAGGCTTTGTAAGCACCACTTGACTTATTATGAAGCTCTTCCTTATCCTTGAGTGACATCTCATGAGCAACAATTCTTCCAATGACTCCCGTAGGCTTGAGATCTTTGTAATTGGGCATCATTTGGATCAATGTGCACACGATATCATGTTCTCCATCCAAGACTCTTAGGATCTTATGGATGATGAATCTATCAGTCATCTCTTCACTTCCTAAGCCGGCAATATAATTAGTGATGAGAGCAAGCCTAGAGTACATTTCAATGACACCTTCACCATCCTTCATTTTGAACTTGTCAAGTTGACTTTGAAGCACGTCCAATTTGGATTCCTTCATGGAGTCGGTACCCTCGTGCATATCAATCAAAGTATCCCAAATTTCCTTTGCATTCTCAAGACGGCTGATTTTGTTGAATTCTTTGGGGCAAATTCCGTTGAAGAGGATATCGCAATCTTGAGCATTGTATTGCAGCATCTTCAACTCTCCCGCGATAGCTTCACGGTTTGGTTCTTTCCCATTGATACGTCTCCAACGTATCTTAAATTTTTGATTGCTCCATGCTATATTATCTTCTGCTTTGGACTTTATTGGGCTTTATTATCCACTTTTATATTATTTTTGGGACTAACCTATTAACCGGAGGCCCAGCCCAGAATTGCTATTTTTTTTGCCTATTTTAGGGTTTCGAAGAGAAGGAATATCAAACGGAGTCCAAGCGGAATGAAACCTTTGGGAACGTGATTTTTGGAACGAACAAGATCCAGGAGACTTAGACCCTACGTCAAGCAACCAACAGGGAAGCCACGAGGTAGGGGGCGTGCCTACCCCCCCAGGTGCGCCCTCCACCCTTGTGGGCCCCTTGTTGCTCCACCGATGTACTTCTTGCTCCTATATATACCTACGTACCCCCAAACGATCAGATACGGAGCCAAAATCCTAATTCCACCACCGTAACTTTCTGTATCCATGTGATCCCATCTTGGGGCCTG
This sequence comes from Triticum aestivum, assembly GCF_018294505.1. Lineage (NCBI taxonomy): Eukaryota > Viridiplantae > Streptophyta > Magnoliopsida > Poales > Poaceae > Triticum > Triticum aestivum. Next base: position 475,408,438 of record NC_057794.1, read on the forward strand.
TTCCGGAGCTCCGCCGAAGGGGGCATCGATCACGGAGGGATTCTACATCAACACCATAGCCTCTCCGATGAAGTGTGAGTAGTTTACCTCAGACCTCCGGGTCCATAATTATTAGCTAGATGGCTTCTTCTCTATTTTTGGATCTCAATACAAAGTTCTCCCCCTCTCTTGTGGAGATCTATTCGATGTAATGTTCTTTTGTGGTGTGTTTGTTGAGACTGATGAATTGTAGGTTTATGATCAAGTTTACCTTTGAATAATATTTGAATCTTCTCTGAATTCTTTTATGTATGATTGGTTATCTTTGCAAGTCTCTTCGAATTATCAGTTTGGTTTGGCCTACTAGATTGATCTTTCTTGCAATGGGAGAAGTGCTTAGCTTTGGGTTCAATCTCGTGGTGTCCTTTCACAGTGACAGTAGGGGCAGCAAGGCACGTATTGTATTGTTGCCATCGAGGATAACAAGATGGGGTTTTCATCATATTGCATGAGTTTATCCCTCTAGATCATGTCATCTTGCTTAAAGCATTACTCTGTTCTCTTGAACTTAATACTCTAGATGCGTGCTGGATAGCGGTCAATGTATGGAGTAATAGTAGTAGATGCAGGCACGAGTCGGTCTACTTGTCTCGGACGTGATGCTTATATACATGATCATACCTAGATATTCTCATAACTATGCTCAATTCTGTCAATTTCTCAACAGTAATTTGTTCACCCACCGTAAAATACTTATGCTCCTGAGAAAAGCCACTAGTGAAACCTATGGCCCCCGGGTCTATCTTCATCATATTAATCTTCCATTACTTAGTTATTTTCATTGCCTTTTATTTTACTTTGCATCTTTATCATAAAAATACCAAAAATATTATCTTATCATATCTATCAGATCTCACTCTCGTAAGTGACTGTGTAGGGATTGACAACCCCTTATCGCGTTGGTTGCGAGGATTTATTTGTTTTGTGTAGGTGCTAGGGACTCACACGTAGCCTCCTACTGGATTGATACCTTGGTTCTCAAAAACTGAGGGAAATACTTACGCTACTTTGCTGCATCACCCTTTCCTCTTCAAGGGAAAACCAACACAAGTGCTCAAGAGGTAGCAAGAAGGATTTCTGGCGCCGTTGCCGGGGAGGTCTACGCAAAAGTCAACATACCAAGTACCCATCACAAACCCTTATCTCCCGCATTACATTATTTGCCATTTGCCTCTCGTTTTCCTCTCCCCCACTTCACCCTTGCCGTTTTATTTGCCCTCTCTCTCTATCCTCCCTCTCTTTCTCTATTTCCCTCTTTTTGCCCGTTCCTCATTTGCTTGTGTGTTGGATTGCTTGCTTGTCACGATGGCTCAAGATAACACTAAATTGTTTGACTATACCAATACCAAGAACAATGATTTTGTTAGCACTCCGATTGCTCCTCTTACCGATGTTGAATCTTGTGAAATTAATGTTGCCTTGTTGAATCTTGTCATGAAAGATCCATTTTCTGGCCTTCCTAGTGAAGATGCCACTACCCATCTAAATAGCCTCGTTGATTTGTGTGATATGCAAAAGAATAAAGATGTTGATAATGATATTGCTAAATTGAAGCTATTTCCTTTTTCGCTTAGAGATCGTGCTAAAGCTTGGTTTTCGTCTTTGCCTAAAAATAGTATTAATTCTTGGAATAAGTGAAAGTATGCTTTTATCTCTAAGTATTTTCCTCCCGCTAAGATTATCTCTCTTGGAAACGATATTATGAATTTTAAGCAACTTGATCATGAACATGTTGCACAAGCTTGGGAGAGGACGAAATTAATGATACATAATTGCCCAACACATGGTTTGAATTTGTGGATGATTATACAAATTTTTTATGCTGGATTGAATTTTGCTTCTAGAAATCTTTTAGATTTGGCTGCAGGAGGCACTTTTATGGAAATCACTTTAGGAGAAGCTACTAAACTCCTAGATAATATTATGGTTAATTATTCTCAATGGCACACTGTAAGATCTACTAATAAAAAAGTGCATGCGATAGAAGAAATTAATGTTTTGAGTGGAAAGATGGATGAACTTATGAAATTATTTGCTAATAAAAGTGTTTCTTCTGATCCTAATGATATGCCTTTGTCTACTTTGATTGAGAATAATAATGAATCTATGGGTGTGAATTTTGTTGGTAGGAACAATTTTGGTAACAATGCGTATAGAGGAAACTTTAATCCTAGGCCTTATCCTAGCAATTCCTCTAATAATTATGGTAATTCCTACAGCAATTCTTATGGAAATTTTAATAAGATGCCCTCTGATTTTGAATCCAATATTATAGAATTTATTACTTCGCAAAAGAATTTTAATTCTTTGATTGAAGAAAAATTGCTTAAGATTGATGAGTTGGATGGGAACGTTGATAGAATTTCTCTTGATGTTGATTCTTTGAAACTTAGATTTATTCCTCCTAAGCATTATATCAATTATTCTCTCAAAGCCACGAGAATTTCCATTCATGAGTGCAAAGAAAGAACCGCTAGGATGCGTGCTAAGAAATATTCCTTTATAAGGGCGTGTTCTTCTAGTTTCCATTTTGTTTTGCAATAAGAATCTTGGTAATCTTTGTTTTGCAATAAGAATCTTGGTAATGATGGGACTTAATATGATCCACCTTTACCTAGAAGGCGTTCCAAAAATTCGGAGTTTTTAGATCTTGATGCTAAATTTGATAAAAGTGGGATTGAAGAAATCAAAACTTTAAATAGTAATGAACCCACTATTTTGGATTTCAAGGAAATTAATTATGATAATTGCTCTTTGATAGATTGTATTTCCTTCTTGCAATCCGTGCTAAATTCTACTCATGCTTATAGTCAAAATAAAGCTTTTACCAAACATATCGTTGATGCTTTGATGCAACCTTATGAAGAAAAACTTGAGTTGGAAGTTTCTATCCCTAGAAAACTTTATTATGAGTGGGAACCAACTATTAAAATTAAAATTAAAGATCATGAATTCTATGCTTTGTGTGATTTGGGTGCCAGTGTTTCCATGATTCCAAAGATTTTGTGTGATTTGTTAGGTTTCCGTGATTTTGATGATTGCTCTTTAAACGTGCACGTTGCGGATTCCAGTATTAAGAAACCTATGGGAAGAATTAATGATGTTCTTATTGTTGCAAATAGGAATATGTGCCCGTAGATTTTATTGTTCTTGACATAGATTGCAATCCTTCATGTCCTATTATTCTTGGTAGACCTTTCCTTAGAACGATTGGTGCAATTATTGATATGAAGGAAGGAAATATTAGATTCCAATTTCTTTTAAGGAAAGGCATGGAATACTTTCCTAGAAAGAAAATTAAATTACCTTATGAATCTATTATGAGAGCAACTTATGGATTGCCTACCAAAGATGGCAGTACCTAGATCTATCCTTGCTTTTTATGCCTATCTAGGGGCGTTAAACGATAGCGCTTGTTGGGAGGCAACCCAATTTTACTTTTATTCCTTGCTTTTGCTCTTGTTTAGTAATAAATAATTTATCTAGCCTCTGTTTTGGTTGTGTTTTTTGTGTTTAATTAGTGTTTGTGCCAAGTAGAACCGTTGGGAAGACTTAGGGAAAGTCTTGTTAATCTTGCTGTAAAAACAGAAACTTTAGCTCTCATGATAACGGCTTCCATTTTTATTTGGAAAGTGCTATGTAGTTAATTATTTTTGTAGATGATTAATAGATAAATTACTCACGTCCAGAAATTTATTTTAGAATTTTTGGGGTTCCAGATCTTGCTCTAGCTACATATTAGTACAGACTGTTCTGTTTTTGATAGATTCTGTTTTTCGTGTGTTGTTTGCTTATTTTGATGAATCTATGGCTAGTAAATAGTTTATAAACCATAGAGAAGTTGGAATAAAGAGTTTTAACACAAATATAAATAAATAATGAGTTCATTGCAGTACCTTGAAGTGGTCTTTTGTTTTCTTTCGCTAACGGAGCTCATGAGATTTTCTACTTTAAGTTTTGTGTTGTGAAGTTTTCAAGTTTTGGGTAAAGATTTCATGGATCATGGAACAAGGAGTGGCAAGAGCCTAAGCTTGGGGATTCCCATGGCACCCCCAAGATAATCTAAGAACACCTAAAAGCCAAAGCTTGGGGATGCCCCAGAAGGCATCCCCTCTTTCGTCTATTTCTATCGGTAACTTTACTTGGAGCTATATTTTTATTCACCACATGTGTTTTGCTTGGAGCCTCTTGTATGATTTGAGTCTTTGCTTTTTAGTTTACCACAATCATATTTGCTGTACACACCTTTTCAGAGAGACACACATGATTCGTAAATTATTAGAATACTCTAGTGCTTCACTTATATCTTTTGAGTTATATAGTTTTGCTCTAGTGCTTCACTTATATCTTTTAGAGCACGGTGGTGGATTTGTTTTATAGAAACTATTGATCTCTCATGCTTCACTTAGATTATTTTGAGAGTCTTAAATAGCATGGTAATTTGCTTAAATAATCCTAATATGCTAGGTATACAAGATTAAAAATAAAATTCTCTTATGAGTGCGTTGAATACTAAGAGAAGTTTGATACTTGATAATTGTTTTGAGATATGGAGATGGTGATATTAAAGTTGTGCTAGTTGAGTAGTTGTGAATTTGAGAAATACTTGTGTTAAAGTTTGTGATTCCCGTAGCATGCACGTATGGTGAACCGTTATGTGATGAAGTTAGAGCATGATTTATTTATTGATTGTCTTCCTTATGAGTGGCGGTCGGGGACGAGCGATGGTCTTTTCCTACCAATCTATCCCCCTGGGAGCATGGGCGCAATAATTTGCTGTGATAACTTGTAGATTTTTGAAATAAGTATATGAGTTCTTTATGACTAATGTTGAGTCCATGGATCATACGCACTCTCACCCTTCCACCATTAATAGCCTCTCTAATACCATGCACCTTTTGCCGGTATCATACACCCACCATTAAAGGATGATGGAGACTATGATTCCCCCACAAGTCGGGATGAGACTCCGGACGAAAAAAAGAGGCCAAAGAAGCCCAAATAAAAAAAAGAGGCCACAAAAAAGAGAAGGCCCAAATAAAAAATAAAAAAATGAGAGAAAAAGAGAGAAGGGACAATGCTACTATCCTTTTACCACACTTGTGCTTCAATGTAGCACCATGATCTTCATGATAGAGTGTCTCCTTTGTTATCACTTTCATATACTAGTGGGAATTTTTCATTATGGAACTTGGCTTGCATATTCCAATGATGGGCTTCCTCAAAATGCGCTAGGTCTTCGTGAGCAAGCAAGTTGGATGCACACCCACTTAGTTTCTTTTTGAGCTTTCATATACTTATAACTCTAGTGCATCCGTTGCATGGCAATCCCTACTCACTCACATTGATATCTATTGATGGGCATCTCCATAGCCCGTTGATACGCCTAGTTGATGTGAGACTATCTTCCCCCTTTTTGTCTTCTCCACAACCACCATTCTATTCCACCTAAAGTGCTATGTCCATGGCTCACGCTCATGTATTGCGTGAAGATTGAAAAAGTTTGAGAATGTCAAAAGTATGAAACAATTTCTTGGCTTGTCATCGGGGTTGTGAATGATTTAAATACTTTGTGTGGTGAAGATAGAGCATAGCCAGACTATATGATTTTGTAGGGATAACTTTCTTTGGTCATGTTATTTTGAGAAGACATAATTGCTTAGTTAGTATGCTTGAAGTATTATTATTTTTATGTCAATATTAAACTTTTGTCTAGAATCTTTCGGATCTGAATATTCATGCCACAATTAATAAGAATTACATTGAAATTATGCCTAGTAGCATTCCACATCAAAAATTCTGTTTTTATCATTTACTTACTCGAGGACGAGCAGGAATTAAGCTTGAGGATGCTTGATACGTCTCCAATGTATCTATAATTTTTTATTGCTCCATGCTATATTATCTTCTGTTTTGGACATTATTGGGCTTTATTATCCACTTTTATATTATTTTTGGGACTAACCTATTAACCGGAGGCCCAACCCAGAATTGCTGTTTTTTTGCCTATTTTAGGGTTTCGAAGAAAAGGAATATCAGACGGAGTCCAAACGGAATGAAACCTTCGGGAACGTGATTTTTGGAACGAATAAGATCCAGGAGACTTGGACCCTACGTCAAGCAACCAACAGGGAAGCCATGAGGTAGGGGGTGCGCCTACCCCCCCCCCCCCAAGCGCGCCCTCCACCCTCATGGGCCCCCTGTTTCTCCACCGACATACTTCTTCCTCCTATATATACCTACGTACCCCCAAACGATCAGATAAGGAGCCAAAACCCTAATTCCACCACCGTAACTTTCTGTATCCACGAGATCCCATCCTGGGGCCTGTTCCGGAGCTCCACTAGAGGGGGCATCGATCACGGAGAGCTTCTACATCAACACCATAGCCTCTCCGATGAAGTGTGAGTAGTTTACCTTAGACCTTCGGGTCCATAGTTATTAGCTAGATGGCTTCTTCTCTCTTATTGGATCTCAATACAAAGTTCTCCCCCTCTCTTGTGGAGATCTATTTGATGTAATCTTCTTTTGCGGTGTGTTTGTTAAGACCGATGAATTGTGGGTTTATGATCAAGTTTATCTTTGAACAATGTTTGAATATTCTCTGAATTCTTTTATGTATGATTGGTTATCTTTGCAAGTCTCTTCGAATTATCAGTTGGTTTGGCCTACTAGATTGATCTTCTTGCAATGGGAGAAGTGCTTAGCTTTGGGTTCAATCTTGCAGTGTCCTTTCCGAGTGACAATAGGGGCAGCAAGGCACGTATTGTATTGTTGCCATCGAGGATACCAAGATGGGGTTTTCATCATATTGCATGAGTTTATCCCTCTACATCATGTCTTCTTGCTTAAAGCATTACTCTGTTCTCTTGAACTTAATACTCTAGATGCATGCTGGATAGCGGTCGATGCGTGGAGTAATAGTAGTAGATGTAGGAAGGAGTCGGTCTAATTGTCTCGGACGTGATGCTTATATACATGATCATACCTAGATATTCTCATAACTATGCTCAATTCTGTTAATTGCTCAACAGTAATTTGTTCACCCACCGTAAAATACTTATGCTCCTGAGAGAAGCCACTAGTGAAACCTATGCCCCCCGGGTCTATCTTCATCATATTAATCTTCCATTACTTAGTTGGCTTACACTCGCCACGTCAGTCAAGGTACACAATAACATTACATCAACCAAACACTCATGGCCCGACTACGACGCCAAAATAGAAGATAACCCAACATGCGACACGGTCCCGATCACCCCCAACTGGGCACCTCTACTGATCATCAGAAAAGGAAACATAGTATCGTTGAGAGTCTTCGTCGAACTCCCACTTGAGCTCGAGCGCGTCACGTGGAGCAGAATCATCAGGCCCTGCATCTGGTGTAATAGTAATCTGTGAGCCACGGGGACTCAGCAATCTCGCACCCTCGCAATCAAGACTATTTAAGCTTATAGGGATGGCAAGGTAAATATGTGGAGCTGCAGCAAGCCACTAGCATATGTGGTGGCTATCCTGTTTGCAAAAGAGAGCGAGAAGAGGAGGCAAAGCGCGAGCGAGAAACTAGAGAGCAACCTGCGCAAGCATTACTCCAACACCGTGTCCACTTCCCGGACTCCGCCTAGAAGAGGCCATCATGGTAACACACTCAGTAGATTCATTTTAATTAAGTTAAGGTTCAAGTTATCTACAACCGGACATTAACAAATTCCCATCTGCCCATAACCGCGGGCACGGCTTTCGAAAGTTCAAATCCCTGCAAGGGAGTCCCAACTTAGCCCATGACAAGCTCTCACGGTCAACGAAGGAATAGACCTCCTCCCAAGATGTTCCGATCAGACTCGGTATCTCGGTTCTTCAAGACACTTCGACAGGTTAAAACAAGACCAACAACACCGCCCGAATGTGCCGACAAATCCCGATAGGAGCTGCACATATCTCGTTGACAGGTGGACCAACACTCAGAGGAGCACTGGCCCGGGGGGGTTTAAAATAAGATGACCCTCGGGCTCCGGAAACCCAAGGGAAAAAGAGGCTAGGTGGCAAATGGTAAAACCAAGGTTGGGCATTGCTGGAAAAGCTTTAATCAAGGAGAACTATCAAGGGGTTCCCATTATAACCCAACTGCGTAAGGAACGCAAAATCCGGGAACATAACACCGATATGACGGAAACTAGGGCGGCAAGAGTGGAACAAAACACTAGGCGAGAGACCGAGCCTTCCACCCTTTACCAAGTATATAGATGCATTAATATAACAAGATAATATAATGATATCCCAACAAGTAAATAAAAGTTCCAACAAGGAACGGCCTCCAATCTTTACCTGCAACTAGCAACGCTATAAGAGGGGCTGAGCAAAGCGGTAACATAGCCAATCAACAGTTTGCTAGGACATGGTGGGTTAGAGGTTTGACATGGCAATTTGGGAGGCTTGAAAGCAAGTGGTAGGCATCGTAGCATTGGCATAGCAAAAGAGCGAGCATCTAGCAAAGCAAAGATAGTAGTGATTTCGAGGGTATGATCATCTTGCCTGCAAAGTTGTCACAGTTGACTGGATCCTCGAAAGAAAACTCAATGGGCTCCTCGTTAGCGAACTCATCTCCCGGCCCTACCCAAATAAGACAAACAAGCAAACGGAGCACAATCAACCACGTGCAAGGACCAGACAATATGATGCAAACATGGTATGCTATGCGGGATGCGATGCGGGATGCATATGCAAGATGTGACAAGGGATGCATGAACCTGGCCTCAACTTGGAAAACCAAGTGTGCCACTGGAAAGATGAGATGAAATCGCTTGAAAACGATATAAAGAACGCCGGAATCGGAGCTATGGTTTGGAAATGGCAAGCAATTAAAATATGATACCGGTCTGCGATTTACAACAAGTAGCCATCTAAATGCAATGAGATGAACAAGCTACAGCACCCAAACATGACAACAAAATACATGGCAGGGATGTATTCATGATGCTTAACAAAAGTCTAGCACTGAGCTACGGCCAATTCATCCATTAACAGGTTCAAACAAGCATGGCAAAAGTGCATATGGCAAACAGATTTCAGACTTAGTGAAATTAACACTTGTCTGGAATTTCAGATCAGGTAGCACTCTTCGGAGCAACAAAACTACATGCTACAGGACCTGAACATGGCAAAGTAAAGTATGGCATGGAGCTACTCAAAGAGCTTAACAAAAGTCCCTTAGTGACCTTGAGCCAAAAGGGATCAGAAAATACAATTGCAAGCTTGAGAACATGGCAAAAACATAATCAGTTCTCAGACTTAGTGAAAACTGGAGCATGCTGAAAACAGATATCAAGTAGGCATGTTTACGAGCTCGATGCACTCACTACGGAGCAAGTCATGATAATCTAAGCATACACCCATCAAGAATACACAAAATGAAAGCTATACATGGCAAGAACAATAGCATAGCATGCACGGATCAACTACAACATCCTCGGCAAAATCGCTAACAAGTAGACAATCTGCCCAGATTCACAAAGTAGCAAAAGTAGAGCTCGATTGACTCAAGCTAGGGTGCTCCATAAATGCAAAAAAAGACATGGATGGATAGAGCACTACAAGATTAACAAAACATCCTTACTGATCATCCTCATACGAGGCACGGATCACTAGGAAACAACATGAACATATGGCAACATGAGATAAACAGATCAAGGACTTAGTGGAAATGCTAAGTCCCTGAAATCAGCATTACCAAGTGCCTCACTTTGCAAGCTTGTGCTAGTCACCACACACATCACAAAAATACATGGGTTGCACCTCTGGAAAGATGGCAAAACCCTTAACAAAACATATGTAGAGCTCATGGGCATATCATGCACACATTAATCATGGCAGAAAATGACAAATATCTAAATAGAGTAGCAGATCTGACAATAATCTCAAGTAGCCCTCTTCTAACAGCATTTCGGGCATCAAGATGAACTCAAATGAAAATGATGCAACAGAATGAAATGATGTACTTGTTGAGACGAACATTTTGATATGCTATATGCCCAAAACGGAGCTACGGATGCAAAGTTACCACATGATGAATATTGCAAAAAAAATAAATGAGCGGGAGGGAAAGTCAACCGATCCGGATCTAGGGTTTGCACGTGGACCGAGGCCGACCGAGATCTCGCTGGAATTTGGAGAAGATCGCTGGAATTTGCCCTATAGACGCCGGAGTCGGCCGGAGTTGAGGTCGGGGATGGGGGGCCGGCGAGGGGGAGCAAGGAGGACGCCGGCCGGAGTGGTGGCGGCGCGGGCGGCGATGGCGCCGCGGCGGCTGGAGCGGCGCTGTCGGGGACGGCGGGCGGTGGCCGGAGCGGAGGCTCGCCGGCGCGGGCACGTCGGCGGTGGTGAAGCAGGCCGGCGCGGGCAGCGGCCGGTGCGGGCGAGCACGCCGTCAGGCGCGGGGGCGAGTTGAGGCGGGCGGCGCGCCTCGGGCCGGGGAGGGCCCGGATCGGGCTCCGGCAGGCCTCACGGGCGCGGAGGAGAGAGAAAACGGCGGCGGGGTGATGTGGCAGCACCAGATTGGCTGTGGTGGTGTGTCCGGCGGTGATCGGACGTGTCCGGCCGCGCGGAGGGGAAAGAGGTCTAGGTCTAGGGTGGATTTGATCCGGAATTTCGAGAGGGATGCCTTTTTATAGGTAGGAGGAGCTAGGAAGCTCCAAACGAGGTGCGGTTTTCGGCCACGCGATCGTGATCGAACGCTCTAGATGATGGAGAGGGGTTTGGTGGGTTTTGGGCCAAATTGGAGGGGTGTTGGGCTGCAACACACACGAGGCCTTTTCGGTCCCTCGGTTAACCGTTGGAGCACCAAACAAAGTCCAAATGGTACGAAACTTGACAGGCGGTCTACCGGTAGTAAACCAAGGCCGCTTGGCAAGTCTCAGTACAATCCAGAAATGTTTAATCCCCACACACGAAAGAAAGGTAGAAATGACCACCGGAGGAGAACGAAGCACCGGAATGCAAAACAGACAACGGGGAAAATGCTCGAATGCATGAGATGAACACGTATGCAAATGCAATGCACATGATGACATGCTATGAGATGCATGACAACGACAACAACACACGGAGACAAAAACCCGAACCCGAGAACATAAAATAACTTAACGCCGGAAACGGCAAGAGTTGGAGTACAAATTAGGAAAGTCATATCCGGGGTGTTACACTCTCCTAGCTTGTGAAACCAAGGCTATGATCACCAAAGCTATGGAAATCAAGGAAAATGGAGTCCAAAGCTCTGATACCACTTGTAGGATCGAAAGTATGTCTAGAGGGGGGATGATTAGACTACTTGACCAAATAAAAGTCTAGCCTTTTCCCAATTTTAAGTCTTGGCAAATTTTAGCAACTTAGCACTAGTCAAGTAATCAACCTACACATGAAAGTCTAAGAGTATAGCAGCAGAATGTAAAACATTGCACATGAAGGTAAAGGGAGGAGTTTGGAGGGAGCAAACACAATGTGGACACAGAGATTTTTGGCATGGTTCCGATAGGTGGTGCTATCATACATCCACGTTGGTGGAGACTTCAACCCACGAAGGGTAACGGTTGCATGAGTCCACGGAGGGCTCGACCCACGAAGGGTCCACGAAGAAGCAACCTTGTCTATCCCACCATGGCCATCGCCCACGAAGTACTTGCATCACCAGGGTAGATCTTCATGAAGTGTGCGATCTCCTTACCCGTACAAACTCCTTGGTTCAACTCCACAATCTTGACAGAGGCTCCCAAGTGACACCTAACCAATCTAGGAGACACCACTCTCCAAACGGTAATAGACGGTGTGTTGATGATGAACTCCTTGCTCTTGTGCTTCAAATGATAGTCTCCCCAACACTCAACTCTCTCTCACTGATTTGGATTTGGTGGAAAGAAGATTTTGAGTGGAAAACAACTTGGGGAAGGCTAGAGATCAAGATTCAAATGATTGGAATGGAATATCTTGGTGTCAACACATGAGTAGGTGGTTCTCTCTCAGAAAATGAATGTTGGAAGTGTAGGCATGTTCTGATGGCTCTCTCCATGAATGAAGAGTGGGTGGAGGGGTATATATAGCCTCCACACAAAATCTAACCGTTACACACAAATCACCAAATTCGGTGGGACCGAAAAATGAAACTCGATCAGACCGATTTAGTTCAAAATGTGAATGTTAGGATTTTCGGTGGGACCGACATGTCAACTCGGTGGGACCAATTTCATTAGGGTTAGGGTATGACGTAATCTCGGTGAGACCGATTACACAAACTCGGTGGGACCGATTTTGGTAATAAGATAACAAGAGAGTTGGTCAGGCAAACTCGGTGGGACTGATTCGCTCATCTCGGTGAGACCGAAACATTACGAAGGGGAAACAGAGAGTTTGCATTGCGAACTCGGTTGGACCGATCGCTCATCTCAGTTGGACCGAAACATTACAAAGGGAAACAGAGAGTTTGCAATCCCATCTCAGTGAGACCGAGATCCCTATCGGTGAGACCGAAGTGACTAGGGTTTGTGGCAGTGGCTATGTTAAATGAACTCGGTGGCGGCGGATAGAAAGTTTCGGTGGGGCCGAGCTTGACTTTTGGTTTGGGACATATGTGGATATTAGAAAGTAGTTGAGGGTTTTTGGAGCATATCACTAAGCATTTTGAGCAAGCAACTCATTAAGCAACACTTCATCCCCTTTTAAAAGTATTAGCTTTTCCTATAGACTCAATGCGATCTTGGATCACTAAAAGTAAAATGTAGAGTTTTGAGCTTTAGAGCTTGAGCCAATCTTTTGTCCTTAGCATTTTGAGGGGTCCATATTTCTAATCCATGCCATGCCAATCATTGAGCTTTCCTGAAATATTTATCTTGAAATAACATTAGCTCAATGAGCTATATGTTAATAATTACCAAAACCATCCAGGGATAGTTGCACTTTCACAACTTATCAGCGGTGTGTTCAAAATTGCCTTCATGACCATATTGGACGCAATGTTCATGCTTATGTGAAATCTAGGAAGAAGGAGACCTTGATAAATGATTTTAAAGAGACCTTTGACAATCTCCGGGTCTACAAGATGACGCTTAACCCGGACAAGTGTGTCTTTGGTGTGCCAGCAGTCAAGCTATTAGGTTTTTTGGTTTCTAAAAGAGGCAATGAAGCTAACCCGTAGAAAATCAAGGCTATCACTTTTTTGACTAAGCCGGCATGTATCAATGACGTCCAGCATTTGGCGGGTTGTATTGCAGCTTTGAGCCGGTTTATAAGCCGTTTGGGAGAGAAGGCTATTCCTTTATATCAGATGATGAAGAAAACATATCACTTTGTATGGAGTGATGCTGCTAATCAGGCTTTTGAGCGTTGAAAAAAAAAATTGGCTAAGCCGCCAATCCTTGTCTCTCCATTGATAAGGAACCCTTGCTCTTATATGTAGCTTCTAATAGCAGAGCCGTCAGTGTAGAGGTTGTTGTGGAAAGGAAAGAATCAGGCAAGGACCATCTGGTTCAGCGGTCGGTTTACTATGTTAGTGAGGTTATCATTGAATCTAAGCAGAGATACCCACATTGGCAGAAGCTAGTTTATGGAGTGTTCATGGCTAGTCGTAAGTTAAAGAAGTATTTCCTTGGTCATCCCATCACCGTGGCCAGTTATGCTCCTTTAGGGGATATTATTCAAAACAGAGAAGCCACAGGTCGGGTGGCCAAGTGGGCTATTGAGCTTGGACCCCATGGTTTGAAATATATGCCTCGGACAGCCATCAAGTCTCAAGCACTTGTGGATTTCATCAATGACTGGACAGAATTATAGATGCCCGAGGAAAAGCCGGATAACACATATTGGACTATTCATTTTGATGGATCTAGGCAATTGGAAGACTCAAGGGCTAGAGTTATTTTGACTTCCCCACGAGGTGATAAATTTTGTTATGTCTTAAGGTTAATGTTCCCTTGTACTAACAATGCAGCTGAGTATGAGGCCTTTCTCCGTGGTCTTCGGATGGCTAAAGAGATGAATCTAAGCCAGGTGAGGTGCTTTGATGACTCAGATTTGGTGGCTCAACAGGTTTCGGGAACTTGGGATTCCAAGGATCCACTCATGGCGGCTTATTGCCGAGAGGTTGATGCTATTCATGGTCATTTCAACGGCTATCAAGTGGAACATGTTGATCGCATGAGAAATGAGGTCGCTGATTCTTTAAGCCGGCTTGGGTCCCAACGTAAGCCGGTACCACCCAATATTTTCCTAGATATTTTATAACCCTTCGATTAAATTGCCTACAGAGGAAGATCTTGTTGTTCCTAACTCGGAGGCACAGTTGGTGGCAGATCTTCATGCCATTCCTGATTGGACAGTTCCATATTTTCAATGACCCAGGGTGAGTTGCCTGAGGATGAAACTTTGGCCAGGCAGATAACACGACGGTCTAAGTCGATGACTATTGTCAATGGCGAGTTGTACCGATGCAGTGTTACTGGGTCGTTTCAGTGCTGCGTTTCTCCCGAGGAGGGCCATGAGATTCTACCAGAGATTCATGAAGGAGATTGTGGCCATCATGTCAGCTCTAAGCCTCTCATGGCTAAGGCTTTTCATCATGGGTTTTCTTGGATGACGGCTCATGCTGATGCAGAGGATTTGTTTAGCAAGTGTGATGGTTGTCAGAAATTTTCAAGACGAGCTTATGTGCCAGCTCAAGAATTGAGGATGATTCCAATTACTTAGACATTTGCAGTCTGGGGGTTGGATATGGTTGGGCCTTTTAAGCGGTCCAAAGACAATAAGACTCATCTCTTGGTGGCAGTTGACAACTTTACGAAGTGGGTTGAGGCAGAGCCGGTCAGCAAGTGTGACGCGGCAATGACAGTTCAATTTATCAAAAAGGTGATTTTCTATTTTGGCTACCCTCACAGCATCATAACTGATAATGGCACTAATCTGTCCAAGGGTGCCATGAAAGAATTCTGTCAACGAGAACATATTCGTCTTGACGTCTCGTGAGTGGCCCAACTCCAGTATAATGGTCAAGCTGAAATAGCCAATCAATAAATCTTGAGCGGCATCAAACCTCGGCTTATGGTTCCTTTGCAGTGGATGCCGGGTTGTTGGGTTGAGGAGTCACCTTCAGTGCTTTGGAGTATCAATACTACCCCCAACAGATCTATGGGTTACACGCCTTTCTTCATGGTTTATGGAGAGTCGAGGCGGTTCTTCCTAGTGACACCAGTCACGACTCGCCCCGTGTGGCGGCTTATGTTGAAGCTGATAATGAAAAAGCACGTCAGGATGCCCTTGACGTTTTGGATGAGTAGCGTGACCTTGCGGCGGCTCGTTTGGAGATTTACCAGAAAGATCTGCGTTGCTATCATAGCCGCCGGGTTAAAACCCGGACCTTTCAAGAAGGTGACTTGGTGCTCCGGCTCATCCAGGATCAAACAGACATGCACAAGTTGTCCCCACCTTGGGAAGGGCCCTTTGTGGTCAGCAAAATCCTGTCATATTACCTCATTGATATTCGAGAGCACAACGACTCACGCAAGTCTGAGGAGGAGACCCGCCGGCCGTGGAACATTGCTCATCTTCGGCCTTATTACACCTGAGCCACCGGCTCTTGTGATGTACATACTTTTACCAATGCATATATTATGATTAGTATAATAAAGCTGGCATCCCTGATAATTCAGGGCCTCTGTCGTTTCATTTCTGAGTATCTGAGTCTTTATTGTTAATTCATAAGATCACTTGGGGGCTTCCCGCTCATTGAGCATAGCTATGACTACCCTCTTGATCCGGCTTGCACGCCTTGTTACAAATAACATGGGGGCTTCCTACTCACTGAGCATAGCTATGATTACCCTTTGATACGGCTTATACGCCTTGTTGCAAACGACTTGGGGGCTTTTTTTTGCTCAAGTTGAATGGTTGCCAAAGAGAACTTGCTATAATGTGCAGTTCAAACATAGGTAACCTGCCTTGATGGCTTGTTAAAGGTCACTTGGGGGCTTCCCGTTCAATGAACATATCTATATTTACCCTTTTGATCGGCTTGGATGCCAGGTGTATTCACCAAAAATCCAGGTTATCCTGCCTTTGTATGTTTGCCACTCCGCCCAGGTAATACTAGAATGACTCGCTGAACTCTTGACAGTCAATCTTATAAAGACCCTGAACTTGTCAAAGTTAAAATGGCGATTGGTCATGTGAGGCCCGGCTTACAGGTTTGAATAAAGGATTAACTTAGTGGTTGTGCGGCCCTTGAATAACACTTGATATTGAGGTTTGGCAGCCTATGAAAGCCTTGTTTTTCTGGTTTGATATGTTATTTGAACATTTTTTGGGTTCATCTTTTGTACGATATTGACATATGGTTCAAAATGATTCAGGTCATGTAGCCTTAATCTTTGTGCATATCTGAGGGTTTTGATAACCTGGCCTGGCTTTGGATAATAAGTTGCCAGTATGTTTTGATTGTGCACTTAGAGCGCTGCGCTCTAAATCTTTGGGTTGTTACCCTTGCTGCATCTGGTGTGATAAGCCAGCAGTATGAACAAATTTCACAGGTATGTTGTTTACTTGTTGTATGAATATGTGAGCTTTTGATAACGTGCCCTGGTTATGGACTATACAGTCTCTAATGGCTTTTATATGGGACATCAGGACCCGCCCTGGTGTGAACCGCCAGGGCACATGTTGTTTACTTGTGTACAGGGCTTATGATAACATGATCAACATGATTGATGAAAATTATGAGCATAAGCAGCGGATCTTCAACATCAGATCGGGCGGCTCAAAATGTTATACGCATAAACATGCACGATGGCATGACAGATCATGGTTTTTCATCTAGCCTATTACATGGCTCCCCGAGCCCAAATGATTAAGTGTTTTTAGAAAAGCACAGTACGGTGATGCAGATTAAAGAACCGCCCCATGGATCAAGTCTCCTGGTCTTGGTGGGTTGAGGCTTCCGGGTCATCCTGCGCTGGTTCTTCTTCTTCCTTCGTCGTCTGGAAGTTAGCGATGACCAATCAATGCCAGTCAAGGCTTAAACTCAGCTTCATCATTCATAAGTTCAGACGGGTCAATTTCAGGAGCAAAAGTATGCTGACGGATTGGAGGCATAAGATCCACAACATCGTAAGTCGGCGTCTTCATCTTTGAATTATCTGCTACGTAAGCCGCCTAATATCTTGAAATGCCAGTTTCTTCAGCGAGTTTACTTGCCAGTGGACGCATCTCCTTTACGCAAGCAGCAAAGTCCTTCTGATCAAAAGGAGACACGTCCTCTTTAAAACTAGGGCAGCCAGTGGACAGCTCGGTCGGGTCTAATTCTGCCTGCCACGCCTTCGCCCGGCTCAAGGCGGTTATAGGACTGGCTCTAGCAGATGACCGCTTTATTCTTCAATCTTTGCGGGCAAGACAGTGAGTTTGGTTAACACATCCCTAATAAGAGATGGTGCTTTCTTGGTGTGTGAGATGGTGGCTATTGAGCGGTGAACACCTGTATATAATTGCTCCACCAATGTATAAACCTCCTTTAGCTTTAACAACATATCTTGACCAAGATTGGTACTCCTGGGGCCTGTTCAACAAACGCGCAGTTAAGTCGCCAGGCGGGTTAAGAAGTTGGGGATTGGGAAAGATCACAATGTCTAGTCTTACTTACCAAAGATAGCGGCAGTCATCTGTGTAATATGGCGTTTTTAACCAGTGAGCTCTGCGGTGACCTCTTGCAAAGAAGCTTCAGCATTTTCTGCTCTTTGCACCAAGGCAGTTTTTTCTTCAGCCCAGGCGGCTCTCTCTGCATCAAACCAGTTTTGAGCTTTTCCATCTCATCCAAGCTAAATATGAACTTGGAGTCAGCTTTCCGGGTCTCAGAGTCTTGCAATTCAAGTCTGGTCTTCAACTCATCCAATTGAGATTGAAATTGAGTGGAGGCATCCTGTAAGCAAGAGGTGGAATAAGGATCAACAACTATGTCACAATACAATATAGAAAAAGTCCCAAGCCCTTTGCAAGCAATAGCACTTGACACTTGGGGGCTAATGGGTGCATAAGTTCTTATATAAAGCAAGAACAAACAAATCCGGTTTGTCTTTTTTCAAAGATAAGCTGGCATGTGAGGGCTATGAGGTGAGATTTTATTTGGAAGATAATTTAAATGATCCAGCTCATCTTTTTTTAAGGCAAGCTGGTTCATGGGGGCTATGGCTTGAAGTCATTACTATGATATAATGGTTGAAGTCTTTGCCATGGTCACTATGATCTTTCCTATGACTAAGACTTGGGGGCTGAAGGAATATATCTTAAATAGAAAAAGCAGAAGTTTGTACCTCATATTTCTGGTGCATTTGTTTGACCATGTCAATTTCAAGATCGCGGCTAGTGTGCACTTGACTGAGGTAGCCCGAGAGTATTTCACTAATGCCCAGATGAGAGTAGTTGGCCATATCAAACTTGACCTTGTGCCTCTCAATCAATTCTTCCTTGGTAGAGTGTTTGTCAAGGATAGTGGGGTTCCCCGGCTCTTGGAAGCCAGTGTCGGTGATCAGAACATCTTTAGTACTTTGTTCAGAAGGCTTGATTGGGCTTGGCATCTTAGCACCCAAAGGGTCAATATTTACATGGTCGGTGGAGGCGTCAGGGTTCTCTGGTGGCGGGTCATCAGCAAGTTCCTCCGGGTGTTGCACGGAGGCCTCAGACACTGGTGCTTGCTTTTTCGGTTCATGAACTTTTGGGTCATCAGCTAGTTTATTTGTTTTTGCCTTTTTACTAGGCTTCGCTATCCCATTGCAAGAAAAGATTGGAGAGGTCAGTATATATTTACAAGTATTAAATAACAAAGTCAAAGGTCATTACCCAGGGGCAGTCTTGAAAGCCGGCAGCTGGGTCTGAGATGAGTCGCCGGAAGAGGAATGAGACGTTCCCTGATAGTTCGAATCAGAAGGAGTAAGTGGTTGGCGAATAAGACCCACCTTTGGATAAAAGGAGTTTGAGTTCTAAGGCACCTCTTTCCGGCGCTTGCACGGGATTGGTGTGTTTGGTAACCCGGAGGATAGCTCTCCGCCTCCGCTAGTCCGAGTTCGGCGCTGGTTCTCATGCTGTTTTTGCTTCAAAATAAAGTTGGGATCCAAGTAAGCTAAGGGGTGAGAAAACCTTACTTTCCGGGTTACTTGTCAAATTTTCTGTCTTGGAAAGGCTCTGAGTTGGAGGAAATAATAGTTACCTCTTCATCACCTGCCTGGCTGGTCTCCGCGTCATCCTGATAGCAATCAGTGTCAATAAGATGATTGAAAAAAGAGCCAAGAGAGTCAAGATCTACCTCCGACTCATCATCATCATCATCATCATTCAAAGTGAATAGCTCTGAGGTGGTTGATTTCTTCTTATTCTTCTTCGAGGCCTTGGCTGCTTTCTCCTTCTTGTCATACTTATTGTTCCAAAAAGCACATCCATCATGCATAAGTAACAAGAGGATAAGGGATGTGCAGATTATGTAAATAGTGAGAAAAAGGTAGAGTCAAATGGAGATCTTACGTCTGGTGGTGGGCTAAGTTTGCAAAAGGGGTTCAATCCCACCTTGCTATAGTTCTCCAAGCTTTCCCCGAGAAGGGTCTTGGTCATGTCACTGATCTCCTTATCAGACAAACGTATCTGGCAGTGGTACCGCGGGTCCTTGACATCACCAGTTATGAGCACATTAAGCCAGGTCGGCGGCTCAAGGGCATCACCCTCCAAGCAACCCAGCAATGGACTAGGTCGACACCAGTTAACCCGTTGGCTAGCAAGGCTCTAACCTTTGAAAAGGTAGGCATATATTTTGTTCGTTCAATGGTGGAAAGCCGGTCCAGAAGAGGGTGCCTAGGGTTGAGCCAGTGATCACGATAACCCGACAAAGGATTTTCTTCAGCTGGAGATGTGTCTTAGCAGTAGAACCAAGTTTGATTCTAGTCCTTAGGATGACGTGGAAGCATAGGAGAAGGAAAAATGGCGTCTCTTCACTATTGAATCGAGACTCCCCCAAGCTCTAAGCTAGGCCTGTCAGTGAATTCATTTTGGCGGTTCAGGTACTAATACTCTTTGAAGAGTTCAATGAAGGGTTCTTCTTGAAGATACACTTCGCAGAAGACTTGGAAGTTACAGATATTTGAAACACAATTGGGTCCGATGTCTTGGGGATGGAGTTTAAAGAAATGCAGGACGTCACGAAAGAATTTTGACCCAGGTGGTGAGAAGCCCCGATTTATGTCGTCAGCAAAAACAATAACCTCATTTTCCTTTGGTTGAGGTCTAGTTTCGTCTGGGCTTGGAACACGCCAGTGAATGACATTCTTTGTTGACAAGATGCCTGTCTTGACTTAATCATCAAGCATTTCTTCTGTGAGGATGGACGGAACCCAGCCACATGAAGTGATGGTCTTAGTCATGATTGCGGTGCACGGCCTAAAAGAGATGATTCAGAGCATGGTTAAACAGAAATGTGTAACCGGGTTATGTCAACATTAATTGGCAATGTGAAAAGGGATTCAAAGTTAAGCTGGCAGGTACTTGGCGGCTTACAAGTTATCCTTTAAACCGCCATGAAGGGCTAATGGCTACAGATCCAGAGCGAAGTAAATTTTACTAAGTAATGGACAAATAAGTTCCGCAGATTGGTTCTCTGTTTTTGGATCTACAACAGTTCAGAAAATAAAGTGAAATCTAAACCTAAGGTGGCGGCAGCAGAAGTATTCATGTGTTCAGATGAGATCTTCTACACAAGGGGTATTTTTTTCTATTGAAAATGAAGACTAAAACTATTACCGCATGTCTTTGAGGTTGAAATTCAGATCTAACTATACAAACTAAGGAAGTCAGAGAAAGAACAACGACAAACTCTGATGAACTCCGACGAACTGGGAAACCCTAGCACATATCTAACACGAGTCAAGATATGTACCTAGAGATGTCGATGAACTGCGGAGGGGCACTATCATGCTTTGGTCGAGGTCAGGTTGATGCAGCGGCCAAGGTTGATGCGGTCGACGGAGGCGGGGGAGCTTCGGGGGCGTCTATCATCACGAGGAAGGAAAAGAAGAGGCATGGGCAGGGGTAAAAGTGAAACCAGGGGACCTTGTCCCTATTTATAAGGAGATGGATAAATGGCATGCGTGGGAATTGAGGAGGCCGAAAAATGATTATGTGGCTATGTGGACGCCTCGATTTTCGAGAGGCCTACTAAGGATACAGATCTGAAAAGATGTTTTGGGCTTTGTGTGAAGTTAATGCAAGGTGATGTCATGGCGGGTTAACACAATTATAAGATGTGACGTCATGGCGGGATATAACAAGTTCATGAAAGTTGACGATGGAAATTTCTGCTAAAGACAAGTATTGAAGATTGATATGAACAAGTTCAATTCAACCTGGGGCCTAATGTTGGGGATATAACTCTTGGGTATGACCCGGCCAGGAGGGGACGGGTCATGCCACTGGCGCCTTAAGATGAAGTGGCCCAAGAAGATATGAAGATGGCGGTTCATAGAGCAAGCTTATTGATGGCCCGAGACCCGAGGGCGACTTGATGCCCACGGGTGTGAGCTGCCATATGTTTAACTTGTATTGTAAGGCAAGCTTAGTTGGTTATCGAGCCGAACACGTTATCTATGAGCCGACCGGGACTCTATAAGCCGCCAAGCATCAGCCTATATATAAAGGGGTGATCTGGCGGTGGGTGAACTCATCAAGAACTAGGTCAAGCGTATTCGCTCCCTGGTAATAGAAACCCAAGCAATACAACCTAAAGTAGGAGTAGGCCTTTACCTCATTGAGAGGGGCCAAACCTGGGTAAACTCTCTGTGTCCTTTGTCCCATTTAACCCTTTCAAGCTAACCTAGCTACGATGGCTCCACACCTAAGTCCTTTCGCTAGGGCATCTGTCATGTCAAGTCCAAGACAGTAACTATTCACGCTAATCATGCTGCTATTAAATATCTTATGGAAAAGAAAGATGCTAAGCCTAGACTGATTAGGTGGGTTCGAATTTGGTTTGCATATTGTGACAGAAAGGGAGTTGAAAATCTTGTAGCAGATAATTTGCATAGGATGGTAAATGTTCTTGATGACCCACTGCCTATTGATGATAGTTTTCCTAATGAGCAACTAGCTGTTATAAATGCTTCTACTTCTCGCAATAATCCTTGGTATGTAGACTATGCTAATTTCATTGTTGCCAAATATATACCACCTAGATTTACATACCAGAAAAAGAAAAAGTTCTTCTTTGATTTAAGACATTACTTTTGGGATGACCCACATTTATATACAGATGGAGTACATGGTGTTATTAGGCATTGTGTACCAGAGCATGAACAGTAACAAATCCTCTAGAAGTGTCATTCCGAGGCATACAGAGGGCACCATGCCGGAGACAGCACTGCACATAAGGTACCACAATCTAGTTTCTATTGGCCTACTCTCTTCAAGGATGTGCATAAGTTCGTCCTTTATTGTGATGAGTGTCAAATAATTGGTTCATATTGGTAGACGTCAGGAAATGCCTATGAATTTTTCACTTGTTATTGATCCATTTGATGTTTGGGGCTTTGATTATATGTGACCTTTTCCTTCTTCTAATGGGTATACTCATATTTTAGTTGTTGTTGATTAAGTTATTAAGTGGATAGAAGCTATTCCAACTAGTAGTGCTGATGACAACACATATATTAAAATTCTTAAGGAAGTTATCTTTCCGAGGTTTGGAGTCCCTCGGTATTTAATGACTGACGGTGGTTCACATTTTATTCATGGTGCATTTCCTAAACTCCTAGCTAAATATGATGTCAACCATAGAATTGCATCACCTTATCATCCTCAGTCTAGCGGTCAAGTTGAATTGAGCAATAGAGAAATAAAATTAATATTACAAAAGATTGTTAATAGATCCAGGAAGAATTGGTCTAAGAAACTTGATGATGCATTGTGGGCATATAGAACTGCTTAGAAAAATCCTATGGGTATGTCTACCTATAAAATGGTCTATGGAAAAGCATGTCATTTACCTATGGAATAAGAACATAAAGCTTATTGGGCACTTAAATAACTTAACTATGATTTCAAACTTGCCGGTGAAATGAGGTTATTTGATATTAGTTCACTAGATGAATGGAGAACACAAGCTTATGAAAATGCCAAGTTGTTTAAAGAAAAGGTTAAAATATGGCATGAAAAAAAATACAAAATTAATTTTGGTGATCAAGTTCTAATATACAACTCTTATTTCAGGTTCGTTGTAAGAAAACTTCTCTCTGAATGGGAAGGACCATATATCATCGAAGAATTATCGCTCTGGAGCTATCAAGATTAATAATGTCGAGGGCACAAATCCTAAGGTGGTTAATGGGAAAGGATTAAACATTATATTTCATGTACACCCATTAACACGGAAACCAACATTATTCAAACAATGATAACAGAGGAGCATATAAAAGAGACCTTCCGGAACGTTCCAGAACCCTAAAAAGTAGTAGGTATGTGATACAACATTTTTTGTTTGTCTCGGAATATGCAAAAAATAGTAAAACAATAAACAATCAGGAAAGTGCACGAGGGAGCGACAAGCTCAGGGGCGCGCTGTGTGAGCTCGTGGCTCCCCCGTGGACTTTCCCGACTCCGTTTCTCCCAGATTACATGTCCTACACGGGAACAATTCATTATATATACTCCTTGTTGTTCTGACCTCCGCATCACAAGTTTCTCCCCTATTCTTATTTCAGTCTATTTTTCTGACAGGTCTAGAAGCGCCATGTCACCCCCAAGCTCATCTAAGGACAAGTTCTACAAGAGGGTCACCAACCCTTACCTCTCGAAGGTGATTAAGCACCCTCAAACCATGGAGCTTCATGAGGGGGTCCCCACATCCGGGACCTTCAAGGCCCGGAGAAAGAGGGAAGAAAGAAGGTCACGCTCGAAGAAGTGGAGCATGAGATTTTCAAGTGCCAAGGGATGGTAGAACGCGGGCTCAGCGCCAATCACTCCATGATGACCGAGTTCGTTCATGAGGACAAGTGGGTCTGGAAGGAAATTGGAGATGCTATCTTCAAGCTCAATGGTCGGATTGATCATCTTCAAGCCCACATAAGGTACTACAATCTTGTTTTTACTGACCTACTCTCTTCAAGGATGCACATAAGTTTATCCTTTCTTGTGATGAATGTCAAAGAATTGGTAATATTAGTAGACTTCAACAAATTCCTATGAATTATTCACTTGTTATTGAACCATTTAATGTTTAGGGTTTTGATTATATGGGACCTTTTGCTTCCTCTACTGGATACACTCATATTCTAGTTGTTGTTGATTATGTTACTAAGCGGGTAGATGCTATTCCAACTAGTAGTGATGATCACATCACTTCTATTAAAATGCTTAAGGAAAGTTATCTTTCCAAGGTTTGGAGTCCCTAGATATTGAATGACTGGTGGTGGTTCACATTTTATTCATGGTGCATTCCGTGAACTTCTAGCTAAATATGATGTCAACCATATAATTGCATCACCTTATTATCCTCAATCTAGCGGTCAAGTTGAATTGAGCAATAGGGAAATAAAATTAATCTTGCAAAAGGCTATTAATAGATCCAAAAAGAATTGGTCTAAGAAACTTGATGATGCATTATGGGCATATAGAACTACTTATAAAAACCCTATGGGTATATCTCCATCTAAAATGGTCAATGTAAAAGAATGTCATTTACCTCTTGAGTTAAAACATAAAGCTTATCGGGAAATTAAAGAACTTAATTATGATTTCAAACTTGTCGGTGTAAAGGGGTTATTTGACATTAGTTCACTAGACGAGTGAGAACACAAGCTTATGAAAATGCCAAGTTATTTAAAGAAAAGCTGAAAAGATGGCATGATAAGCGGATTCAAAAGCGGGAATTTAATATCAGAAACCAAGTTCTAATGTAAAATTCTCGTTTTAGATTCCTTGCAGGAAAACTTCTGTCCAAATGGGAAGGACCGTACATCATCGAAGAAGTTTATTGTTTTGGAGCTATCAAGATCAATAATGTTGAGAGCACAAAACCCGATGGTGGTTAATGGGCAAAGAATTAAGCATATATTTCAAGTACACTCATTAACCTTAAAACCACTATGATTCAAACAATTACACCGAAGGAACACATAAAGGAAACCTTCCAGAATGCTCCAGAATCCTGAAAAAAGAATTAGGTATGTGATACGGTAAGTAAATCGACTCAAAAAATTCCATAAAAATACTTTTTGATCATTTCAGAATATATATATATATATATATATATATAAATTAGGAAAATTGAAAATAGTCAGGAAAGTGCATGAGGGGGCCACAAGCTTAGGTGGCACTCCCCCCTAAGGCACGCCACCCAGGCTTGTGGGGCCCTTGTGGACTTTCCCGACTCTGTATTCATCCCAAAGACTTGTCCTGCAAGGGAAAAATTTATTATATATACATTTCATTGTTTTAACCCTGTATCGCAAGTTCCTCCTTTGTTCTTTTTTCTGGCTATTTTTCTGACAGATCTAGACCACCATATCATCATCAAGTTCATCCAAGGACAGTTCTATGAGAAGGTCATCAATACCTATCTTCCGGAGGTGATGAAGCACCCTCAAACCATGGAGTTTCGTGAGGGGGTGCTTCACATCCGGGATGTCCAAGGATCGAAGAAGGAGGGGAGCGAGAAGGCCAGGCTTTATGCGGCGGCACAGGAAATCTTAAAGTGTCAAGGGATGGTAGAGCGTGAATTTAGTGCCAACCACTCCATGATCACGGACTTTATTCGTGAGCATAAGTGGGACAACAAGGATATTGTAGAAGCCATCTTCAAGCTACATGACCGGGCTGACCATCTCCAAGCACAAATTTATGACCTACAAAACCAAAACTGTGAGTATGAGTCAGATTTAAGAGGATGAGTCTAGCTACAGCTTTTGGGATTCTGGAGACTCATCCCTATTTCTTTGATGGAGAATCCCTACCTTGGAAGACGAAGGACAAGGCCACTACTTCATCACCACCATCACCAAAGAAAAAAGTTGAGTACACGTGTATGGGCACCACCCTTGGTTTGTTCCAAGCTTGGGGGAGGTGCCCTGGTATCGTATCACCATCACTTTTATCATTATCATCTATCTTAGTTCAATCCTTGGTTATTTTGTGATTTAGAAGAATAAAGTTTTAGTATGAATTAGTTTCGAGTGCTTATTTTGTGATCTACCTAGCTATCTATGCAATCGAGTGTGAGAGTTATATAATAAAGAGTAGTTTGACTTGTGATGCTTTACTTTCTTGTTTCAATCTTAGCAATAAAAAGAATAAAAGATCGTATGATAATCCCATGGGGAGTAATGACTTCACATAAAAGAAGTATAACTGATATATTTTTTGAAGATTAACAAACACTGCATTGGTCATTGTTGCATTTCATGAAAATTAATAAAGGAACATTTAAATATACCATCTTGGACATATTTTATGATTGTGAGCCTCCATCAAATATTCTCTTCTTGATCAAATAGTTGGTATTGGACAAAGAAGAAAACTTAATGAGTTATGTTTGCTTATATTCACAGTCGTGGATCCTCTAACATGTGGTGCTTGCTCATAATATTTTTCTAGCCAAAATTCGTACTAAGAAATACTTCATGTGCATCCAAAACCCTTGAAACCATTTTCTTCCCATGAGAGTCCACCATATCTACCTATGAATTGAATAAGATCCTTCAAGTGAATTGAAAGGATCTAGAAGACGACTAGAGGGGGCAAATAGGCGTTTTAAAACTTCTATGTATTTGGCTTTATCCTAATGTGGAATTAAACTAAATGGATACTTTTCAAGAACAAATCCTAAATATGCTAGGCTCAACTAAGTGCACCAACAACCTATGCTAAACAAGAGAGGCACTTACGAAAACTAGCAAGCACAAACTATATCACAAGATACGGAAATGTAGGAACAACTAAGCAATTCTACTAGCACAAGATAAATCAATATGAGCAAGTATGAATTGCGCAACGTAAAGGGTGTGAGTATGAGATAACCACAAGTGAGTCGGGGACGCAGATTTATCCTGAAGTTCACACTCATGAGAGTGCTAATCTCTGTTGGAGCGGTGCCGAAGCCAAAGCACCAGGGCATCACCAAGTGACTCACCGTATTCTCCCTTTCGAGCCACCACCAACAGATGAGCCTCAATTCACTCGGAGCTGGTCTTGAAGGCGACTGCCACACCTTTACAAACTTCTCCGGAGCACACCAAAAAAGGAAGTTTCTGGAGGAACCTTGGCCACCTGGGCCTCTTCATAAACTTCTCAGCATATCACCAAACCGTCTAGGAGGCGGAAGCCTCCAGGAGTAATAAACTTACGGGCAAACACTCGAACAAATCGACGCGGGGATCTCAAACCAATGCAGCAAATGCAACTGCTTAACCCACTCTCTCAATCTCACAAGATGCTCAAGAGAGTGGGAGATTGGAGAGAGGGGATACTATGGAGGAAATCAAAAATTGGCTCCAAGATCCATCTACATATCCCCCTTCACATAGAGGGGAGATAGTGGTTTGGGAGAGGTGGTATGATGCTCAAAATGATGTTTAGAAAGTGTATCAACAATCCCCAAACCGCTGGGGAGGAAGGGCTCTTTTATAGCCAACCCCCAAAACTAGCCGTTGGGGTTCCAACGAACAGTTCCAACGAACAGTTCCTAGACACTCCATGCCCATGGGGTCCCATGCACATGGTACAGGCCCGTGGGCATGGGGCCCCGTACCCACGGAGTCAAAACCCCGTGCCCACGGGGTACCCAGAACAGCCTGCAGTGGCCCACTAAAACATGCACAAGTTTGGCGTACAAACTCTGAATTCGATGATCTTGGGCTCGTTTTAAAGCTATGGAAAAGCCCAAGGTCCTCACATAGAGAACCATCCAAAACCAATAATAAATAATGATGCAACTATTAAAAAGGCTTGAGCTCTCTACATGCAACGTGATCAAGCTACTCGCCCGAAAGTCCCTCTTGATAGCGTGGTTATCAAACCTATAATCCGGTCTCCCACCAAGCACCATGAGACCGGAAAAACTAGGAAAACCTAGCTAACACTACAAAAAAACACTTCCATGATGATACGTGTTTGTCACATTAGGTCACGTTTTTTCTGTCATGCATGTGCATCCATGGCGATTTTATGACATAATAAAGATAGTCATACATGTGTTGTCATAGAAGTGTTCCATTACAATACTCAAATTATCATCACAAAAGTGTCCACTTCCATGACGATAAATGGTGCGTCATGGAAGTTTTTTCATCAATGGTAACTGACACGTGGCATCCACCATAACGGGTCGCCATTAAGCTATGGGGTCCGGTTTTGGGTCCGATAACCCACTAACAGCACTGACCAATGGCGATTTTCCACGTGTAAAATTCTCATTGGCTGAAAGAACCACATGTCAACTCTATGTTGGGACAAATGTCATCCAGCGAATGTACGGGATGCGTCTATAATATGTCGACACGTAGCTCGGCCCAATAGTGGCCCATTCAAGTCAAAAGTCGGCCCCGTTTGACTTGGTCAAAAGGTAGTGGACCGGCCCATGAAAAGCCTATTAACGGCCTATTCGCATATTGCTCATTTACAGCCAGCTAACTCACGGTCCGCTATGGCCTATCCGAATTAGGCCCAGTAGCGTCATCTGGGCCGTCCAATATGATTCCAACCCATTGTAACTTCTGGCCCATGTATGGCCCCTGACGTCTTTCGTCCCATATGAGGCCCTTTGTAACTCTGGGCCCATTAACGGCCCATGGTGAAACTGGCCCATAATGAATAGTATATCGATTTACACCCATTAACGGCACATTATTCCATTGGGCCATTTCCAGCCCGTGTTATCTTTCGGCCTTCTAAGGGCCCATTTATTATTGGGCTCATTTCCAGCATTCGATTACTTATGGTCCGTTACTGGTCTGTTCCACTTGTGGGCCAAATTCAGCCCATGGTTAGAGTTAGCCCGTTTGTGGACCGTTAATCCATTGGGCCAATTTCATAGCGTCATCTAATACAGCCCATTACGACCCGTTATGCCTATCGATAGAATTAAGCCCATTACACATATCGACCTATTAACGACCCGTTAAGGTCAGCCCATAAACAGATGATTCCCATTCTAGCCCGTTTATGACCCATATTGCAGTCCGTTATTGGTCCACAAATAGTTTGGCCCATGTTTGGTCAATCGATCATACGACCCATAGAAGGCACATGGATCCTATGGCCCGTAGGAGGCCCATGGTCACCACAACACGTAGTAGGACCATGGTTACAACGGTCCGTATGTTGCCCATGGTTATTGTGGCCTAGTTTTAAAAAACAGGTTATGGTGGCCACTAGAAAACCGCGGAAAAAGAATTACAGTGACTACAAGCAAACAAATAGACAAGAAAATAAGGAAATAAATAAGCAAGCAACTTACGTTAGGCTATTACGGCTATTACACATATTACATCCATTGGGCATCAAAGTTTGCCACCGGTGCAAATATAGGGAACAAAGCAGCATATTACATACACTGGGCATCTAAATGGGCCACTAATGCCAATAAACGCGGCAGCAAAACAAGTCCATAACTGAAACAACTTCATAAAAGCTCAAGAAATGTTATCATGTGTATCCACCATGCTGGCAATAAGCTTGGCAAGCTTATTAGCTTTCTCTTGTTTGGCGCTAAAATCCTCCAACACTTGTTGTTGCACCAGAAAGTATGCATCTGAATTCTCCAGGGACTTCCTCAGTCCTTCATCTTCTTGTCGCAGCATAGTTGATCGATGTCTTTCAGCTTGTAGTTGAGACTCAAGAAACCGAACTGATTCAGACAGTGAGTTCGAAGAGCTTGCGCTAGCGGTAGTGGCCAGTAACTCGAACTATCAACATAGTTTTCCTTAGCTATTTTATCAGCTTTCTTGGAGACCAACAAGGATGTTTCACTATCCTGAACCTTATCTGCAATACTTCCTTGACCATTTCTTGATAAGGTAGTCTTCCCCAATATTCTGTCAGCATTCTAAAAGATGAAACAAGCAGACACATAACATGTTTAGCATGTAGTATATGAAACTCATTTTGGTGAACCAGTTCAGTAGTAAGGTGGACAGGATTAAATTACCAAGTCTTCTATTGTGAAGTAGTATATAATAAAAGCATCACACAAACATATATCTATGTGCTATGGTCAGTTCATTGTCTTGCCAAATCAAAATAGAGACGCGGTTCAAATCATATCAGTTCAATACAAAGCAACATTGAAAGAATACATGTGTTGGAAACTACACGACATAACTAGATTTCAGATGGGTACCACGGGTATACATGTACAACAACACTATTGGCTCTATTGTGATGCTAGTAATGTGCATGATATGAGAAGACTACTGTATACACAATTGAAATTGAAATAAACAGGGAAATTTAGAAGAGCAAACCAGTTAAAGAAACATGTTTAAACATACCTATTGTGCCATTGGAGTTTCGATTGGATCCTTCAATTAAAATAAGTTTGTATGAGTAAATACAATGATACAAGAGCAAATCAGTATGCACCATAGAAATGGAAGCTTAAATGAGAACAGTTGTTCTTCAAGTCTAAGAACTTGTTCTAGACAAACAAAGTACAATAAGATGCAGGCATATAGTACTTCAAAATAAAAAATGATCTCATAGACCTTACCACATTCTTGGTTCTGGACTAGTACAAAATAATTCCCAATCATCGTCCCGTGAATGTGTCTCAAGAGAAAGTAAGGGAATTTGATGAGTTTCCTTGCTAGTGAAGTACGATTTCTTCAGGTAATTCCGATACTGCAACAAAGCATTCTTGAAGATATCAGAGGTATTAGCACAGGTTACCTCATCTTGAGTTTCCAAATCAGTCCTTCTCTATAGAAAAAATGGGAACATTTGTTGTATCATAACCAACATGGAGGTAGAAAGTATGGGACAAAGAAAAGTAATTGCCAAGAGTAACATTACTTACACATAACTCCTGGAAAAACACCTGCAATTGGATTTAACAACATCAAATGCGATAGATGCTAAACTACGAATCTTTGGTAGTGCTTTGTCCACAGGAATAGGTGTACTAACCATTGTTGAGGAAATCGTTAACTGGTAGCTGCTCGGTTGGCTGGTGAGTAGGGGATTAATTGACTAATCGGCAAGTTAATTGGCCATTTAATCAATTAATCGAACGATTTTTGAGTTTATCGGCTACTCGGTGACCCTACGAGTAGGGATTAATCGGCAAGTTAACTCGTTAATCGGATGAATTCTTGAACAGGGGTACTAACTAGTGGAGTTGGGGTTCGCCATGGTAGTCCTGGTGCTTTGGGCACTAGAGCTGCCTTACTATCTACTCTTGTTTGGGAGCTTTGTAGTGGAGATGTTGACGTGTCAACTAGAACTGGGTTACTATCTGCTGGGGTTGGGGTTAGATTGGGTGAAGCTGGTTCGCTATCCATCGGAGTAGGGTACAATCTAAGAGAGTCTAGGTTATGTGTGGTTGGGCTGATTCTTGTGCATGTACAACTGGGGTGCTATCTCCACCAAGAGGTAGCACTGTTTTATTGGAAGACCATATTTTTACTCCGCTAGATGCTGCCATCACCCCCTCTAATTCAAATGGCTGATAGACAAGAAAAGTAGTTGCATATACAGACCTTGTATCAGAGATAGATGCAAAAGATAGTGTGGAAAAAAGACGACATGAAATAGTTCACATATATATTGTTTAACTAAAAAGGATAGCATGACATAATTTCACATATATGTTGTCTATCTAAACAGGATAACAAAGCATGACATAATTCAAAGATATGATGACTAAATAAACATGATGGCATGAGATAATTATATGATGTCTTTGGTAAATAGGAGCCTGTCATGTAGCCCTAGGGCGCTGCTTAAGGCAGGTGTCCTGAAGCTTCAATAATATGACTGTGAGCTTTGTAATAAGGAGTTTTGCTAGCAGGTTTCGACCTCGGTTCAGAACTCTGTGTCCGAGGAGATTGCGGATATGAACCGGAAGCTCAGGAGGAACCAGGAAGACCTCAACCTGGTG
Organism: Triticum aestivum; assembly: GCF_018294505.1. Taxonomy (NCBI): domain Eukaryota; kingdom Viridiplantae; phylum Streptophyta; class Magnoliopsida; order Poales; family Poaceae; genus Triticum; species Triticum aestivum. The sequence continues at coordinate 475,440,623 of NC_057794.1, forward strand.
AACCAGAGATTCAATCAGTCTGGAGGTAAGCAAGTTGAACTTGCATGATACTTTACGCGGAAGAGTTATGATAAGTCTTGCTAGGTTGAAAACTAAGGCCGAACTATTTTAATGAAAGCAACATTAGCTGAGCTTGAGACGCTCAAGGACGAGCTAAAAAAAGCTCGGCAGGAGGTGAAGCAGCATGAGGCTACGGCCGAGGAGGCGGAGAAGGCCCGAGCCACCGAGAAGGTGGTCGTCAACAAGGACCGGGCACGGGTTCTTGACGTAGAAGAGACCCTGAAGGGCATGTTTGAAGCACGCGACAAGCTTTAGGCGGAGGGGCAGTGAACGTAGGAGTGATACGTCTCCAACGTATCTATAATTTTTTATTGTTCCATGTAGTTATATTATCATTCTTGGATGTTTTACATTCATTTTATAGCAACTTTATATCATTTTTTGGGACTAACCTATTGACATAGTGCCCAGTGCAAGTTGTTGTTTTTTGCTTGTTTTTTACTTCGCAGAATATCAGCACCAAACAAAGTCCAACTGCCACGAAACTTTTTGGAGATTTTTTTCTACCTAGAAGACAACTCGGGAGCCAAGGAAGTACCGGATGGGAGGCTCGTGGGGCCCACAAGGCACCAGGGCACGTGAGAGGCCCCTTATGCGCCCTGGTGGGCAGTGGGGCCCATAGCCCCCCTCTCCACCGCCTCTCACCTCTACAAATACCCAAATATTCCAGAAACCATAGGGGAGTAGACGAAAAACAATTCCAACCGCCGCAAGTCTAGAAGCACGAGATCCAATCTAGAGCCCTTTTCCGGCACCTTGTCGGAGGGGAACACGATCATGGAGGGGTTCATCATCCTCATTGCTGCTCCTCCGATGATGCGTGAGTAGTCTACCATGGACCTACGGGTTTGTAGGCAGTACCTAGATGACTGCTTCTCTCTTTTTGAATCTCAATACAATGTTCTCCTCGATATTCTTGGAGATCTATTTGATGTAATGACTTTTTGTGGTGTGTTTGTTGGGATCCGATGAATTGTCAGTTTATTGTCATATCTATCTATGAATATTATTTGAGTCTTCTTTGATCTCTTATATGCATGATTATTATAGCCTCGTATTTCTTCTCCGGAACTTTGGTTTGGTTTGGCCAACTACATTGATTTTTCTTGCAATGGGAAGAGGTGCTTTGTGATGGGTTCGATCTTGCGGTGCTAAATCTCAGTGACAGAAGGAGAAGTGACACGCATGTGTTGTTGACATTAAGGATAAAATGTTGGGGTCTATTCCTACATGAATAGATCTTGTCTACATCATGTCATCGTTCTTATTGCATTACTCTATTTCTCCCTGAACTTAATACACTAGATGCATGATGGATAACGGTCGATGTCTGGAGTAATAGTAGTAGATGCAGAATTGTTTCGGTCTACTAATCTTAGACGTGATGCCTATATACATGATCATTGCCTTGGATATTGTCATGAATATTTGCTCTTCTATCAGTTTCCCAATAGTAATTTGTTTACCCACTGTATGCTATTTTCTTGAGAGAAGCCACTAGTGAAATCTACGGCCCCGGGTCTATTTTCTGTCATATTGTTTTCAGATCTATTATTCCAAAAACCCAAAAATACCTTGCTGCACTTTTTTTGTGTGTTTTCGCTAGATCTATTTATCCAATCTCACACAATTTAATCTATCTCAATATTGAGGAGGGATTGACAAACCCTCTTACACGTTGGGTTGTAAGTATTTGTTATTTGTGTGCAGCTACTGTTTACATTGTGTTTCTTCGTTTTCCTACTGGATTGATAACCTTGGTTTCATATCTGAGGGAAATGCTTACCATTGCTATTGCATCATCCTCTCCCTTCTGGGAAATACCAACGCAGATACAAGCAATCAAGAAGAATTTTTGGTGTCATTGTCGGGGAGACAACATCAACATCTATCAGGTACCCAATCACAAATCTCACCTCCTTGCAATTTACTTTATTTTCCATTTGCCTCTCGTTTTCATCTCCCCCACTTCTATTTTTTTGCAAAAATACAAAAATATTTTCCATTTATCTTTTTTCCGTTTGCCGTTCGCTTCTTTGCTATCCTTGCTTGTGTTGCCACGTGTATTCTATTTTGATTCATCTTCGCTTGCTAAAAATTTATTGATATGGATCCTCATCCACTTGCTAATCTTTTTAAAAGATCTATGATGAACCAATTGCTAGTGAGTCGAGTGCATTAGATTATCTTTATGAAGTTTTGCTTGAAATTCGTGAATCTGAAAATTGTGATGAAGTGTTAAAAGAAGAAATTTATGAGGTGATTCATGATAGCTCCTGGAATGAAAAGAATGATTGCAATGATATTACTATAAATTCTATTAATGTCAATTATGTTAGTGATATGCAAAACCCCAAACATGGGATGCTTGTTTTGTTTTGTCCATTACTTATTGCAATGATCATGATTGGGGTGATAATGGTTCTTATGATCTTGAAAATTTATTTAAAACTGATGATGAATATGCTTGCGATAATATTAAAAGTGCGTTTGGAAGAGTGTCAACTTTAGCTAAAATTAATCCGACATGTTTGGAGTGAAGGAAATATGCCCTAGAGGCAATAAAAAAGTTGTTATTTATATTTCTTTATATCATGGTAAATGTTCATTATTCATACTAGAATTGTATTAACCGGAAACTTAGTACATGTTTGAATACATAGACAAACGAAGTGTCACTAGTATGCCTCTACTTGACTAGCTCGTTGAATCAATGATGATTATGTTTCCTAACCATAGACATGAGTTGTCATTTGATTAACGGGATCACATCATTAGAGAATGATGTGATTGACTTGACCAATCCGTTAGCTTAGCACGATGATCGTTTAGTTTGTTGTTGTTGCTTTCTTCATGACTTATACATGTTCCTACGAGTATCAAATTATGCAACTCCCGAGTACCGAAGGAACACTTTGTGTGCTACCAAACGTCACAACGTAACTAGGTGATTATAAAGGTGCTCTACAAGTGTCTCCGATCATGCTTGCTGACTTGGCATAGATCAAGACTAGGATTTCTCACTCCGATTGTCGGAGAGGTATCTCTGGGCCCTCTCGGTAATGCACATCACTATAAGCCTTAGAAGCAATGCAACTAATGAGTTAGTGGCGAGATGATGCATTGCGGAACGAGTAAAGAGACTTGCCAACAACGAGATTGAGCTAGGTATTGAGATATCGATGATCAAATCTCGGGCAAGTAACATACCGATGACAAAGGGAACAACGTATGTTGTTATGCAGTTTGACCGATAAAGATCTTCGTAAAATATGTGGGAGCCAATATGAGCATCCAGGTTCCGCTATTGGTTATTGACCGAAGACGTGTCTCGGTCATGTCTAGATAGTTCTCGAACCCGTAGGGTCCGCATGCTTAAAGTTCGGTGACGATCGATATTATGAGTTTTTATGTTTTGATGTACTTAAGGTAGTTAGGATTCTCGGATATGATCATGGACATGACAAGGAGTCTCGAAATGGTCGAAACGTAAAGATTCATATATTGGACGACTATATTCGGACACCGGAAGTGTTCCAGGTGGTTTCGGAGAAAACCAGAGTGCCGGAGGGTTACCGGAACCCCCCGGGAGAAATAGTGGGCCTTATGGGTCTTAGTGGAGAGAGAGAGAGGGCTGGCCTAGGTCAGGCCGCGCGCCCCTCCCCCTCTGGTCCGAATTGGACTAGGAGAGGGGGGGCGCCCCCTTTCCTTCTCCCTCTCCCCCTTCCTTTCCCCCTCCTAGTAGGAGTAGGAAAGAGGGGAGTCCTACTCCTACTAGGAGGACTCCTCCTCCTGGCGCGCCTACAGGGGCCGGCCGGCCTCCCTGAGGGAGTCCTGGCTTAGGGGGTCTCTGGACAGCCGGACTATATCCTTTGGCCGGACTGTTGGACTATGAAGATACAAGATTGAAGACTTTGTCCCGTTTCCGGATGGGACTCTACTTGGCGTGGAAGGCAAGCTTGGAAATACGGATATTAGATCTCCTCCCTTGTAACCGACTCTGTGTAACCCTAGCCCCCTCTGGTGTCTATATAAACCGGAGGGTTTAGTTCGTAGGATAATAGACAATCATACCATAGGCTAGCTTCTAGGGTTTAGCCTCTACGATCTCGTGGTAGATCAACTCTTGTAATGCTCATATCATCAAGATCAATCAAGCAGGATGTAGTGTATTACCTCCATCAAGAGGACCCGAACCTGGGTAAACATCGTGTCCCCCGCCTCCTGTTACCATCCGCCTTAGACGCACAGTTCGGGACCCCCTACCCGAGATCCGTCGGTTTTGACACCAACATTGGTGCTTTCATTGAGAATTCCACTGTGCCATCACCGTAAGGCTTGATGGCTCCTTCGATCATCGGTAACGATGCGGTCCAGGGTGAGGTTTTCCTCCCCGGACAGATGTTCGTATTCGGCGGCTTCGCACTGCGGTCCAACTCGCTTGGCCATCTGGAGCAGATCGAGAACTACACCCCTGGTCGTCAAGTCAGGCTCAGAAACTTAAACTACATTGCTGACATCTGCGAAGACTTGATCTTCGACAGATTCGAGCCCATGTCAGGTGCGCCGCACAATCACAACGAGCATGGCGTAACTCTGTCGTCGGACAGTGTTTGGGAGATCGCATCTGCCACTACTCCGGCCCTCAATCCGGAGAAAATTGCTCCATCCAAGGACGAGGGAATAGACCCTGCCATGGAGGCAGCACTCTCAGTGGTGATAGAACTGGATACTGACTTCACCCCCTACGAGAGCCGTGTTGCCGAACCATTGGATTCATCCCCGGCCACGGGCTCCGAACCGCCTGCATCCGTGCCCATCGAATCCGATTGGGCACCAATCATGGAGTTTACCTCCGTGGATATTTTCCAGCACTCGCCTTTCGGCGATGCGCTAAATTCATTAAGATCTCTCTCCTTGTCAGGAGAACCTTGTCCAAACTATGTCCAGCTAGAACGGGATGCAGACGACGAAGAAATTCGCTCCCCACCCACCACCCACTTAGTAGCCACTGTCGACGATTTAACCGACATGCTCGACTTCGACTCCAAAGACATCGACGGTATGGATGACGATGCAGGAGACGCATAGGAAGCAGTGCCCACAGGGCGCTGGACAGCCACTTCATCACATGACATATACATGGTGGATACACCCAAAGGAGGCAATGGTGATGAGACAGCGGAGGATGACCCCTCCAAGAAGCAAACCAAGCGCCAATGTCAGCGGTGCCGCTCTATGTCCCGCCATAGCAAAAATAGCGATAACATCACAAGGGAAAATAACACTCTAGTCGACTCCAGAGGAAACGACGACCACATGGACCCGGCGTCAGAGCACGATGAAACTGCAAACGGCGAAGATAGTACGGATCCGATGTACGAACACGGCGATGCCACGGATAAACCTCATCAACCCCCCTCCAGGGAGGAAAACAGTACGGACGAAGATGCACACATCACCCCGGAAAGGCACTTGGAACAAGAGAACCTCCGCAGAAGGCTTATTGCCACAGCGAGGAGTGTGAAGAAGCAGAAGCAAAGGCTTAAGGCCGCACAAAATATGCTCAACAGCAGGTGGAACAAAGTGCTCGACAACAAAGAAAAGTATAGTGGAAGTTACCACACAAAGAGCTATCCAAAGTGCAAGCTATTACCTGAATTCGACGATGAGGCCTTAGAGCCCACACAACCGGAAAATAAAACGGCGAACCGGCCGAATCAACCACCTTGTGACCGTGATAGAGCGGCTAACAAGGCCGCACATAAGTCCATACACGATCTACGTGAGGACTTGCGCCAAAAATAAAGTATGACCAGATCCATGTATGGATCTAGGAAGCGTGCTCCGGCACAAAACCAAAACCGAATACTACAACCATCTGAACGCCATGATACATCCAAATACAGGGGTGCCGCACACCCCCTATGTTTCACCGATGAGGTGCTGGACCACGAATTCCCTGAAGGATTCAAACAAGTGAACATAGAGGCGTACGACGAAACCACAGACCTTGGGGTATGGATTGAGGACTTTACCCTCCATATCCATATGGCTTGCGGAGACGATCTCCATGCCATCAAGTACTTGCCCCTCAAGCTCAAAGGACCAGCTCGGCACTGGCTAAAAAGCCTCCTCGAAAACTCAATTGGAAGTTGGGAGGAGCTCGAGGATGCTTTTCGGGCTAATTTTCAAGGGACCTATGTGCGACCTCCGGATGCAGACGATTTAAGTCATATAATTCAACAGCCCGGAGAGTCAGCCCGAAAGCTTTGGAACAGGTTTCTCACTAAGAAGAACCAAATCGTCGACTGTCCGGACGCCGAAGCCTTAGCAGCTTTCAAGCACACCGTCCGAGATGAATGGCTCGCGGGACACCTCAGCCAAGAAAACCGAGAACAATGGCAGCCCTGACAAGCCTGATGACCCGCTTTTGTGCGGGCGAAGATAGCTGGTTAGCCCGCAGTAGCACCAGCGACCCAAGCACATCTGAAGTCAGGGATGGCAATGGAAAACCACAACACAGTAAAAGCAAGCGTCGAAATAAAGAAGACAACCCAAATAATACGGTGGTAAACGCCGGATTCAGGGGCTCTCAACCAGGTCAGCGGAAAAAGCCTTTCAAAGGCAGCAGATCGAGATGGACTGTCCAGCCTAAACAAGATTCTAGACAAACTATGTCAGATTCATGGAACCCCCGATAAACCTGCAAATCAAACCCACAGAGAATGCTGGGTCTTCAAGCAGGCCGGTAAGCTAAATGCCGAACACAAGGGGAGGGAGACACCAAGCGAAGACGAGGACGAACCTCGCCAGCAAAGCACTGGAGAACAGAAAAGATTCCCACCAGAGGTTAAAACAGTAAACATGATCCACATGACGAAGTGGAGAAGCAAACACGCACTCCGAGACATGCACGCCGTAGAGCCCATCACCCCTAAGTTCAACCCCTGGTTGGCCTGCCCGATCACTTTTGATCGCAGGGATCACCCAAGCATCCGACATGAAGGATTGGCTGCCTTGGTGTTAGACCCAATAATAGACGGTTACCATCTCACACGAGTCCGTATGGACGGCGGCAGTGGCCTAAACCTGATATATCAAGACACAGTCCGCAAAATGGGGATAGACCCAACAAAAATCAGCCATAGTAATACTACCTTCAAGGGAGTAATACTAGGCCCAAAGGCCCGCTCCATGGGCTCTCTAATACTAGAGGTTGTATTCGGTTCACCCGATAACTACCAAAGTGAGAAGTTAGACTTCGACATTGCTCCATTCCGAAGCAGCTATCAAGCACTACTCGGAAGAACATCTTTCGCTCGTTTTAATGTGGTACCACATTACGCTTCTCTTAAGCTTAAGATGCCTGGTCCATGTGGCACCATCATAATTGGTGGAAATATTGAGCATTCTCTATGTGCGGAAGAACATGCGGCGGCTTTAACAGCCGAGCACTAGACGACCTCACCAACCAGAATGAATGACAGGTCGTCAAGACCGCGGACCCGGTTAGACGAGTCCGGCGCATCCCTAGATATACCTGAGATTGGTTTTTAAACCCTCATAGACGATACTAGGGGCTTCCCGCGTGTAATCGGGGCTATTTCGGCCCAACTTGACTTATCTTTAATTTCAATGGTTCATCAAGAATAACCAATTTTTTGGCACGACAACTTTCACCTAAGTTCTTCTCTTTTACAGGTGACAATCGTGCTACACCCATCCAGGACACGGCACAACGGAGACACAGGCGCAGACGTGCAGCAGGGACCCGCTCAAAGGTTTCTTTTCAGATTAAGACCCTGCGTAAACCTTTTTTACTGTCTCTTGTTGTTCACATCCTCCGGATACTCAATACAACCGAGAAGGATGCTGACGTTATTGGCATTTCGCCACGTTAGAATATTGCACGTACCTGGACACTCGGGGTTTATTATTAAGGGCATTGTTCAGCCTGGCATATGTTATAAAGACCGAATACCTTAGGGAGTGTTCGGCGTCGCGAGTTTGGCCTTATATGCATCAGCTCCGAATCATGTCTTTGGTCAAATATTGGGTTTTCCTGGCTCCCGTGTTTTGCTACCTTACATTCCGCTCTATCAGCTAAGGCAACACCGGGAGAACTACTGCGATGGTGCCCTGGTTCATCCGGATGAGCACCTCAGTAGAGAAAGCCAAAAAGTGACTGTCATGATAAAGCGCGAGACTGGTCAACCAGTCGATGACTTAACAGAATCTTCGGGATTCCTCCGCATTAACGAAGGGCCATTTCCCGGTCATGTACGTACACGCACCGTATTCAGACGAGCGCGGAGGTACCAGGGGCTATCTAGTAGTCCCGCCGTCAAACTCCTATGGCTAAGTGAAAGTGTTAAAGCAATATAGTCCGATTGCCTCGTTCGCTGCGCTACCACCTCTTTAATGGACCAAGACGTTGGATCAAGTGTGAATACACGTTTTTTGCGAACACCCCCGCATTATATGTGTGGGGGCTGAAGCCGACGACTGCAAACTTTCAGGTTATATACATATATACATGAACTGCTGCACAGGAGGCATGATAATACTTTCAGGAAAAAGTATAAACACAGCCTTCGTAATTCAATAAAACATTGTTTTTACAATGGGAATAGATGTCACTAGAACATTATATTCTTCGAGCACTGAGCCTCTATTGAACGAGCACCTTCAAGGACTTCTTCAAAGTAGTGATCGGCAGATACTCGGCCTACAGCCGGACTCTGGGTTGCAATAGCGGTGGCCTCCATCTTTGCCCAGTATGTCTTGACACGAGCAAGTGCCATACGCGCACCCTCTAAGCACACCGACCTCTTCATAGCGTTGATGTGCGGCACAGCACCAAGGAACTGTTGCACTAAACTAAAATAACTATTCGGCCTTGGCCCCTCCGACCACAGATGATCCACAACAGACCTCATGGCAAGCCCGGACAACCTATGGAGCCTGGTCCAATCAGCCATTCGCTCATTCAACAGCAGCAGACGCACTGGAACATGGAACTGTGACCAGGACAGTTTTTCCACTTCACGATCTTTTTGATACTTGAAGTACTCGGCCGCATCAGCAACACTTGCCGCCAAATCCATGTATGCGTCTGCAGAACTCCAGAGTTGATCAAGAGGGGCATACTTCGGATCTCCGAACTTCATCCGCAACAAAAAGGGCTTCCCAGCCGCGATATCTCCAGCTTGACACAGCTCCTCCTTCGCCGCTCTGATTTTGGAGCGGGCTTCCTTGGCTGCTACCATGGCCTTCTCCAGGTTCGTCGCGTTCGCCCAAGTGTTTTTTTCAAGAAGTTGGTAACAGTTGGCGGCATCTTTCAACTCAACGGCCATTTTGGCTATTTTTTCCTTGCTTTGGCAATGGGCAGCCCGTTCGGCCCTCAGCTCTTCGACCACCTTTAGAGCGGCCGCATCACTATTCCTGGCTAGTTCCTTGGCTCGGACAAATTCCGCCCGAAGGGTCTCCACGGCGGCAGCTCCATATGCAGTCACAACATATTAACATACTAGCATCATGCTCCTCTTACTATGTGTTGATCACCGGAGAAATAACATACCCTGTGCCTCGTTGAGCCGCTTGTTGACAAGCACGATGTCAGCATCTGCCGCATCAAATTGCCACTTCAGCTCGGCAAACTCATCCGTCCGGCTAGCCACCGGACCTTCAGCCACCTGCACATGAAGGCGGCCTAATTATTACCTGGGACAATGATCCTTTGTTTGCCGCCGTTCTCGATGGCAACCAGAGTCTCAGGAGCTACTATCTGCATAGGGGCACACCTAACATGTGCGGTACTGTCAAAACCATACACTATTTCAAGTACCTCAAAGCCGCTTGCTCCAGAAGAAATCCTCTCAATCATCGTACCCATTAGTGTACGATGCGCTTCTGAGATGGCCGCTTGCTCCAGAAGATCCTTCAGTGCATCCGATCACACAACGGACGGTTCTGGACTCTTTCTGTTGATCTCTTTAGGAGCTGAACACTGAGGACTTCAGGCGGCCGAAGGATTACCCTACGGCCTTGGTGAATCAGGAGAAACCCTCCGCGACGACACTTCAGGGTCGCCCGCCTCATGAGGCGGGGTGGCAGGGGGAGGTTTTTCGCTCTCCATCATCTCCTGAAGAAGATCCCCCGAAGACGGACTCTGTCGAGAAGGGCTATGATCTGAACTACAAGATATAAGCTTCGGTTATTGTCTTCAGAAGTAAGGTAGGATATTTTCACTATTAAGTACTTTTTGTTTACTTACAGATCGGTCGAGGGCTGATCCCCTTGCGGGCACTGTGCAGCAAGAGTACCCTCCGAGGCAGGACCCTCTGGCGAAGATTTCTTCCCCCATTTGGAAACCTTTGTTTTCGGGCCTTCAGAGCTGGTCCTCTTCCTTCCCTAGGGAGAGGGAATTTTAGATTCTTCTCCCTGGTTATCCTCCTTTGCGGAGGCGCTAATTCCCCCGGTTTGGATGAATAATGAGTGAGGCCTGCTTTTAGCCTCTTTATTCCCCCCTTTATCTTCCCTGAGGGTGCCTGATAAGGCGCCGGCTCAAGCATTCTGGCTAGTACTGGATTTGCTGAGCCTTCCGGAAGGGGGGGGCAAACACCTGATCATTTTTGCCTTTGTTACCCAAACCTGGTCAAGGAGCGACTTTTCAGAATAATGTTATGATAAATAAAAAGACAATCTGTTCGGCCACGGAATTACTTACTTGGGTATCTGGGCGATTACAGCTCAGACCCACATCCTCGGTGGTGTCCGGACAATTTATTTGTGGTCTGAAGAACAATGTGTACATCTCTTCGAGCGTCATGCTGAGGAAGTGCTGAATAGTTCGCGGTCCTTCCGGGTTGAATTCCCACATACGGAGGGGTCGACGTTTGCAAGGCGGGACTCGACGAACTAGCATGACTTTCATTACCGTGACCAGGCTGACATCTCTCTCAAGGAGATCTCGGATGCGACTCTGCAATATCGGCACATCATTTACTGGCCCCCAGTTCATCCCCTTGTTGATCAATGACGCCAGTTGTGGTGGGGGCCCGAGCGAAAGGCAGAGGCAGCTACCCACTTGGCACTTCGGGGAGCTGTGATATAAAACCACTCTCATTGCCATAAACCGGACACCTCTGGGAAGGAACCCTCTGGCCATGGAACACCAGCATTTTTGCTTATTACGGCACCTCCGCACTCTAAGTGTCGCCCCTCGATCATCTTCGGCTTCACATTGAAAGTCTTGAGCCACAAGACGAAGTGTGGGGTAATGAGGAGAAAGGCCTCACACACGACGATGAACGACGAGATGTGAAGGAGGGAATCCGGGGCCAGGTCATGGAAATCCAGCCCATAATAGAACATGAGCCCCCTAACAAAGGGGATCTAGAGCGAGGCCTAGCTCTCGGAGGAAGTGAGAGATGAATACAACGCTCTCACCGGGTTCGGGAGTGGGAATGACCTACCCTCGAGCAGGCAGCCTGTGCGAGATTTCGAGGGTCAAATACCTGGCCTCTCTCATCTTCTTGATGTCTTCCTCTATGACAGAGGAAGACATCCACTGACCTTGAGGGTTGGATCCAGACATGGTTGAAGGTCCGAAGCGCCTGACCTAAGCCTTGGATGTTGGAACTCAAGGCGGGGGAAGGATTCGATTGAGTACGAGAGGGAAAAAAGGACAGGCCTTGGCCTCTTTATAAAGAGGTTGAATATCAAGCGTCCTCCTCGTGGCCATTTGGGACTTGCCTAAAATCGAGGAGTCATACCAACAGGCACGATTGGGTTACCCACGTCTGTATTGATGAGAATCCTGTAATAAGGGGGACACGATCTCTGCTTCGACAAGACGTGTCAAGAAAACCGCCTCACGATATGTGCAGTGTTGGTTGACAAAAACGGTTCGAATAATGACCGGGCCATGGCATGATGTCATGTTGCTAAACATGTCAGCAGATTAGATTTATGGAAATATTATTCTCTCTGTGGTGGTATGTGGAATTTGTTTTGCAGAGCCGGACACTATCCTTGTGTTTAAAATCTTCTATGGAGTATTCGGAGGAAGAACCCGCCTTGTAATGCCGAAGACAGATCTGCGTGCCAGACTCATCGCCATTGAAGCCGGGTTCAGGGGCTACTGAGGGAGTCCTGGATTAGGGGGTCTCCAGACAGCCGGACTATATCCTTTGGTCGGACTGTTGGACTATGAAGATACAAGATTGAAGACTTCATCCCGTGTCCGGATGGGACTCTCCTTGGCGTGGAAGGCAAGCTTGGCAATACGGATATTAGATCTCCTCCTTTGTAACCGAGTCTGTGTAACCCTAGCCCCCTTCGGTGTTTATATAAACCGGAGGGTTACTCCGTAGGACAACAGACAATCATACCATAGGCTAGCTTCTAGGGTTTAGCCTCTACGATCTCGTGGTAGATCAACTCTTGTAATACTCATATCATCAAGATCAATCAAGCAGGACATAGGGTATTACCTCCATCAAGAGGGCCCAAACCTGGGTAAACATCATGTCCCCCGCCTCCTGTTACCATCCGCCTTAGACGCATAGTTCGGGACCCCCTACCTGAGATTCGCCGGTTTTGACACCGACACTCCCCCCTTTGCTCCTTTATATACGGGGGCAAGGGGGCACCTCTAGACACACAAGTTGATCTGTTGATCTCTCCCAGCCATGTGAGGTGCCCCCCTCCACCATAATCCACCTCGATCATATCATAGCAGTGCTTAGGCGAAGCCCTGCGTCGGTAGCATCATCATCACCGTCATCACGCCGTCGTGCTGACGGAACTATCCTGTGAAGCTCTGCTGGATCGGAGTTCGTGGGACGTCATCGAGCTGAACGTGTGCTGAACTCGGAGGTGCCGTGCGTTTGGTACTTGGATCAGGCGGACCGTGAAGACGTACAACTACATCAACCACGTTGTGCTAATGCTTCCGCTCTCGGTCTACGAGGGTACATGGACACACTCTCCCCTCCTGTTGCTACGCATCACCATGATCCTGTGTGTGCGTAGGATTTTTTTTGAAATTACTACGTTCCCCAACAGTGGCATCCGAGCCAGGTTTATGCGTGGATGTTATATGCACGAGTAGAACACAAGTGAGTTGTGGGCAATATAAGTCATACTGCTTACCAGCATGTCACACTTTGGTTCGGCGGTATTGTTGGATGAAGCGGCCCGGACCGACATTATGCGTACGCTTACTCGAGACTGGTTTTACCGCCGTGCTTTGCACACAGATGACTAGCGGGTGTCAGATTCTCCAACTTTAGTTGAATCGAGTGTGGCTACACCCGGTCCTTGAGAAGGTTAAAACAGCACTAACTTGACAAACTATCGTTGTGGTTTTGATGCGTAGGTAAGAACGGTTCTTGCTCAGCCCATAGCAGCCATGTAAAACTTGCAACAACAAAGTAGAGGACGTCTAACTTGTTTTTGCAGGGCATGTTGTGATGTGATATGGTCAAGACAAGATCTGTTGACAAGATCAAAGCCAATCCCGGCAAGATCAAAGCCATCGAGCAGATCGAAGCACCAAAGCGCGTCAAGGATGTACGAAGGCTTGCCGGTTGCGTAGCTGCTCTCAGCAGGTTTATCTCCAGATCTGCTGAGCGCGCCCTGCCATTTTTCAAAATTTTGAAAAAGGCAGGTCCAATGAAATGGACTCTGGAAGCAGAGGCTGCGCTGCAGGACTTGAAGAGATACTTGTCCTCCACTCCAACGCTTGTCGCACCTAAGCCGCAAGAGAAGTTGCTGCTGTATATAGCGGCAACCAATCAAGTGGTTAGTGCTGCGTTAGTGGCGGAGAGGGAGGCGGATTATGAGCCAGCAACCACGGCAGATCCATCCAGCGATAAGCAGGGGGCTTCGCCGACAAGCTATGGTCCCGACAAACATGGGTTTGCGCAGGAACATGATAAGATGCCAAGGAGAATGGTGCGGCGCCCAGTTTACTTTGTCAGTTCTCTTCTGCAGGGGGCTAGATCAAGGTACTCTGGTGTGCAGAAGTTGCTTTTCGGCCTCCTCATGGCCTTGAGAAAGCTGCGCCATTACTTCCAAGCACATGAGATCACAGTCGTCACTCGCTTTCCGCTGAAGAGGATACTACAAAATCCAGAAGCAACGGGCAGGATTGTCGAGTGGGCGCTGGAACTGTCAAGCTTTAGCCTCAAATTTGAGAGCACTTCAACTATCCAAAGCAGAGCATAGGCAGAGTTCATAGCAGAGTGGACGCCAACCCCAAATGAAGAAATTTCAGAAATGAGCATCCCCGTCAAAGAGCCAAGCAAAGAGTGGCTGATGTACTTTGATGGTGCCTTCTCGCTGCAAGGCGCCGGTGCAGGCGTGCTGCTTGTCGCACCCACCAGAGAGCACCTCAAGTACGTAGTCCAGATGCACTTTCCCAAAGAGCAAGCAACCAACAATACTGCAGAGTATGAAGGATTACTTGCCGGTCTCAGAATCACAGCAGAACTTGGGATTAAGAAGCTCATTGTAAGGGGTGACTCACAGCTTGTCGTCCGACAAGTGAACAAGAACTACCAGAGTCCGTTGATGGAAGCGTATGTCGATGAAGTGAGGAAGCTAGAAGAGCACTTTGACGGCCTACAAATGGAGCATATCCCAAGAGCTCAGAATGATATTGCTGACGGCCTGTCAAAGTGCGCCGCACTAAAGTTACCTGTGGAACCAGGGATCTTTGTGCTTAAGTTGACTCAACCATCCATAACACCATCAACTGGACAAAGCAAGAAGAGGAAGTTGGTTTCTGGTGACTACTTTCCAGCAGAGCTCCCCGAAGCCGCCGCCAAGAAAGTCCCCAAGATCAACACCAAGGAAGCTAAGGGGCAGTCTGCTCCGGCAAGCCTTATGGTTTGTTCCGTTGAAGCAGACGCTCCCGGCAAGTTTTGCTCCGGCAAGCTTGCCGGGGAACATCAAGCTCCGGCAGGACCACAAGTCCTTGCCGTGGCAGCGGATGTTCCCGCAGCAGCAGATGCGCCTTTAGTCCTTGTTGTCGAGCCACAAGCTCCAGCATGGGCACAGCAGATTGTCCACTTCCTTCAGACAGGAGAACTTCCCGAAGAACAAGAAGAAGCGGAAAGAGTAGCCCGGCAGTCAAGTATGTACCAGTTTGTCGATAGCATACTGTATAGAAGAAGACTCAACGGTGTGAAATTGAAGTGTATTCGCCGGGAAGACGGACAAAAGCTGTTGGCGGAGATACATGGAGGCATATGTGGCCACCACATTGGCGCAGGAGCACTTGCCGGCAAAGCTTTCCGACAAGGTTTCTTTTGGCCGACAGCCCTCCAGGATGCAACTGCACAAGTAACCGAGTGTGAAGCGTGTCAGTTCCACTCCACACAGATACACTAGCCAGCTCAAGCTCTCCAGACGATCCCTTTATCCTGGCCATTTTCGGTCTAGGGGCTCGATATCCTTGGCCCCTTCCCCCGAGCTGTCGGGGGCTTTGAGTACTTGTACGTCGCAATCGACAAGTTCACAAAGTGGCCGGAAGTGCAGCCAGTGAGGAAGGTGACAACACAGTCAGCAGTCAAGTTCTTTAGGTCGATTGTTTGCCGTTTTGGGATCCCTAATAGGATCATCACCGACAACGGCACGCAATTCACGAGCCGCACCTTCATGCAGTACGTCCAAGACCTTGGCGCCAAGGTCTGCTTCACTTCTGTTGCTCATCCAAGAAGCAACGGTCAAGCAAAGAGGGCAAATGCTGAAGTGCTGCGCGGGCTCAAGACTAGAACTTTCGACAGGCTGCACAGGTGCGGAAGGAACTGGATCGAGGAGCTGCCGGTGGTTCTTTGGTCGATCAGAGCGACGACAAATCGAGCCACTGGCCAGACACCTTTCGCTCTAGTCTATGGAGCAGAGGCAGTTCTCCCCACGGAACTTGTATACAGATCACCTCGAGTGCTCGCTTATGATGAGCTTGAGCAAGAACAGCTGCGGCAAGACGACGCGCTGCTCCTTGAGGAAGATCGTCTTCAGGCTGCTGTACGAGCTGCTTGATACCAGCAAGCTTTGCGCCGCTATCATAGCCGCAAAGTTAAAGCCAGAAGCTTCGAGGAAGGCGACCTTGTTCTTCGGCGCGTTCAGTCCGCCAAGAATTCCAACAAGTTGACGCCGAAGTGGGAAGGCCCTTATCGGGTGAGACGAGTCACAAGGCCTGGCGCTGTCCGCCTTGAGACCGAAGATGGCATTCCGGTGAGCAACTCCTAGAACATAGAACATCTTCGTAAGTTTTTCCCATAAGGCATGGTTGCCGGAACCCGTTCCGGCAACCACCTTTTGTACAAGTCTTGCCGCTGTTGCATGTAATCCTTTGTACAAAGCCGGGCGCAGATCCCGTGCATAAGTAAAACCCCATGTGCTCCGCACAGCTTGTCCATTTCATGCATTAGTTCCTTTCTTGCATGCGATTATCTGACACTTTGTGCAGCACCTACATCCGGTAAGCAGTAACGAGCCGAAGAGCTCCATATTATTATTTTCTCTTCTTTCTTTTTCTTTTAAAGGAAAAGAAGGTTCTCTCGCACACAAGTTTGCCGGGGGGGAAGGAGAGGATTGTGGTATGGGCCAGGCGTCGTTCAAGCGAAGACTTGCCTTACCGGGAAGCAAATGATAGAAAAGCTAAGTTGCCAAAGTTTGAGCAATCACTTTTTAAATTTTTGAGTTATCTTCCTCGAACGACCCTGCTTTGTATGGAAAACCTGTGCGCGGAGGAACCAACTCGTGGCTAGTTGCGCCCTTACTTTGTTTCGAGTCCGCTCAACAGCTTAAGCGTGCTGCATCTAGTCGCGACAAGGTTTCTTGTCGGAAGCAGCGCCGCCAGCAGGCTGCTGAAGTTCCACACTCAGCGCTCGCGGCTCGGGCGCCTGCGCCGACAAGTTCCCTAGAAGCGTAGGGTGAAAACATACAAAGGAAGGAATCTAGTAGAGGAAATAACATTGCAATTGATAACAGAAATAAAGTTATATTACAAGATAACTTGTCGCAGCTCTAACAGACTGTTTTCATAACATGATTAGCAGCAACAAGGGAAAAGAAGAAATGGGCGGCCTAATCTACGCGTCCGCCCTCGACTCTCTTGATCTCGCTCACCTTGTCCACAATGGGTGCGACAAGGGCCTTGAGTGCATCCAGATCGGCGTCAGGCAGCAAGGACCTGAGGACGTTGGTGAAGCTGAGGCCTGGATTGCGGAAGGCTACCTTCATCAGCACCTTCTGGAGAACCCCGGCGCAGATTTTGCGTGACTCGTCGGCCAGCTGCTTCGGGATCCTCTCCCGGAGCCGCTAGAGTGCAGTCGCCACACCCTTGAAGAATAGGCTGAGCTTGGCACTGGGTTGAAGACTCTCGTCGGAAGGATACCCAAAGTCCTCCATCCCCAGCTGCGCCAGCTCCTCGTTGATGACTGCGGCAATGTTCACCAGACCCTCGGTCCAGTGCTCCACACTGTCTCTGAACGAGTTCTGGGTAACTGCAATGCTCTCCAGCAGTGCCGCGTCGGCCTTGACCTTCTCCGACAAGGTCTTCTCCCGCTCCTTGGCGGCCTCCAGTGTCTGCGTCAGCGTGGCCAGCTTCAGCTCCAGGTCTGCTTTGGAATCCTTGGCGGCGCTGAGCTCCTTGCCCCTCTCAGCGAGAAGGCCTTGCAGCTCACCGTGGGCGACAGCATCCTTCTCGCGCTCACGCTTGAGCGCGGCAAGCTCCTCGCCGCTCTTCCCAATGTCGGCCTCCAGCTGCGCCACCTTCTCCTCTAGCTCTTTCTTGGCGGCCTCTGCAGTTGCAGCGGCGTCCTTTGCCTCCTCGAGCGCCCCGCCAAGTGCTCGCTCACGCTCGGCGAGCTCTTCCTCGTAGCTGTCAAGGTTGGCCTTCCACTGCACTAGTTCACCTTCCCGCGCGGACTGCTTCTCGGCAGCCAGCCTTTGTTCCTCCTCAGCCTCGGCCCTCTCGAGAAGAAAGGCCGTGCGCTCCTCATCGACCCGCTCCCGCTCCTGCGCCAGGGACCGGAGAGCTTCTTGATTTTGGCCCCGGAGCTCCTCCGCGCGCTTTTCCATGTCAACTCCCGCCTTCGCGACAAGCGCTTCCCGGGAAGCCAGCTTGGCTTGCCGGGTGCGGTAGAGTGACAGCAGCTTCCGCAGCAGCTGCTCCTCCTCAGGCTCGCCGCTGCTGCTGCCGGGCGCGTCAACCAATGACAGTCCAGCAGAGGCGAGCACCTCCCCGTCAAAAGTCTCCCCCTCGACCGGCGCCCTGGAGCTCGACGCCCAGGGTAGCTTGATGAAGATATTGTCACCGGCCTTCAAGTAGGCACCGGGCTGGGGCTCCTCGGAGCCCGGCTCCGCAGAAGCGGCAGAGGGTTCGGCGGTCGGCGCAGCGCCCGGCGCTCCTGCGGCCTCAGGGTCGTCAGTGCGATCGCCCGACCCCTCACCGGCTTCCGCAGCAGCAGCCCCGGCGGCCTCCTCGCAGGCGGTCTCATCAGCACCGGCACCTTCCTCGCTGGCGCCCTCTGTTTCCATTGGCTCAGCCGAAGATGGGTCTGAAGAACGAAGAAGGGAGGAAAATCAATCAAAAATCCAAGAAAGGAAAAACGGAAGAAGCAGAACCCAAGGGAAAGTTTCTGGGCAAGTGGATTACCTGCGCCAAGATCTTCAGTTGCGGCTTCGGTCGCCGCAGGATCAGCAGTGCCGTCCCTTGCCGGAGATTCCCCCCTTGCCGGAGAGCGCTCCCTTGCCGGGGACTCCTCCCTTGGCGGCGCAGTCGAAGCAGGTGGCACTTCCGGACCGGCCTCCGGGCGCTCCCGATGAGGCTGCTCTGCTCATGCACAAGTCAACAAGCAAGATATCAACAAAGGAAAAAGCACTCAAGCGCGCCCGGCAGCAGAAGGCTAAACTATGAACTTACGCTAGGGGCTGCGCTGGGGGCTGCTTTGAGGGGTGATTGCCGGGTCCGTCAAGGTGGTCTCGGGCCCACCTCCTGCTGACATGATGGGGTCATCCTCGATGACGATCACCGCGGCCTTGGCCCTCTTCGCCGCTCTCTGGGCCAGTGTTCTGAAAAGAAAGGAGTCTAGATTGGAGCAAGTCAGATACAAGATATAAACAGCAAGATTGAAGGATTATAAGAGCACCAAAAAACTCAATCTTCTTCCTCCTCGTCGGAGCTGAGCGCGGAAAGATCGAAGTCCGGCCCTCCTCCGGTGCGGCGAGGTGGAGGAGTAGGATCCCTTGCCCGCTTGGCGGGGGCAGTGGCAGTGACCTGGGAAGATCCCGCTCTAGTTGCCGCTGTTGCATGAGGCGCTCCCGCGGAAACATTGCTTGCCGCGGTAGAGCGCGTCGCGCGGCTCGGTGGCTGTGGAGCCGGCTGCCGCCCCGCTGCGTCCCCGGCCCTGCGAAGGCGCCTCCTTGGCGGGGCCGGGGGCTCCCCCTGCGGCAAGTTCTCTGAAGGCTCAGCCTCCTCCTCGCCGGCCTCGCTCGGCTCGGCTTCGGAACCGGCAGGCTCCTCCTCGCCCATGAACTCTGCACGTTCGGCAAGGTTTGCCGCCTCTGCAGCCTCTGCCTCCTCCACAGTAAACCACAACACACCCGCAGCAGCTGCGGCCGCAGCCTCTTCCGCCCTAGTAGCGATGAGCTGCAGCTCCTCGTCGGTGGTGTCACGGGTGAGGCTCTTCTGCTCGTCAGCGCGGACCGGCACCTCCTCCAAGGTGTCGAAGAACGCTCGCACAACGTCATCTGCAGGCTCTTGCCAAGTTGGGACGATGCTGTGTGAATCGCACAACGGCATCATGGCGCGGATCCGGTCAAGCGAAGAGTTATTGCACAAATGAACTACGCCCCTTGGCAGTGTGAATGGGTGCTGGGGGTCGCGTTTGAATAATTCCAAGAGCATTGCGTCCAACTCCAAGACGGTGAAGTTGTAGTTGAGGCCCGGCCGCAGCCTCATGATGTCCGCCGAATTCTTGAATTCCCAGGCGGGCCTCCCCCTCTCCTGCAGGGGGGCAATGCGGCAGCGGAGGAAATCTGCCCCGACAGCACCTACGGTGAGCCCGGCAAGCCTGAGGCGAAGAATCCTAGTGATGGCGATCTTCAGCCTCTTGTCTTCCGGGGCCACGTTGCTCCAGTCATTGCCGCACACTATTGGAGTTTGGCGCACGGTGGTGAAGGGCTGCGGATTCTCCTCGACGATCCAGCACCACTCCGCTCTCCACTCCTCCCACTTGCTGCGGAGCTCACCCTCCAAGTACGCCTCCTTCTTGCCGACTCTCGAGATCCAAGCAATCCCTCCGGCAAGCGGCTCTCCTCTCTCTACCCGAGGTATGAAGTAGTGGCGGAAAAGGGCTACACTAGAGTGGACTCCGACAAAGTTTTCGCACAAGTGTGTGAAAACTGCCATGGTCAGGACAGCGTTGGGGGTGAAGTCAAGGAGGCGGAAGTCATATGTGTTCATAATATCACAGAAGAACTCCGAGAAGGGCGGGCAGAGCCCGCAATAGAAGAATAGCGGGAAGAACGGGTACCCATTTGGAGCCAACTCCGAGGCAGCGGCCGGGAGTACCCTCGTGCGCGGATGCGCACGCGTCTCCGTCGCCCAAAAGAGGTAGAAGTACTCCCTCAGCTCCTGCACGCCGAGCTGGGGGGTGAAGATCGCCCGCTCCTTCCGCAGCGCCGCGAGCCGCTGTGCCTCGGCCGACTTCACACCCTTTCCCTTGTCGGCTTTCGGGGCCATGGCGGAGGTGGTGGGGAAGGTCGACGGCGTGGTGATGCTGGTGGCAATGGGGGGGGCGGAGCGCTGCTCTCTCGGCTATGAGAAGAAGGGGGGAGCGGCGGAGTTTGTGAAGAAGGAGTAGCAGCAACCAGCGAGGGGGAACGAACTGCCTTTGTTTCCTCTGCTTATAAAGAGGGACGGGGCGGACGTTTCGGCCTTCCAAATAAACAACCACCGACGATCTCTCCCACGATGCCGCATTCAACGCTTGCCGTTATGGGAGAGCGCGATGGATACGGAGCAAGATTTGGCATGGCCCAGCCCGCGTGTGCCCGTGCCCTGTCTTGGGCCTGGCCCAACAGCGCTCGGCACCGTGTCTGGCCCAGGCCCGGGGGCTCCTGTCGGTGTACTAGAATAGGGGTACCCTAGTACCCCGAACTTGTGCACGGGAAGTTGCAGCACCCCGCGGCAAAGGCTTGCCGGGCGAACGCCAAGATCCCCCAAGGTTCCCTTGGAGCCATCCAAGAACAAAGTATTTAAGCTAAGGAGACAAGACCCCGGCAAGAGAAGCTTGCCGGGAAGGCCAACCAAGGTGCTCCAAGGAACTTGCCGCGACGTGCCACGTGCTCCGGCAAGGCAACAAGGCCCCGGCAAGAGGAGCTTGCCGGGAAGACTAAATAAGGTACCCCGAGGCCCGGTGAGCGACGAGCTTCTGGACCCGGCGAGATAACAACAGCGGCAAGGCGCTTGCCGCGGCAGGCGGCCACTCTGCGCCCACGCTCCAGCGCATCCACCAACGTGTCGCTCTGGGGGCCTCTCCGGGCGCGCGTGGCAGGAGGCTGTGCAGCCAGCGGTGCGCAGTGGCATGCAAAGCTGACAAGATCGCCATCGTGGCGAACGCTGGCGCCCCTAACGGTCCTTTTCTGCACTGTTCGGGCGACTCAGACGGGCATTTAATGCCCTTGTCCCCTGCCGTCAGGGTTAGGTAGGGTGCACTGTACAAGCAACTGTATCAACTACCTCGCTTTTTACGTTTTTACCCTCCTCTCTCGCTCGAGGCCCATGCGCAACGTAGAGGGGGTTCGGACAGTTTGCTTCGATTCATTCGTAGCCCAGAAAACATCACACTCTCTCGCTCGAGAGCAAGAACACCAGATAATACAATCAGACAAGCAGCAGTAGGAGTGTTATCTCTCCGGAGAGCTCCGAAGCTGGGTAAACTGCTCGTGTGCCTCGCCTCGATCTGCTCTTCGTGTGACCTCCGCCCCTCGCCGAACCGAAAGGGGCCCGGTCCGCCAGCCCCATAGGTGTTCGTGGATTAGTTTTCCCCGACATATATCTATGTTGTAGATCAATAGCTTGCGATGTAGCTTCCCGTTTAATTTTGATATGTTCCTAGAGAAAAAAGATGTTGAAAGATGTTAGTAGCAATGATGCGGACTAGCTCCGTGATCTGAGGATTATCCTTATTGCTGGACAAAAGAATTATGTCCTTGATGCACCGCTAGGTGACAGACCAATTGCAGGAGCAAATGCACACGTTATGAAGGTTGACAAAGCTCGGTATGATGACTACTTAATAGTTTAGTGCACCATGCTTTACGGCTTAGAACCGGGACTTCAAAATGTTTTGAACGCCATGGAACATATAATATATTCTAAGAGTTGAAACTGGTATTTCATACTCATGCCTGTGTCGAGAGGTATGAGACCTCTGACGGTACTTTGCCTACAAGATGGAGGAGAATAGCTCAGCTAGTGAGCATGTGCTCAGAATGTCTGAGTACTACAATCACTTGAGTCAAGTGGGAGTTAATCTTCCAGATCAGATAGTGATTGACAGAGTTCTCTAGTCACTATTACCAAGTTACTAGAACTTCATGATGAACTATAATATGCAAGGGATAACAGAAACGATTCCCAAGCTCTTCGTAATGCTGAAATCGATGAAGGTAGAATTCAAGAAAAACATCAAGTGTTGATGGTTGACAAGACCACTAGTTTCAAGAAAAGGGAAAAGGGAATAAAGGGGAACTTCAAGAAAAATGGCAAGCAAGTTGGTGCTCAAGTGAAGAAGCCCAGGTCTAAGACCTAAGCCTGAGACTAAGTGCTTCTAAAGCAAAGGGACTAGTCACTGGAAGTGGAACTGTCCCTAGATACTTGGCAGATAAGAAGGATGGCAAAATGAACAAAGGTATATTTGCTATACATGTTATTGATGTGTACTTTACTAGTGTTTATAGCAACCCCTCGGTATTTGATACTAGTTCAGTTGCTAGAGTAGTAACTTGAAACGGGAGTTGTAGAATGAACAGAGACTAGTTAAGGGTGAAGTGACGATGTGTGTTGGAAGTGGTTCCAAGAATGATATGATCATCATCGCGCACTCCCTATACTTTCGGGATTAGTGTTGAACCTAAATAAATGTTATTTGGTGTTTGCGTTGAGCATGAATATAATCTGATCATGTTTATTGCAATACTATTATTCATTTAAGTTAGAGAATAATTGATGTTCTGTTTACATGAATAAAACCTTTTATGGTTATACACCCAATGAAATTGGTTTGTTGGATCTCGATCGTAGTGATACACATATTCATAATATTGAAGCCAAAAGATGCAAAGTTAATAATTATAGTGCAACTTATTTGTGGCACTGCCGTTTGGGTCATATTGGTGTAAAGCGCATGAAGAAACTCCATGGTTGGGTTTTTGGAATCACTTGATTATGAATCAGTTGATGCTTGCGAACCATGCCTCATGGGCAAGATGACTAAGACTCCGTTCTCCGGAACAATGGAGCGAGCAACAAACTTGTTGGAAATAATACATATTGATGTATGTAGTCCGATGAGTGTTGAGACTCGCGGCGGGTATCGTTATTTTCTGACCTTCATAGATGATTTGAGCAAATATGGGTATATCTACTTGATGAAACAAAAATATGAAACATTTGAAAAGTTCAAAGAATTTCAGAGTGAAGTGGAAAATCATCGTGACAAGAAAATAAAGTTTCTATGATCTAATCGCGGAGACGAATATTTGAGTTACCAGTTTCGTCTTCAATTAAAACAATGTGGAATAGTTTCACAAATTCGTGCCACCTGGAACACCACATCATAATGGTGTGTCCGAACATCATAACCGTACTTTATTGGATATAGTGCAATCTATGATGTCTCTTACCGATTTACCACTATCGGTTTTAGGGTTATGCATTAGAGACAGCTACATTCACGTTAAAAGGGGCACCATCTAAATCCATTGAGATGACACCGTATGAATTGTGGTTTAGCGAGAAACCTAAGTTGTCATTTCTTAAAGTTTAGGGTTGTGATGCTTATGTGAAAAAGTTTTAGCCTGATAAGCACAAACCTAAATTGGGAAGGTGTGTCTTCATAGGATACCCAAAAGAAATTGTTGGGTACACCTTCTATCACATATCCGAAAGGCAAGATCTTTGTTGCTAAAGAGTGGATCTTTCTAGAGAAGAAGTTTCTCTCGAAAGAAGTGAGTGGGAGGAACGTAGAACTTGATGAGGTAATTGTACCTTCTCCCGAATTGGAAAGTATTTCATCACATAAATCAGTTCTAGTGATCTCTACACCAATTAGTGAGGAAGCTAATGATGATGATCATGAAACTTCAGATCAAGTTACTACCGAACCTCGTAGGACAACCAGAGTATGGTCCCCACCAGAGTGGTATGGTAATCCTTTCTGGAAATCATGTTACTAGACCATTACAAACCTACAAACTATGAGGAAGCGATGATGAGCCCAGATTCCGCGAAATGGCTTGAGGCCATGAAATCTGAGATGGGATCCATGTATGAGAACAAAGTATGGACTTTGATTGACTTGCCCGATGATCGGTGAGTCATTAAGAATAAATGGATCTTCAAGAGGAAGACGAACACTGATAGTAGTGTTACTATCTACAAATCTTGAATTGTCGCAAAATGTTTTCGACAAGTTCAAGGTGTTAACTACGATGATATTTTCTCACTTGTATCGATGCTTAAAAGTCTGTCCAAATCATGTTAGCAGTTGCCGCATTTTATGAAATCTGGTAAATAGATGTCAAAACTGCATTCCTTAATGGATTTCTTAAAGAAGAGGTTTTATATGATGCAACCAGAAGGTTTTGTCAATACTAAAGGTGCTAACAAAGTGACCAAGCTCCAGCAATCCATCTATGGACTGCTGCAAGCATCTCGGAGTTGTAATATATGCTTTGATAAAGTGATCAAAGCATATGGTTTTATACAGACTTGCGGTGAAGCCTATATTTACAAGAAAGTGAGTGGGAGCACTACAACATTTCTGATAAGTATATGTGAATGACATATTGTTGATTGAAAATAACGTAGAATTTTCTGGAAAGCATAAAGGAGTGTTTGAAAAGTGTTTTTCAAAGAAAGACCTCGATAAAGCTACTTACATATTGAGCGTCAAGATGTATAGAGATAGATCAAGACGCTTGATATATTTGCAACGAGTACATACCTTCACAAGATTTTGAACTAGTTCAAAATGGAACAGTCAGAGAAAGAGTTCTTGCCTGTGTTGCAAGGTGTGAAGTTGAGTAAAGACTCAAAACCCGACCACAGCAGAAAATAGAAAGAGAATGAAAAGTCATTCCCTATGTCTTAGTCATAGGTTCTATAAAGTATGCTATGCTATTTACCAGTCCTATTGTATACCTTAGCATGATTCTGGCAAGGGAGTACAATAGTGATCTAGGAGTAGATTACTGGACAGTGGTCAAAATTATCCTTAGAGGACTAAGGAAATATTTCTCGGTTATGGAGGTGATAAAAGAGTTCGTCATAAAGAGTTACGTCGATGCAAGCTTTTGACACCGATCTAGATGACTCTAAGTCTCGATCTAGATACATATTGAAAGTGGGAGCAATTAGCTAGAGTAGCTCTATGCAAAGCATTGTAGACACAATTTTTTTGCAAAATACATACGGCTCTGAATGTGGCAGACCCGTTGACTAAATTACTCACAAGCAAAACATGATCACTCTTTGGGTGTTAATCACATAGCGATGTGAACTAGATTATTGACTCTAGTAAACCCTTAGAGTGTTATTCACATGGAGATGTGAACTAATCACATAAAGATGTGAACTATTGATGTTAAATCACATGACGATGTGAACTAGATTATTGACTCTAGTGGAAGTGGGAGACTGAAGGAAAAATGCCTAGAGGCAATAATAAATTTGTTATTTATATTTCCTTATATCATGATAAATGTTTATTATTCACGCTAGAATTGTATTAACCGGAAACTTAGTAAATGTGTGAATACATAGACAAACAAAGTGTCAGTAGTATGCCTCTACTTGACTAGCTCGTTGAATCAATGATGGTTATGTTTCCTAACCATAGACATGAGTTGTCATTTGATTAACGGGATCACATCATTAGAGAATGATGTGATTGACTTAACCCATCCGTTAGCTTAGCACGATGATCGTTTAGTTTGTTGCTATTGCTTTCTTCATGACTTATACATGTTCCTATGACTATGAGATTATGCAACTCCTGAGTACCATAGGAACACTTTGTGTGCTACCAAACGTCACAACGTAACTGGGTGATTATAAAGGTGCTCCATAGGTGTCTCCGATGGTGCTTGTTGAGTTGGCATAGATCAAGATTAGGATTTGTCACTACGATTTTCGGAGAGATATCTCTGGGCCCTCTTGGTAATGCATATCACTATAAGCCTTGCAAGCAATGCAACTAATGAGTTAGTCATGAGATGATGCATTATGGAACGATTGAAGAGACCTGCTGATAACGAGATTGAGATACCGACGATCGAATCTCGGGCAAGTAACATACCGATGACAAAGTGAACAACGTATGTTGTTATGCGGTTTGACCGATAAAGATCTTAGTAGAATATGTGGGAGCCAATATGAGCATGCAGGTTCCGCTAATGGTTATTGACCAGAGACGTGTCTCGGTCATGTCTATATAGTTCTAGAACCCATAGGGTCTGCACGCTTAAAGTTCGGTGACGATCGGTATTATGAGTTTTTGTGTTCTGATGTACCAAAGGTAGTTCAGAGTCCCGGATATGATCACGGACATGACGAGGAGTCTCGAAATGGTTAAGACGTAAAGATCGATATATTGGATGGCTATATTTAGACACCGGAAGTGCTCCAGGTGGTTTCGGAGAAAACCGGAGTGCCGGAGGGTTACCGGAACCCCCCGGCAGAAATAGTGGGCCTTAGTGGAGAGAGAGAGAGGGCTGCGCCCCCCTTTCCTTCTCCCTCTCCCCCTTCCTTTCCCCCTCCTAGTAGGAGTAGGAAAGAGGGGAGTCCTACTCCTACTAGGAGGAGGACTCCTCCTCCTGGCGCGCCTACAGGGGCCGGCCGGCCTCCCCCCTTTGCTCCTTTATATACGGGGGCAAGGGGCCACCTCTAGACACACAAGTTGATCTGTTGATCTCTCCCAGCCGTGTGCGGTGCCCCCCTCCACCATAATCCACCTTAATCATATCGTAGCGGTGCTTAGGCGAAGCCCTGCGTTAGTAGCATCATCATCACCATCGTCACGCCGTCGTGCTGACGGAACTCTCCCATGAAGTTCTGCTATATCGGAGTTCGGGGGACGTCATCAAGTTGAACGTGTGCTAAACTCGGAGGTGCCGTGCGTTCGGTACTTGGATCGGTCGAACCGTGAAGACGTACGACTACATCAACCATGTTGTGCTAACGCTTCCGTTTTCGGTCTACGAGGGTAGGTGGACACACTCTCCCCTCTCGTTGCTATGCATCACCATGATCCTGTGTGTGCGTAGGATTTTTTTGAAATTACTACATTCCCCAACATGGGGAGTGTTCAATCTTATGATTTTTTTATAAAAGTGGGTTTGGAGAGATCATGACTTTAGTTGATGCTAATCCCACTATCGTGGAAGATTATAAAACTTTTATGCATGTGGATCATGAAGAGAGAAATTATATGATAGATGTATTGTTGAATTTGATTATGATCCTACATGTAATTATTATGAGAGAGGATTATATGATTGTAGACATTTTCATGATACTATATTTATTTCTTCTTCCTTGCATGTGCTAGTTTTCACTTGCCTTGATAATTTGTTTGTTTATGAAATGCCTATGAATAGGAAGTATGTTAGACTTAAATAGGTTTGTCACGTATTTTATGATGCTCTCTTTGTGTTTAAATTATTATCTTTCATGTGAGCATCATTAAAATTATCAATGCCTTGCTAGGGACATTAGCGCTTGTTGGGAGGCAACTCAATGAATAATTTTTTTTTCTGTTTTTGAATGTTGACACAATTATGCTACTGTCATGATTGTATTTTTAGGTTTAATTAGTGTTTGTGCCGAGTAAATCCTATAGGATCATGTTGGGTGATAGTTGATTTGATCTTCTTGGAAAATAGAAACTTTTTCGCCCAGTAGAAAAATTGTTAAAAAACACATAAGCGCGCTAAAATTCTGAATATTTTACACAAGATTGATATAGAAGTTGCCTACATTGTCCTAATTTTTCAGATTTTTTGGAGTTACAGAAGTATGGTCAAAGTCTAGATTACTACAAATTGTTCTGTTTTTGACAAATTCCGTTTTTGTAACATTGTGTGCTTATTTTGATGAATCTATGGATTTTATCGGGGGGTATAAGCCATGGTAAAGTTAGAATATAGTAGGTATAATGCAATAATAAAATATGAATGGGTTTGCAATAGTACTTAAAGTGGTGATTTGCTTTATTATACTAACGGATCTCACAAAGGTTTTATTGAGTTTTGTGTGATTGATGTTTTCAAGTTTTGGGTGAGATCATGATGGATGAAGGATTATGGAGTGAAAAGAGCCTAAGCTTGGGGATGGCCATGGCACCCCAAGGTAATATTCTAGGAGAACCAAGCAACTAAGCTTGGGGATGCCTTAAGTAATTTTACTTAGAGCTATATTTTTATTCGTCACATATCATGAGTTTTGCTTGGAGTGTCTTGTATTATATGAGTCTTTGCTTGTTTTGCTTTTTAGTTTGTCACAATCATCCTTGCTGGACACAACTATTTGAGAAAGCCATAATGATGCTATGATTTGTTAGAATTGCTCTCTGTGCTTCACTTACATTTTTCGAGCTATGGAATTGCTCTAGTGCTTCACTTATATCTTTTTGAGCACGGTGGTTCTTTAATATTTTTTTTGAAGAAATACTTTCATGCTTCAGTTACATTATTTCGAGTGCTAGTAAACTTTTAAATAAATTATATCATACTTCACTTATATTATTTTGAGAGATGAAATTTTTTATGCTCACGTTCTTCACTTAAATTTGTTTGAGAGCTTGTTATATAAGCAATGATAATATTGGAAATTAGTCCCGAATTGATAGATATCCAAGAGGGATATAATAAAAACTTTCATGAAGATCATTGGACATTATGAACTTGATTATTTGTAAAAGTATTGAGATATGATGATAGTAATATGTGAGTCATGTTGGTGAGTAATTATGCTTTAGTAAGAATGTTGGTGTTAAGGTTTGTGATTCCCTATGCAAGCACAAAAGTCAATAGTAATGCATTGAAATTAAATCCTACTTGTGGTGCATTATTTGGTGTTAGTTATGCTTAATGCTCGTTTATGAGAATTTTCAAATCTTGGTTGGTTGCTTCTCAATCTTTTTGCTAGTCTTTTGGTGTACTAAGTATGAATACTACTTGTGCATCCAAAATCCTTAAACCCAGTTGTGCCATATGAGTCCACCATACCTACCTATATGCGGTATTTTCGTGTCATTCCAAGTAAATTTGTATGTGCCAAATCTCATCTTAAAAATGAATTTCCTTTTTGTGTGCCCATACCGCTCATGAAGCGGCAGGGGGTGGCCAATATTTTTCCATGCTAGATGTGTTATTCTCAAGATGAGTGTTTATTCACTTGTCATTGCACGAGGGTGTGGCGGTAATAGGGATGCCTAGTCCCGAAATGAAAAAGAAATATACTTTATGTTGTCTAATAATAAATTCCTTGGAAAGTGTTGGTATGGAAGGCACCCATGGATACAGCTAGCCATGGTTTGTAAAAGAATGGTGCAAAAAAGGAATAAACTTTTTTATGTTTGGGAACCGCCTATGATGTATCTAGAATAGAAAGTATTGGGAATTACTCAGTCGTTTTCATTGATGGAAAAGTATGCCTCTCAAAATATTTTAATCTCTCAATTTAAGCTTTGAGCTCTGGCACCTCTACAAATCTCTGCTTCCCTCTACGGAGGGCCTATCTGTTTACTTTATGCAAATTTTTATTTTTATTTGAGCCTCCATGATCATACTTATGCATTGTATGTAGCTAATATTCGAGTCTGTTTCATGAATGGATCAATGATTGAGCATGATGGGCTAGGGACAACTTTCTTTAGTATTGATATTTTGAAAGATATGGTTGCTAGTCGATATGCTTGAGTTTTGAAGTCCTCATGTCAAATATATACTATTACTTTGAATCATCTAAAAGTCCAAATGTCCATGCTACAAAAGAAAAGAATATGTGATGAACATGTTAGGCAGCATTCCACATCAAAAATTCTATTTCTATCACTTACCTACTCGAGGACGAGTGGGAATTAAGCTTGGGGATGCTGATACATCTCCAACATATCTATAATTTTTTATTGTTCCATCCGGTTATATTATCATTCTTGGATGTTTTTCATTCATTTTATAGCAACTTTATATCATTTTTTGGAACTAACCTATTGACATGGTGCCCAGTGCC
This sequence comes from Triticum aestivum, assembly GCF_018294505.1. Taxonomy (NCBI): domain Eukaryota; kingdom Viridiplantae; phylum Streptophyta; class Magnoliopsida; order Poales; family Poaceae; genus Triticum; species Triticum aestivum. The sequence goes on from NC_057794.1 coordinate 475,471,227, forward strand.
AGTAGCTATTTTTTACTTGTTTTTTACTTCACAGAATATCAGTGCCAAACGAAGTATAAATTCCATGAAACTTCTTCGAGACTTTTTTCTGCCCAAAAGACAATGTGGGAACCAAGGAAGTACCGGAGGGGAGGCTTGTGGGGCCCACAAGGCACTAGGGCGCGCCAGAGGCCGTTGACGTGCCCTGGTTGGTAGTGGGGCCCACAGGCCCCCTCCCCACCGCCTCTCAGCTCTATAAAGACCCAAATATTCCAGAAACCCTAGGGGAGTCGACGAAAAACAATTCCAGCCGCCACAAGTTCAAGAACCACGAGATCCAATCTGGAGACCTTTCCGGCACCTTGCCGGAGGGGAACACGTTCATGGAGGGGTTCATCATCCTCATTGGTGCTCCTTCAATGATGTGTGATTAGTTTACCATAGACCTACGTGTCCATAGGCAGTATCTAGATGACTTCTTCTCTCTTTTTGATTCTCAATACGACGTTCTCCTCGATGTTCTTGGAGATCTATTTGATGTAATGACTTTTTGAAGTGCGTTTGTTGGGATCCGATGAATTGTGAGTTTATGATTAGATCTATCTATGAATATTATCTGCATCTTCTTTGATCTCTTATATGCATGATTATTATAGCCTCGTATTTCTTCTCTGAAACTTTGGTTTGGTTTGGCTAACTAGATTGACTTTCATTGCAATGGGAACATGTGCTTTGTGATGGGTTCGATCTTGCGGTGCTCAATCTCAGTGACAGAAGGAGAAGTGACACGCATGTATCGTTGACATTAAGGATAAAGACATGGGGTCTATTCCTACATGAATAGATCTTGTCTACATCATGTCATCGTTCTTATTGCATTACTCTGTTTCTCCATGAATTTGATACACTAGATGCATGATGGATAACAGTCGATGTCTGGAGTAATAGTAGTAGATGCAGAATCGTTTCGGTCTACTAATCTGGGACGTGATGCCTATATACATGATCATTGCCTTGAATATCGTCATGATTATTTGCTCTTCTATCAATTGCCCAACAATAATTTGTTTATCCACCGTATGCTATTTTCTTGAGAGAAGCCACTAGTGAAATCTACGGCCCCGGCGTCTATTTTCTATCATATTGTTTTCAGATCTATTATTCAAAAATCCAAAAATACCTTACTACACTTTTATTTATTTATTTTGTGTTTTTGCTAGATCTATTTATCCAATCTCATACAATTTAATCTATCTCAATACCGAGGAGGGATTGGCAACCCCTCTTACGCGCTAGGTTACAAGTATTTGTTATTTGTGTGCAGGTACTATTTACATAGTGTTGCTCAGTTCTTCTACTAGAATGATAACATTGGTTTCATAACTGAGTGAAATACTTACCGTTGTTGTGTTGTATCATCCCCTCCTCTTCGGGGAAATACCAACACAGATACAAGCAATCAAGGAGGAGCTTTAAAATATCCTCACTTCCCATTACAACCTCAAGACCGTGGCCCGGACGGGTCGCGGGGTGCTCCAGCAATTGGAGAAAATCACCTCGGGTAAGCAATACTTATAGCAGTGTGTGTTTAGTGATAACCCACAAGTATAGGGGATCGTTTGTAGCCTTTTTCGATAAATAAGTGTGTCGGACCCAACGAGGAGCTAAAGGTAGAACAAACATTCCCTAAAGTTCAATCGATCACCGATACAACTCCACGCACACTTGACGTTTGCTTTACTGAAAACAAGTATGAAATTAATTTGCAAGAATAATACTATAAGTAATTTGCGAGAATAAAACAATGAATAAATTGCGAGATAATAAAAGTGGATAGCTTTTGTCAATAAGAAAGTCATTTGTCCCTAGGCAATTGATAACTAGAGCGGTAATCATTCTTGCAATTTACATGAGGGAGAGGCATGAGCTAACATACTTTCTCTACTTGGATCATATGCACTTATGATTGGACCCCAATAAAGAATCCGCAACTACTAAAGATTATTAATGCCGTGAAACCCAACTATGTCATTAAGTATCAAGTCCTCTTTACTCCCATACGCAACAACCCACTTATCCGTGTTTAGGCTTCTGTCACTCCCGCAACTGACAATAAGAGAATCCTGAACATATTGCAACACCCTGCAACGGGGACCCCTCTGTTTGCGTGACATGGAGGGCACCATAGGACAGCACCATAAATAAAATATACAATCATACCAACCAAGATCACGATTAACCCATCGGACAAAACGGATCTACTCAAACATCATAGGATAACCACATATCATTGTGAATATATAGTGTTGAGCACCATGTTTAAGTAGAGATTACAACAGGGAGAAGGGGTGTTACACCGCTGCATAGAGGGTGAGAGAGTTGGTGATGACAGTAGCAAGATTGTTGATGTAGATCACCGTCCCGATCCTTGCCCCGACGGCACTCTGGCGTCGCCGGTAGAGAGGGAGAGAGAGCCCCCCCCCTTCTTCTTCTTCTTCTTCTTTCTTGGCATCCCCCTAGATGGGAGGAGAGTACCCCTCTGGTCCATGGCCTCCATGGCGGTGGAGGGGCGAGAGCCCCTCCGATATTGTATCTCCCTCTTTGTTCTCCTCTGTTTCGCATTCCTGTTTTCTCACCCTCCACCATTTCTTGAATTCCCGGAGATCTGTATCTCCGATTGTGCTGAAATGTTTACACGATTTTTTTTCATAAATTATCTTTCTTGGTCCTAAAGAAGGGACCCAACCGACTTACAGGGAGGGCAAAAGACACCTGGGCGCGCCAGGGGGTGCCCGGTGCGCCCTGGTGGGTTGTGGAGGTCGTGGGCCTATGTTAGCGTTGATTCCACCTCCCAAAAATCACATATATTCCAAATTAATTCTCCGTAAATTTTTATCGCGTTCAAACTTTGTTTGATATGGATTTTCTGCCAAGCAAACAACATGCAACAAACCCTCACGCAATAAATCATAAAAAATGTTGCCAAAAGTATGTGAAAGTTGTATAATATTGGCATGAAACAATCAAAAATTATAGATACGACGGAGATGTATCAGCATCCCCAAGCTTAATTCCTGCTCGTCCTCAAGTAGGTAAACGATAAAGAAGATAATTTTAGATGTGGAATGCTACCTAACATAATATTGATCATATATCTAATCATGGCATGAATATTAAGACATAAGTGATTCAAAGTAATAGTCTGTAACTCGACATAAAGACATTAAAAATGAGGCATCCCTACAAACAATTGTGTCTTTCAAAATATCAACGCTAAAGAAAACTATCCCTACAAAATCATATAGCATTATCATGCTCTGTCTTCTTAACACAAAGTATTTATCATGCACAACCCTGACGACAAGCCGAGCAATTGGTTCATACTTTTTAACGCGCTTCATCCTTTTCAACCCTCACGCAATACATGAGCGCAAGCCATGGATATAGCACTACGGGTGGAATAGAGTATGACGATAGGGGTAAATATAGAGAAGACAAAGAAGTAAGAAAGTTTCACATTGACGCGGCTGACCAACGGGCTATGGAGATGCCCATCAATTGATATCAATGCGAGCAGTAGGGATTGCCATGCAACGAATGCACTAAGAGCTATAAGTGTATGAAAGATCAATATGAAAACTAAGTGGGTGTGCATCTAACTCTATAATGATAAATTCCCACTAGTATATGAAAGTGACAACATAGGAGACTCTCGATATGAAAAACATGGTGCTACTTTGAAGCACAACTATGGAACTAGCATGCCCCTTCTCTCTTTTTCTTTTTTCTCTCTCATTGTCAGGAGTCTCATCTCGACTTGTGGGGGAATCATAGTCTCCATCATCCTTTACTCACTGGGGCAATGCTCTAAAAATGAATAATGATGATCATCACACTTCTATTTACTTATAACTCAAAAGAAATAAAAATTACCACTCGATACCTATAACAAAGTATGACTCTATATGAATGCCTCTGGTAGTGTACCGGGATGTGCAATGATCTAGCATAACAACGATATCAAAAAACAGACAAGCCATGGAAATATCATGCTAGCTATCTTACGATCATGCAAATCAATATGATAATGAATGCTCAAGTCAACAAAACGGAAGCGGTGGAAGTTGCATGGCAATATATCTCGGAATGGCTATGGAAAGGCCATAATAAGTAGGTATGGTGGCTGTTTTAAGGAAGATATAATAAGGCTTATGTGTGATAGAGCATATCATATCACGGGGTTTGGATGCACCTGCGAAGTTTGCACCACATCTTGAGGTGAGAAAGGGCAATGCACAGTACCGTAGAGGCTAGCAAATTGCAAAAAGGTAAGAGTGCGTATAATCCATGGACTCAGATTAGTCATAAAGAACTCATATACTTACTGCATAAGTTTATTAGCCCTCAAAGCAAAGTACTACTACGCATGCCCCTAGGGGGATAGATTGGTAGGAAAAGACCATCTCTCGTCCCCGACTGCCACTCATAAGGAAGACAATCAATAATAAATCATGGTCCAACTTCATAGCATAACGAGAGACTATACATGCATGCTTTGGGAATCACAAACCTTAACACCAATATTCTTACTAACCACAACCATTTACTATTACCTCCCACATATTACATCTCTATATCGCAAAACTATTGCAAGGAATCAAACATGTCATATTCAGTGATCCACAAGTTTTATGTAGGATTTCATGACTAACCATGCAAATGACCAATTCTTGATGACTCTCTAAATAGATATAAGTGAGGCACGAGAGTTTAATTATTTCTACAAAATACCATGCTCTAATAAATATAAGTAAAGCGAAAGAGCATTCTACAAACAACGGTTTTCTATGTGAAGAGAAACAGGAATTCCAAACTTCAAATGATATAAGTGAACCACACGAAGCATTCTATAAAGCCATACTCAAAAGATATAAGTGAAGTGCAATGAGAATTCTATAAATCAACCATGGACTATCTCATACCAGCATGGTGCATAAAATAAAAATGAAAACTAAACAAAAAAGACGCTCCAAAATTTACACTTATCACGTGAATGAAACGAAGACGAAAACATACCGATACTTGTTGAAGAAAGATGGGATGCCTTCCGGGGCATCCCCAAGCTTAGAAGCTTGAGTCTCCTTGGATATCTACTTGGAGTGCCTTGGGCATCCCCAAGATTGAGCTCTTGCCTCTCCTCCTTCTCTTCGTATCGAGACCTCCTCGAACTTTGATCACTTCATCCACACAAAACTCAACAGAAACCTCGTGAGATCCGTTAGTATAATGATGCAAATCACTACTCTAAGTACTGTTGTAAACCAATTTATATTTTCTTTTTTTCATTGTAGCTACTATAATATAAGTTTTCCATGGCTTATACCACCGATAGAATCAATAGTTTCATCAAAACAAGCAAAACAATGTATCAAAAATAGAATGTGTCTTAAATAGGACAGTCTGTAGCAATATGAACATCTACCATACTTCTGGTACTCCAAAAACTCTGAAAAATTGGGAAAAAAACAATTAGTATAGAAATAATGTGAAAAAAGTTTCAGAAGCTTTTGATGTTCCAGTAAAAAATGTAAAATACAGCCAAAGTTTCTGTTTTTACACCGCATATACCAACAAGCAATCTAATTATCCTAAAGGCAAATCTTGGCACATTAGTTTTATAATACGATGGATTTGTACAAGGGGATAATTATTTTTGTGAGAAACTTCCACAAAAAATTTACATTGTTTCCATGAGCATGAACACATATGTTCAAGGTCGACCCTCACTTCTCCAATGCATCACCTTTCAATCGCTTCTCTTTTGTTGAACAGTTTTAGGTTCCCCTCTATATTTTTTTAGTTTTCAAACTTTATAAAAGCACTCAACATAAATAAATGACTCTCTAAAACTTCCGGGTTGTATCCCTAGCAGCGCTTTCTTTAAAGCCATTAAGCTACGCATAAAGTGCTCAAGTAATGAATCCACCCGGATCCCAAGGTATATCAAAGCCAATTTTAATTAACAATGATCTGGCTTTTAGTACCGAGCACAAAGCAACATATATCATGCAATGACAAAGTCTAACTCTCTTCCTATGCATCTTCATGTCATAAAAGAACAATTCGTGCAGAAAAAGTAAAGGCCAATAAATAGCATAAGCAGTTTCTTGCAATTTTTTCATGTTGGAAACATAGAGAGGTGGAGATATAGTTCCTCTCTCATAATAATTGCCAGTAGGAGCAGCAAGCACATGCATATTATATTCATCAAAATCATCATGTGTAATGGTAGAATGCAACCCATCAATATAATCCTTAATAAGTGCAAACTTATCCGATATAGTGTAGTTTGGAGAATTCAAAAAGATAATAGGACTATCATGTATGGGCGCAATAGTAACAATTTCATTCTTAACATAAGGAACAATAGCAAGTTCATCTCCATAAGCATAATTCATATTGGCATCATGGACACAAGCATAGCAAGCATCAAGTTCATTAAAAAGGGATATTTCAAAAGAATCAACGGGATCATAGCAATTATCATAGCATTCATCTTTCGGTAAGGACAAAGGGACATTAAACAATGTATGAGTTGGAGGGTTACTCTCATTAGAAGTTGGGAACGGGTAGCTAATCCGCTCTACCTCGTTTTGTTCTTCGCTCTACTCATCATCTTTTTCATCCAATGAGCTCATAGTTTCATCAATTTCTTCTTCCATAGACTCTTGCAAAATATTAGTCTCTTCTGGGACAGCGGAGAAGTCCTCAATATATGGTTTAATATATGCATTAGAAGAATAATTTTCATAGCAATATTTAAGTATGGCAAAAAAATATTTGTAAAGAGTAGCATCATACTTTTCAATGAAAGAAGAAATTTCATAAACACCCTTAAAAGCAACAAATTTTTTAATTTGTTCAATATCATAATAATTATAAACACCCTTGGCATAAGAAGATAAAATTCCATTATCCTTAAACTCACATTGGAAGGGAAGGTGTTTTTAAGGGTCTGTAAAACAACAAGTAAAATCATGCATTTTGCATAAACTCAAAGCATAACAATACAAACTATTAATATGATGCATAAAAATTTCCCATTTTGATATAAGCAGTGTTGCACAAAATAAGCATGCTCATTTAATGATTTTCCCTCAACTAAGCTAGTTGGGCTTTCAGCACGAGCACATAGGGATCCGAGATGACCCAAGTAGAAAGCTTCAGCGGTATGATATATTTTGGGTGATTCTTTGAACATTGGTTTAGTAGGTACAACTAATTTTTTTGGTATTTTACGTTTCCTACCCATAACTAGAGATAGAAAACAAGAGCACAAAATAAAAACTACTTAGCGATAAAGCAAACGAGCACACACGAGAATATTCACCCCACGCTATTGCTACCCGGCAACGGCGCCAGAAAAAGGTCTTGATAACCCACAAGTATAGGGGATCGTTTGTAGCCTTTTTCGATAAATAAGAGTGCCAAACCAAACGAGGGGCTAAAGGTAGAACAAATATTCCCTCAAGTTCTATCGACCACTGATACAACTCTACGCACACTTGATGTTTGCTTTATCGAAAACAAGTATGAAACTAATTTGCAAGAATAATACTACGAGTACTTTGCGAGAATAAAACTACAAATAAATTGCGAGATAATAAAAGTGGATAGCTTTTGTCAATAAGAAAGTCATTTGTCCCTAGGCAATCGATAACTAGAGCGGTAATCATTCTTGCAATTTTACATGAGGGAGAGGCATGAGCTAACATACTTCCTCTACTTGGATCATATGCAGTTATGATTGGACCCCTAGCAAGCATCCGCAAAACTACTAAAGATCATTAGGGTAATGAAACCCAACGATAGCATTAAGTCTCAAGTCATCTTTACTCCTATACGCAACAAACCACTAATCCGTGTTTAGGCTTCTGTCACTCCCGCAATTGACAATAAGCGAATCATGAACATATTGCAACACCCTACAATAGGGACCCCTCCATTTGCGCAACACGGAGGGCACCATAGGACAACACCATAAATAAAATATACAATCATACCAACCAAGATCATGATTAACCCATAAGACAAAACAGGTCTACTCAAACATCATAGGATAACCACATATCATTGGGAAATAATATATAGTGTTGAGCACCATGTTTATGTAGAGATTACAGCGGGGAGAAGGGGTGTTACACCGCTGCATAGAGGGGGGGGGGAGAGTTGGTGACAACGATAGCAAGATTGTTGATGTAGATCGTCGTCCCGATCATTGCCCCGGCGACACTCCGGTGCCACCGGGAGAGAGCCCTCCTTCTTATTATTCTTCCTTGGCCTCCCCCTACATAGGAGGAGAGTTCCCCATCTGGTCCATTGCCTCCATGGCGATGGAGGGGCGGGATCCCCTCCGAGATTGGATCTCCCCCTCTGTTCTCTTTTGTTTCATGTTAATGTTTTCTGGCCCTCTACTGTTTCTTAAATTACCGGAGATCCGTAACTCTAATTGCGCTGAAATTTTTACATGATTTTTTCATAAATTATCTTTCTTGCGCCCGAAGACGGTCCCCACCCTACTTACATGGAGGGCACAAGACACCTAGCCGTGCCAAGGGGTGCTGGCACGCCCTGGTGGGTTGTGGAGCCGTGGGCCTCCATTTGTGTTGATTCCAGCTCCCAAAAATCACATATATTCTGAAATAATTCTCCATAAATTTTTATCGTGTTTGGACTTTGTTTGATATGGATTTTCTGCGAAATAAAAAACATGCAACAAACAGGAACTAGCACTGGGCACTTGATCAATAGGTTAATCCTATAAATCATATAATATGTTACCAAAAGTATGTCAAAGTTGTATAATATTGGCAACAAAGCATGCGTCAAAAGTATGCCAATGAAGATCTATAATTTGGCAACAAAGCATGCGTTGAGCTCACCTAGTTGTGACATTCCATCGAAGTTTTCGGGGATCTCCCACAGAGCGTGGCGAGTTGGCGGGTCATGAGGTGGAGAAGGCCTTCTGGGGGCATGTCCCGGGGTCTCTGTCATCGCAGCTGATGAACAATCGAATGAAAAAGTTGGTGGAGCTACTCCACATGGCGAGACCAGCACTTCAAGATCCTAGCATCGCACAGTCGCCTACCGACACTACTGCAGGATAGTCCAAACGTGACACTCCAATCAGATACCCCTTGACGAAACTGTGTGCGATGCACTAATCGCAAACGGTCATGTAAAAAGACCGTCAAAAAGAAACAAAATGTTTGCAATGGCGAAGACATCCAACATGATTCAGATTATAGTTGCATGTGCGATGCATGGCACACAGTTCACTCAAAGGAACTGTTTGCGATGAGCATAATAGCAGAAATGGTCAGACATCTGAAGGTGTGTGCGATATTGATACGTCTCCAATGTATCTATAACTTATGAAGTATTCATGCTATTATATTATCAATCTTATATGTTTTATCTGCATTTATATGCTATTTTATATGATTTTTGGGACTAACCTATTAACCTAGAGCCCAGTGCCAGTTTTCTGTCTTCCCCTTGTTTTTGAGTATTGCACAAAAGAAATACCAAACGGAGTCCAATGGACATGCCAATTTTTAATGATTTTTTATGGACCAAAAGAAGCCCTCGAAGTAAAATAGTTGGGCCAGAAGAGTCCTGAGCCGTCCACGAGGGTGGGGGCACGCCCCACCCCCCTAGGCATGGGCGTGGGCCCCTATCTCATGGATGACTCGGATACCCCCCCCCCCGACGTGAAACCGATGCCAAAAATTCCTATAAATATAGAAACCCCTAGAAAATAACCTAGATAAGAAGTTCCGCCGCCACAAGCCTCTATAGCCATGAGAAATCAATCTAGGCCCTCTCAGGCACCCTGCCGGAGGGGGCAATCATCACCGGAGGATATGGAGGAGGATCCCGGAGGGGCCATCATCACCATGAAGGCCAAGGACCAGAGGGAGAACCTCTCCCCATCTAGGAGGAGGCCATGGAGGAGAAAACACAAGGGGGAGAACTTCTGCTCCTCTCTCTTAGTGGCACCGGAGTGCCATCGAGAGGGGAATCATCGCTGCTATGATCATCTTCATCAACATCACCATCATCATCACCCTCAAATCTTTTACACGGTCCACTCTCCTGCGCCCCGCCGTAATCCCTACTTGAACATGGTTTTAGGATGATTAGATTGCTTGTTTACTTTGTGCAGTACAAAAACAGAAACTTTGGCTGCAGCGCGTGATTTTACATTTTTTACTGGAAACTCAAATGGGTCTGAAACGTTTTGCACATTACTTTTGTACAAAATTGTTTAAATTGTCATACTTTTTAGAGTTTTTTGGAGTCACAGAAGTTTACTAAACTTCTAGATTACTACAGACTGTGCTATTTTAGAGAGATTCTGTTTTCTATGAGTTGTTCGCTTATTTTGATGAATCTATGGGTAGTATTGGGGGGTATGAACCATGGTGAAGTTGGAATACAGTAGATATATTTCTAATATGAAATTGGAATAAGTTTTCAATGGTACCTAAAGGTAGTGATTTGCTTTATTTACACTAATGGATCTCACAAAGTTTTTGTTAAAGTTTTGTGTGGATGAAGTGTTCGAAGATCGGGGAACTATCAGTATGAGAAGAATAAAGTGTGGCAAGAGCTCAAGATTGGGGATGCCCAAGGCACCCCAAGTAAATATTTCAAGGATACTCAAGCATCTATGCTTGGGGATGCCCCGGTTGGCATCCCATCTTTCTTCTTCAACAATTATCGGTATACCTTGGTTTTTGTTTTGTTCACATAATTTGTGTCCTTTGTGGTTTTGTTTTTCCTTTAAGAACTATGCTAGTATGAGATAGCTTTTTATTGATTTATAGAATACTTCATGTGCTTCACTTATATCTTTTAAGTATGATCTTATAGAATTGCTCTTTGTGCTTCACTTAAATCTTTTGAGTATGATTTTATAGAATGCTTCGTGTGCTTCACTTATTTATTTTGAGCTTGGATATTGGTTAGTCTATATTAATTGTAGGATTCTCCATGAACTTCACTTATATCTTTTGGAGTATGAATCATACTATCATCTAAAGTGGATTTAGAAGAAGGTTGCTCCCACTATTCTGAATGAGAAGAATTTTTCTTATGTGAAGACTAGTAAAATTTGTATGCTTGTAGATCATGAAAAGAATGCTTTATGTGATGGTTATATTGTTGAACTCATTCTTGATGCTACTAAAAATTATTATGAGGGGGGAATATATGCTTGTAGGAGTTGCAATAATATCAAGTTTCCTCTCTATGTGCTTAAAGTTTTGAAGTTATACTTGTTTTGCCTTCCCATGCTAGCTGATTCTTGTTCCCATAAATTGTGTGCTCACAAAATCCCTAGGCATAGGAAGTGGGTTAGGATTAATGTGTTAATCATATTCTTCATGATGCTCTCTTTATGTTTCAATTCTTATCTTTTATGTGAGCATCATTGAAATCCCTACTTGAACATGGTGCTTTATGCCACATATTATGATCCAATGATGTGTTGCCATCCTATGATGTTTTGAGTAGATATCCTTTGTCTTTGGGTTGATTGATGATTTAGATTAGTACGAGTTGTATGTTTTATTTTGGTGCTGTCCTATTGTGCCCTCCGTGTCGCGCAAGCGTGAGGGATTCTCGCTATAGGGTGTTGCAATACGTTCATGATTCGCTTATAGTGGGTTGCTTGAGTGAAAAAGCATAAACTAGAGTAAGGGGGTTGTTGCGTATGGGATAAAGGGGACTTGATGCTTTAAGGCTATGGTTGGGTTTTACCTTAATGATCTTTAGTAGTTGCGGATTCTTGCTAGAGTTCCAACCATAAGTGCATATGATCCAAGAAGAGAAAGTATGTTAGCTTATGCCTCTCCCTCATATGAAATTGCAATGACGACCACCGGTCTTGTTAACGATTGCCTAGGATAATTCCGCACACTAACCCATCATTATTCCACACTCGCTATTTATAATATTTAGTAATATATTCTAACTTTATGATAACAGCACCTACTTTTATTTTTTTAGCTCTCCGATATCATGCAAAGTTATCCTCTTCATACCCACAACGTAGTTTTATTTCTTGTTTCTAGTTGGAAGCAAACGTTCGGTGTACGTAGAGTCGTATCAATGGCAGGTAGGACTTGAGAGAATATTGATCTTACCTTTAGCTCCTTGTGGGTTCGACACTCCATACTTATCACTTCCACCTTTGGGAATTGCTATGATGATTCCCTGTACTTGAGGATTATCAGATATATAACATACAGTTCAGTCGGATGAACTGTTTGTGATTAGGAAACACAACGGAAATGATTAGCTAGATCAAGGTGTGTGTGTGTGTGATATATGGCATGCAATTAACTTGGATGAATTGTTTTCAATTAGGCAACACAACATAAACGGTCAGCCAGATTAAGGTGTGTGTGATTGATGGCATACACTTCACACGGATGAACTCTTTACAATTAGCCACAACAAACAAAAACAGTTAGACAGATCAAGGTGTGTGCTCTAGACAGGCACACATTCTAATTAAAACAAGTGTGCATGATGGTAATAACGAGCGCACATGGTTGATGGAACAAGACATGTGCTGACAACGCCTATTTGTGGTGCACCATAGGGTGCAAACGACACGTACGCATACGAGAGTGCGTGCCCATGCTACGCCATCTGGGAATCGTACCGCACTCCGAAACTAGAAATGTCAATAAATTTTGAGCTTGCTTCCCGTCACATTCCAAATTACTACCATGCTATATTTAATTGTAAACCTGTTCACACTGATCAAAACCTAAATGGTTTCCCACTTAGCAGTGTATTGCTCGCTTATAAATACTACCTACTCCAAGATGACTGCACATTCCGTCTCAATTCCTCATCAACAAAAACAAATAAGTCTTACATTGTCGTTCCCTTGCGTCTGCCATGGCCCGCATGAGTTCTGGGCTAAGAAATGTCCCGCCTCGCCGCGAAAGCAGCAGACACGTCTTGTGGCACTATCGTAGCAGCGCGAGGTCCCGCCACACCGCCGAAGCAGCATAGAGGTCTCGTGGCAACGTCGAAGGAGCAGATTGGCCCGGCCGCACCGCGGAAGCAGGAGAGATGTCCCACCGCACCGTGGATGCAGCAAATAGGTCCTTACGTGCCGCGTCGGCCTGGGAAAATGTCTCGCGGGCAGACGAGGACTCTCACAGGTGCATGCGTGCTATGATCGATAACCTGGTCGGTCGGATCTCTGGCTCAATGAAGCTGCAACACGAGATGAATGCCTCGTTTGAAAATGCTACTGGCATCATCCGGGGATTAAGGAAGGACAAGGCGAAGCTCCGCACCAAGCACGACATGTTGAGGGAAAAGATCGCCGGAAGGGTGAAGCGGCACGAGGAGACCACTACCTTGTTGAAGAGGATGGGTGTCATCGTCAAGAAACTTATGGACGAGAATGCCATGCTCCGGATCGAGCGCAAAAGGCTAGTGGAGGAATCCATGGATGCTGCCAAGCAGTGTATAGAGGACATGTAAGAGATCATCGTCGCGAGAACTAGTCTCCGTGCCCTGCAGCTACACATCAAGAAACTAGAGATCAGCAAACCAGATCGTTGTCTGCGTCTTCCTTCTTCTTTTGCCCTTGAGTATTTCGGGTGTTGCCGCATGTGGCATTTTTAATTATCTTCCTAAATATGTAAGACAATCATTGTAATTATATTTATATCAGTCTTCCTATAAGTCTCAGTCAATGCTATATATGTCCATCAGATCTTACATTAAGATCCGTGCAAAATTTTCTTTTTCAGATTTTCTTTTTTCTCTCTTAAATATCAGTCGAGTAAGACATAGCCACACCATAAAATAGGGGCTCGGGCACCATTAATGGAGAAGTTGGGAGAGGGGTGGGCGGCGGATGGAGGTCAAAGGGCTCGCCTCTCGATAAGCACGCGCAGGGTCTGCTCCCACGCCTCCCATACTCAAATAGCTACCCCGCACAACGCATCCTAGACAATAAAAAAGGGGACACGTGGCGGCACGTATATGGTTAGTAGAACGCCCATGGTTTCAATAATACTTGGGTTTCCGATTGTAACGTGACTGCTCTTGTTCCAAAATGACTTTGTTGGTTTTTAATGTGTGTGACTTCGAAAATCAGACAAAAAATTTACCACAACATGTTGGTGCCATGTGAAGGCAACATGCTGAGTTTCATGATTTTTTGGCGAGTTTTAGATTTACGGGATTTTAAAAATCAACTTTCATTATGTTTCCAACCGAGCCACGATGCCCAGATTTTTGAAATTCATTCTCGTTTCTTGCATGGGACCTAAACATTCACCCAAGGACACATATATGATTTTTCAACCCATCTTGGCGCACTGGAGCATGTGCATGTAGCTCAAATGTGAATTATGCAGATCAAATTCCTAGAAAACTCAAATAATGTATAAAAAAGGCAAAATGATCCTTGAATAATTCCAAAATTTAGCACGGAACTCCTATTGGTATATGTTGCCTCTCTTAAAAAATCATGGTGGGAAGAGACAACGTATGTCGTTTCGCAAACAAAGGTCATAGGTTCCCTTTCAGAACCACGAGCCTTCTTGAGAGAAGCTCTCTTGCAAGAAGCTTATACCAAAACTTGTCCCAAAACGGACGAAATTTTTACCGCAACATGTTGTTGCCATGTCATGAGACCATCCCAAGTTTCATGATTTTCGGGCGAGTTTTGGATTTACAGGAATTTTAAAACCAAGTTTCTCAATGTTTTCGGCCAAGCCACGATGCCCATATGTTTGAAATTCATCCTCATTTTTTGCATGATACATAAACATTCACTCAAGGAGACACATATGATTTTTCAACCAGCTTTGGCACACTGGAGCATGTGCAAGCAGTTCAAATTTGAATTATGCATATTAAATGCCTATAAAAGTCAGTTTATGTATAGAAAGGCAAGGTGAACCCGGATTAATTCCTAAAATTAGCACGATACTCCTATTGGTCTATGTTGCCTTTGTAAAAAGATCAAGGCGGGAAGAGGCGGTCTATGTCATTTCACACACAGAGGTGACACATCCCCTCTCGGAACCATGAGGCTTCTTGAGAGAAGCTCCATTTTGTAAGAAGCTTACACCAAAACTTGTCCCATATCGGACAATTTTTTTACCACAACATGTTGGTGCCATTTCATGATACTATGCCAAGTTTCATGATTTTCAGGCGATTTTTGGATTTACAAGAATTTGAAAACCAAGTATCTCAATGTTTCTAGCCGAGCCACAATGCCGAGGTGTTTGAAATTCATTCCCATTTCTTGCATGGGACATAAACATTCACCCAAGGACACATATATGATTTTTGAACTCATTTCGGTGCACTGGAGCATGTGCTTGTAGTTCAAATTTGAATTATGCACATTGAATGCCTAGAAACTCAATTAACGTATTAAAAAGGCCAAATGAACCCTGAATAATTCCAAATTTCAACACGACACTCATATAGTCGCATGTACAGTGCAGATAAATGTTCTAGCAATTCAAACACCACCATTTCCCTCCATAACACCATTTTGTCTTTCAAATCAAAATCAAAAATCGGGTACACCAGAAACATTTTACTAGCAATAATCATGTGTGATGCGATATAAAATATCTTGGCGCACCCTCTTGGATGGCTTATGTCAGAAGCTTCGTCGTCTACAGTCCACCGCCCGCACTTCAACCACACTTCACACTGGTATCTCGTGGCACCAAGCGAAACGTCAACCGTGGAAATACCTAGCTCCCCGCCCCCTTCCCTCGACCAGAAGCCACATTTCCATTATTCCTTCTTCCTTTCCAAGTACAACCCTTCACTTCTAACTTGCAGTGTCGCCTCCTCACCGACGACCCTTCTTCTTGCTGCGCGGCCTCGTTGATGTAGTCAAGGAATCCACACCCCATCCCCATCCTCCTCCTCCGCCTTCTCCATCCCACATGCCCCGATCAACGGTGCGACACCTTCCGCCCAAATCACTTCCCCGTCATCCAAATAAGCGCCGCCCACAGCCATTTTGCACGCAGTATAGCGAGGAGCTCAGGAGCATCTCGCAGCGGATGAGAAAATTGCGGCCGCACGCACGGATGAGGTCGCGATGGACGCCATGCATGCTGACTGCCAGATCTTAGATGAGCACCTCGCCTTCGAGGCCACCGTCGACACCTCCACACGGTTGGCTACTTAAAAATATAGTTCATGGTATTATCTCGACGCCACCGCCCGTGCCTTCTAGTGAACTGTCTTCTATAATGTTAATTTGCAATCCGATCTTCTAAAATGTAATATTCATTTAACAGTTTGGTCCAACAATTGCTTGATTTCCTAGTAGTTATCAAGCATTGTTGGTTTGGTTAACTATCTTATCTTCTAGTATATGGTTTTTTGTGCAATGTGGTGCTCAGTTAACCGTTTGGTTCATTTGTTCCGATGTCCAGTTAACTGTTTGGTTCAATACTGCAATCTGATGTTCATTTGTCATGGGTACAGTTTTGTATTTTTATGCATGTGAGAAATAAATTGAGTTTGGACGTACTAAATACATGAGAAACATATACATTTGCTCTATTTCCAAGTTTTTTAGCAAGGTCTCTGTTATCCTTGGGTCTTCATAGTGTTGTAAAGGTCTTCGACATTTGTGTGTAGCAGCTTGGTTGCTCTGTGATTTGCCTCATCGCCAATGGCATGAGGTTGGTCTAGGTCGAGTTAATCTATTGGATCTGAAATTTGTCTATTTATCATTAACATATTCTACTGATAGTATGCCAACTCTTAGATAACCTGATAAAGATCTGCCTTATATGTGTTGCACAGAAACAAATGGAGGCAATGAGGTCTATCATCGAGGTTTGCGCATGCATGGTCCTTTGGCTAATAGCACATTATTGTGCAGTTGCAGGAATCATTCTAATATTTAGTTTGTTTGACAATTTGGTCTTACACATGTAGGTCCTGTTGTCAGAGGTTTAGATCCAGCATTCGACCCATTTTGCATATGGGGAAAATGAGATGTCCATAAATATCAGTCAAGTTAAGAAACTCAGAAAGATTGTTAGGATAACGAAACTTCCAACGAATAACAACAAGATCTTTGCTTGCACAATGAAGATGACATCAGTCAACTATAGGATGGTACTAAGTCTTTACCTTATTTTGCCATTTCAAAATTTAGAACAGTTATTTATGCATATCTTTGTTTTCAGTACTTTCCAAAGCAGTTCACCGATGATTACCTCTCAAACCGTCTGCATGGTCAAGAGGGGAGGAAGGTATTCATTCAACACCCACGTTACAATATTTAAGTCTTCGTCAAGAGGAGGAAGGTTGGGCGGGCAATTATAGATAGCCACTAGCCTAAAGTTGCAAGGACATTCAACATCCTTGAGGACTCAATATTTGCCTTCCACTTCTATAGTTTCCCATATGAGATTCATCTATCTATTTATAGTGTATGATGCTACTTTCCAAAGGTTTTCGATGTTGCATGTGAAACTTGATGCTGTTGTGTAATGGCGTAGCTAGCTATATGCCTATATGGTGTAACTGAGTGTTGAAGCTATTAGATGTAATTCAATTATGAAATCCTGGTTATCGTAATACGGATATGAAATATAATGTGTGTCTTATAAGAAATATCAATTTGATTACTAAATGGGTTATCAGTAATAGACCAATTAGCCTACTTATTGGGGTTTTCTATTGCACACAGTTCCTCGGACAACACCATGGGCTATGAACTTAAACAACCCACATGGTTCCTAGAAAGTAGGTGAGTTGAATCAATGAAGAATCACACATGACTTCGGCTAGAGAACTGTTTACGTTAGGCCACCTTGCACAAACGTTTCCACATAAATAATCATGTGTGATATACATATGAATGGAAACGTTTTTCTGGGATTCACTGTGTGGGATGTACATACGAACGGAAATGATTGGGCCTGCATAATTGTCTTTGATACCTCCTAACCGCACACGAGCTCATTTTACCCAGCGTGTGTGACCGGAGGACCTATCCTCGACGGTTTCCGGGTCGCGTGGGAAGAACCCCCCTACCGCACACACTAGCAAGGCGACGGTTTAAAACTCCATTGCAGAAAGGGGGTTAAACCGTTTGTATAGCATGTCTCTACACCAGTGCGATGCCCTTCCAACCAGCCTCTTCGGCCTTGTGTTGCGCCTGCGGGGGGCTGTCTCGCGTGCCGATAGCTAGAGGAGGTCCGCATGCTTTGAAGGAGCACAGAGGGCGTATGCCTGCTTGAAGATGTACTTTCGCAAGGTCGACGTGGTGATAGTGGCCACGAGTCCTCCTGCAGACAAGCCTCGCACCACAGAGCAGTTTTACCATGAGGTGGAGGAAGGAGCTCGGATCGCCGAGGCTGTATGTCCAAAGGACACCTTGTATTACTAGGTAGCACTTTGGAATGCCGAAGTTATGAAATGTAAAGAACTTAATGGTTTGATGGAATTAGTATGGCTTGAAATTCCTTCATACATGTATTTCTTATTATTTTAGCTCCTGTGCGAACCATTTTAAAATGAAAGTGGCGAGTCATCGGCTTTGGTCCTAGTGTAGAATATACAAAGGGTGTTCCGAGATGCAGTTTTGACCCTTAGCCGATGTCTTGGTACCCGGAGGCAGTCTCTACTCATAGGAACAAGGCAATCAGAATATAGTGGCTTGAGAACTTTCATGTTGTCCTAGGAGTTTGACTATGGGGGTTGATGATCGGCCCGTAGTATAGGAAGTGGTCGGCTTGGTAGGCCGAGGCCTAGGCCATCACGCACTTCGGCTAGAAATTAAAGCCCTTCGTTTAACATGGGCGATCTCTATTCTCACATCGCTTAACACGGTCTACGGATGGCCGACTAGTTTGCACCTACCTAGATAATCAGTTTTTGGCTTTCTCCACTTAGGCACTCTACCAATTAGCCTAGCAACATAATCGTAGTGGTTCTCCCATTACGCCCTTAGCCGAATTCATCAGGAACGTAAGGGGTACACATAGGAGCCAGGCAACCCAACTATTGACCAAAATCTAGGTTCAAAACAGATGCATATAAAGCCAAAATCCGAGATGCTGAATACTTCAGACTTGTAAAGCAGGAGAATCAGGCCCATTAAAAGTTGTATCTTTAAAGACATTCTTGTAGTGCCAAGGCAATGCTTGAATAGAACCGTGGGAAATACCTTTAGAGGGCATGATTTCTTTATTTTATAACCGCATGATTGTACATGTCGAGCTTACTATAAGAAAACTAAAAAGAATACAACATAAAAGAGTACGTAAGGGAGGAAGAAAAAATAAGGTGGATAGTGTCATCGGGTTTTAGGAGCCTGGGTCGTGTCCTGCCGCACGTCTGCGCTTCCGAGCTATTGATCGGCTTGTCGTCGTGAATAGTGGGGATTGAGTAGGACTGGTGCAACCTCGGCCCTTTATACGCTTCAGGCGTGTATTGATGCGGCTTGATAACCCACAAGTATAGGGGGTCAATTGTAGCCTCTTTCGATAAGTAAGAGTGTCGAACCCAACAAGGAGCTAAAGGTAGAACAAATACTCCCTCAAGTTCTATCGACCACCGATACAACTCTACGCACGCTTGACGTTCCCTTTACCTAGAACAAGTATGAAACTAGAAGTACCTCGTAGGTGTTTTTGGATAAGTTTGCAAGATAATAAAGATTACGTAAATAAAAAGTAGGGGCTATTTAGATAAAGACACAACTAAATTAGTTTTAGTAGAGAGCTTTTTGTTACGAGAAAGTTATTTGTTCCTAGGCAATCGATAACTAGACGGGTAATCATTATTGCAATTTTATATGAGGGAGAGGCATAAGCTAACATACTTTCTCTACTTGGATCATATGCACTTATGATTGGAACTCTAGCAAGCATCCGCAACTACTAAACATCATTAAGGTAAAACCCAACCATAGCATTAAAGTATCATGTCCTCTTTATCCCATATGCAAACAACCTACTTACTCGGGTCTGTGCTTTTGTCACTCACGCCACCCACCATAAGCAAATCATTAACATATTGCAAACCCTACAACGGGAATCCCTCACGCTTGCGTGACACGGAGAGCACCATAGGGTAGCACCAATAATAAAATATGCAACTCAAACCAATCACGGTCATCAAATAACCCATAGGACAAAACGGATCTACTCAAACATCATAGGATTGACATACATCATTGGGAAATAATATATAGCGTTGAGCACCATGTTTAAGTAGAGATTACAGTGGGTAAAAGAGAGGTTACACCACTGCATAGAGGGGGGAAGAGTTGTGATGATGGCGGTGAAGTTGTTGGTGAAGATTGCGGTGATGATGATGGTCCCCGGTGGCACTCCGGCGCCACCGGAAGCGAGGGGGAGAGAGCCCCCCTCCTTCTTCTTCTTATTCCTTGACCTCCTCCCTAGATGGGAGAAGGGTTTCCCCTCTGGTCCATGGCCTCCATGGTGTCGGAGGGGCGAGAGCCCCTCCGATATTGGATATGTCTGTTTGTCTCTCTTTGTTTCTGCGTTTTCAGATTCTACCCTTTCACCATTTCTTATATTCCCGGAGATCCGTAACTCCGATTGGGATGAAATTTTAACACGATCTCTATCCCAATATTAGCTTTCTTGCGGCGAAAGAAGGGCATCAACCGCCTTACGGGGTGGCCACGAGGGTGCAGGGGCGCGCCCAGGGAGTGGGGCACGCCCCCTGCCTCGTGCCTCCCTCGGGCACCGTCTCGCATGGATTTTTCTTCCCAAAAATCATATATATTCCCAAAAAATCTCCGTCAGTTTTTATCCCGTTTGGACTCCGTTTGATATGGATATTCTGCGAAACAAAAAACATGCAACAAACAGGAACTGGCACTGGGCACTGGATCAATATGTTAGTCCCAAAAATAGTATAAAAAGTTGCCAAAAGTATATGAAAGTTGTAGAATATTGGCATGGAACAGTCAAAAATTATAGATACAACGGAGACGTATCACGGCTTGAACTACATCAGTATTTCCCCAAAGAGGAAGGGATGATGCAACATAGCTACGGTAGCTATTTCCCTCAGTGACGAGACCAAGGTTATCGAACCAGTAGGAGAACCACGCAACACTACGTGAACGGTACCTGCACACAAAGAACAAATACTTGCAACCTGACGTAAAGAGGGGTTGTCAATCGCTCGCTGGTAAAAAGATAGGTAAATTTGTAGTAGATTGGATAAATAGATCTCGTGGAAACGTGAGCTAAAATAAATAAAAATAAATTGCAGCAAGGTATTTTTGTGTTTTTGGATTAATAGATCTGAAAATAAAAGCAAATAAAAATAGATCTCGAAGGAAAATATGATAAAGAAGAGACCCGGGGGGCGTAGATTTCACCAGTGGCTTCTCTCGAGAAAAATAGCATACGATGGTAAACAAATTACTGTTTGGCAATTGATAGAACTTCAAATAATCATGACGATATCCAGGCAATGATCATTACATAGGCATCACGTCCAAGATTAGTAGACCGACTCCTGCCTACATCTACTACTATTACTCCACACATCGGCTGCTATCCAGCATGCATCTAGTGTATTAAGTTCGTAGAGAAACGGAGTAATGCAATAAGAACGATGACATGATGTAGACAAGATCTATCTATGTAGAGATAGACCCCCATCGTTTTACCTTAGTAGCAATGATACATACGTGTCGGTTCCCCATCTATCACTGGGATCAAGCACCATAAGATCGAACCCACTACAAAGCATCTCTTCCCATTGCAAGATAAATAGATCAAGTTTTCCAAACAAAACACAAATATCAGAGAAGAAATATGAGGCTATAAGCAATAATTCATAAAAGAGATCAAAGAAACTCAAATACTTTCATCGATATAAAAAGATAGATCTGATCATAAACTCAAAGTTCATCGATCCCAACAAACACACCGCAAAAAGAGTTACATCATATGGATCTCCAAGAGACCATTGTATTGAGAATCAAGAGAGAGAGAGAGGAAGCAATCTAGCTACTAACTACGGAGATTGCACAGGTCATGCCCCTAAGCCTTTGCCGTCCGCCACAGCCGGCAAACTCCCATATCCTTTGTCATCTGCCCCAGACGGCAAATTAACCAAATTGGTCAGCTCCCAGATTGCACAGGTTGCTGCCACATGGCCTCTTTGTCATCGGTGGCAGATGGCAAAGCACACTTTGGCGTCGGTGGCGGACGGCAAAGTGCTTGTATTGTTTCTAGTTTTTCTGTTTTCTATTATATCCCTGCATTTTCAAAAATTATAAATATGATATGTATATAGCTTCAACCTCAAACATAGCCCATGTATCAAACATCTAGCAGTCCATCAATGCAACAGAACACATATCGTATTAAAAGATCTAATGCATACATAGTTTCACGGAGTTCATCCATATATACATACATAGTTTCACATTGTGCATCAATACAAATGAAAACAAGAACTAAACACTAGCAGTCCATCAATGTTGCTTCCATGAAGTGAAGCAAACCTGCAAAAATGGGAGTAAGAAAGTTAGAATAAGAAGAAGACTAGAAGAAGAAGAAGAAGATATTTCCTTCTTCCTCTTCTTATTTTCTCTTCTTTCTTCTTCTCTAACTTATGTAATTATGCCATTTTGGTGCAAAAATAAGCTAAGTAGATGACATCTATGAGAGAACCAAGGTTATTATGCCATTTTTAAATGAATAAGCTACTTATGTCATAAATGAACTAAATAAGCTAATTAATTATGTCATTTTGGAGGATAATTAGCTAAGTACGTCTTTTTGGGGAAAATAAGCTAAGTATCTGGCATAATAGGGCTAACAAGCATGTATGAAGCTAAGTATGCATTTGTTAAGCAAAACACTAGAGAAAACTTACCCTCATCACAAAAAATGTGAACAAGATCGCAATTAAGGTAACAATTGATCCAATGGCATAATGATACCAAGCCTCATTATCAATGGTATATTTTATAATCTTCTTAATCTTCAAGCGCATTGCATTCATCTTCATCTTATGATCATCAACGACATCGGCAACATATAACTCCAATTTTATCATTAATTGGAACCTCTTCCAAAATAGTGGATTCATCATTAAATAAAGTCATGACCTTTCCAAATCCACTTTCATAAATATTGCAACCACCATAATTACGTGCTATCATCATAATAAATTCGCACATCAAAACTTGGGGGACTAAAAATATCATCTTCATCAAACATAGCATCCTCAAGCTTGTGGCTTTGCATATCATTAGCATCATGGATATTCAAAGAATTCATACTAACAACACCGCAATCATGCTCATCATTCAAAGATTTAGTGCCAACCATTTTAATGCATTCTTCTTCTAACACTTGAGCATAGTTTTCCTTTCCATCATTTTCATGAAAGATATTAAAAACATGAAGCATATGAGGCAACCTCAATTCCATTTTTTGTAGTTTTCTTTTATAGACTAAACTAGTGATAAAACAAGAAACTAAAAGATTCAATTGCAAGACTTAAAGATATACCTTCAAGCACTAACCTCCCCGGCAACGGCGCCAGAAAAGAGCTTGATGTCTACTACGCAACCTTCTTCTTGTAGACTCGTGTTGGGCCTCCAAGCGCAGAGTTTTGTAGTACAGTAGAAAATTTTCCTCAAGTGGATGACCTAAGATTTATCAATCCGTGTGAGGAATAGGGTGAAGATGGTCTCTCTCAAACAACCCTGCATCCAAATAACAAAGAGTCTCTTATGTCCCCAACACACCCAATACAATGGTAAATTGTATGGGTGCACTAGTTCGGCGAAGAGATGGTGATACAAGTGCAATATGGATGGTAGATATGGATTTTTGTAATCTAAAAATATAAAAAAAGCAAGGTAACTACTAGTAACAGTGAGCGAAAATGGTATTGCAATGCTTAGAAATAAGGCCTAGGGTTCATACTTTCACTACTGCAAGTTCTCTCAACAATGATAACATAATTAGATCATATAACAATCCCTCAACGCGCAACAAAGAGTCACTCCAAAGTCACTAGTAGCGGAGAATAAATAAAAATATTATTGTAGGGTACGAAACCACCTCAAAGTTATTCTTTCTGATCAATCTATTGGGCTATTCCTATAAGTGTCACAAACAGCCCTAGAGTTTGTACTAAAATAACACCTTAGGACACACATCAACCAAAACGCTAATGTCACCTAGATACTCCAATTCACCACAAGTATCCGCGGGTTAGATTATACGATATGCATCACACAATCTCAGATTCATCAATTCAAACCAACACAAAGAACTTCAAAGAGTGCCCAAAGTTTCTACCGGAGAGTCAAGACGAAAATGTGTGCCAACCCCTATGCATAAGTTCACAAGGTCACAAACCCGCAAGTTGATCACTAAACATACATCAAGTGGATCACGTGAATATCCCATTGTCACCACAGATAAGCTCATGCAAGACATACATCAAGTGTTCTCAAATTCTTAAAGACTCAATCCGATAAGATAACTTCAGAGGGAGAACTCAATCCATTACAAGAAGGTAGAGGGGGAGAAACATCATAAGATCCAACTATAATAGCAAAGCTCGCGGTACATCAAGATCATGCCAAATCAAGAACACGAGAGAGAGAGAGATCAAACACATAGCTACTGGTACGTACCCTCAGCCCCGAGGGTGAACTACTCCCTCCTCATCATGGAGAGTGCCGGGATGATGAAGATGGCCATCGGTGATGATTTCCCCCTCTGGCAGGGTGCCGGAATAGGGCCCCGATTGGTTTTTGGGGCTATAGAGGCTTGCGGCAGCGGAACTCCCGATCTAGGTTCTGTTCTGGAGGTTTCTATATTTATAGGAATTTTTGGGGCCGAGAACAAGTCAGGGGGTCCATGAGTCAACCACAAGGACGGGGGGCGCGCCCTAGGGGGGTAGGGCGCGCCCTCCACCCATGTGGAGGCCTCGTGGCTCTTCTGGCCCAACTCTTTTGCTTCGAGGGCTCCTTCTGGTCCATAAAAAATCACCGTAAATTTTCAGCTCATTTTGGACTCCGTTTGATATTCCTTTTCTACAGAACTCAAAAACAAGGAAAAAACAGAAAATGGCACTGGGCTCTAGGTCAATAGGTTAGTCCCGAAAATCATATAAAATAGCATATAAATGCATATAAAACATCCAAGATAGATAATATAATAGTGATACATCTCCAATGTATCTATAATTTTTATTGTTCCATGTTGTTATATTATCAATCTTGGATGTTTTATAATCATTTTATAGTCATTTTATATCATTTTTTGGTACTAACCTATTGACATAGTGCCAAGTGCCAGTTGCTGTTTTTCCATGTTTTTTACGTCACAAAAAATCAATAGCAAACGGAGTCCAAACGCAATGAAACTTTACGGATATTTTTTGGACCAGAACAAACATAATGGGCCCTGGCTGCACCTGAGGGCTGCTCCGAGGAGAGCACAACCCACCAGGGCATGCCAGGAGGCCCAGGCGCGCCCTGGTGGGTTGTGCCCACCTCGGGTGCCCCTGGACCGCCTCTTTGCTCTATAAATACCCCAATATTCCCAAAACCCTAGGGGAGTCGACGAAATATTTATCCAGCCGCCGCAGAGTCCAGAACCACCAGATCCAATCTAGACACCGTCTCGGATGGGGTTCACCACCTCCATTGGTGCCTCTCCAATGATGCGTGAGTAGTTCTTTGTAGACCTTAGGGTCCGTAGTTAGTAGCTAGATTGCTTCCTCTCTCTCTCTCTCTCTCTCTCTCTCTCTCTCTTGATTATCAATACAATGGTCTCTTGGAGATCCATATGATGTAACTCTTTTTGCGGTGTGTTTGTTGGCATCGTTGAACTTTGAGTTTATGATCAGATCTATCTTTTTATATCCATGAAAGTATTTGAGTTTCTTTGATCTCTTTTATGCATGATTGCTTATAGCCTCGTATTTCTTCTCTGATATTTGTGTTTTGTTTGGCCAACTTGATCTATTTATCTTGCAATGGGAAGAGGTGCTTTATAGTGGGTTCAATCTTATGGTGCTTGATCCTAGTGACAGAAGAGGAACCGACACGTATGTATCGTTGCTACTAAGGATAAAATGATGGGGTCTATCTCTACATAGATAGATCTTGTCAACATCATGTCATCGTTCTTATTGCATTACTCTGTTTCTCCATGAACTTAATACACTAGATGCATGCTTGATAGCGGTCGATGTGTGGAGTAATAGTAGTAGCTGCAGGCAGGAGTCGGTCTACTAATCTTGGACGTGATTCCTATATAATGATCATTGCCTGGATATCGTCATGAGTATTTGAAGTTCTATCAATTGCCCAACAATAATTTTTTCACCCACTGTTTGCTATTTTTCTCGAGAGAAGCCACTAGTGAAACCTACAGTCGCCGGGTCTCTTTCTCATATATTTGCCTTTGCGATCTACTTTTCCTTTGCTTTTATTTTCAGATCTGTTAATCCAAAAATACAAAAATACCTTGCTGCAATTTATTCTTATTTATTTTATTTGGTGTTCGATCTATCAATCTATTACAAATTTACCTTCCGTCAGTTTGCCTATCTTGAGGTGTCGTACCCCAGAAGGGATTGACAACCCCTTTAACACCTTGGGTCGTGAGAAGTTGTTATTTGCGTGCAGGTAATGTTTATGTTGTGTTGCTTGGTTCTCCTACTGGTTCGATAACCTTGGTTTCACATCTGAGGGAAATACCTCCCGCCGTTGTGCTGCATCATCCCTTCCTCTTTGGGGAAATATCGACGTAGCTTCAAGCGACATCAAAAGGAATTTCTGGCGCCGTTGTCGAGGAGGATCTTCAACATATACCAAGTTCCTAATCACAAATCTCATCTCCTCGCAATTTAAATTATTTTCCATTTGCCTCTCGTTTTCCTCTCCTCCACTTCACAAAAATTTGTCGTTTTATTCGCCCTCTTTTCTGTTCGTCGTTTTCTTGTCGGATCTGTTTTTGTGTGTGTTATTGTTTGCGTAGTCATGATGCCTCAAAGAAAATATTATGATTTTCCTTACTCCAATATTTTTCTTGAAATTGAGAAAAGTACTAAGGAGTATATGACTACACAATTTGAGCATAATAAGTATTTTACCGAAGAACTTAAGGAGCACTCCGTTGTGCTAGATGCTATCACAAATCAACTTGATGATATTGGTAGAGAAGTTTCCAATCTCTAATCTAAGTATGCTTTTGTTGAAAGTTTTCTAGGAAAAATATCTGATGCACAAGCCACCTTACTAAATAAAATGGTCGCTAAACCAATCTCATTAGAAGATAATAATGATGAAGATCTTAAAATGATTGGTGTGTCTTCTATGGATTCCTTGTATAGTAAATTTAAGATTGATGAAGAAGGGACCGGGGAAGAGTCAACTTTATGTAGAAGGCGTCCCAATGATTCAGGAGGTGAAAATCTTGTTGAGAAAATTGATAAAAGTGGGTTTGGAGAGGTCAAAACTTTAGCTAGTGATGTGCCAACTCTTTTGGATTACAAAGACTTTATTATGATAGTTGCTCTTTGATTGATTGTATTTCTTTGTTGCAATCCATGATAAATTCACCCCATGCTTATGAACAAAATAAAGCTTTTACTAAACATATTGTTAACGCTATGATGAAAGTTTTTGAAGAAAAAAATGGAATTAGAAGTTTCAATTCCTAAAAAATTGCATGATGAATGGGAACCTACTATCAAAGTCAAGATTAAAAATTATGAGTTCTTTGCTTTGGGTGACTTGGGTGCTAGTGTTTCTACAATTCCGAAATATGTATGTGTTGTGCTTCGTCTTACCGATCTTGAAGAATTTTCTTTAAATTTGCACTTGGTGGATTCCACTATTAAGAAGCCTATGGGAAGAATTAATGATGTTCTTATTCTTGCAAATAGAAATTATGTGCCCATAGATTTTATTGTTCTTGATATTGATTGCAATCCGCCGTGTCCAATTATTCTTGATAGACCGTTTATACGCACTATCGGTGTCGTGATTGATATGAAAGAATGCAATATTAAGTTCCAATTTCCTTTGAGGAAGGGTATGAAACACTTTCCTAGAACAAGAATTAGGCCACCTTATGAATCAATCATGACAAAACTTAGATCCTTACTTTATGCCTAGCTAAGGGCGTAAAACTATAGCGCTTGTTGGGAGGCAACCCAATGAATAAAATTTATTTTTGCTTTTTGCTTCCTGTTTTTGAGTGTCAGCACAATTATGCTACTATTATGATTTTGTTTTTTATGTTCTAATTAGTGTTTGTACCAAGTAAAGCCTTTGGGATCTTCTTGGGTGATAATTGTTTGATCTTGCTGAAAAAACAGAAACTTTTGGGCTTGCATAAATAATTTTAATTTTTCACCAGAGAGCGATAAAATACCCATTCTACTTGCAGTAGATCGATATACAAAATGCTCAGGTCTTCCTAATTTTTTAGAATTTTTGGTCTTACAGAAGTACTCGAAATAGTCAGATTGCTACAGACTGTTCTGTTTTGACAGATTCTATTTTCGTTGCGTTGTGTGATGATTTTGATGGCTCTATGGTTTTATTTGATGTGTTTTTGGAATACAGTAGATATAATACAAGAACAAAATATGAATTGGTTTGATACAGCACTTATAGTAGTGATTTATTTTCTTATACTAACGGATCTCACGAAGGTTTTGTTGAGTTTTGTGTGATTGAAGTTTTCAAGTTTTGGGTTATCTTACGATGGATGAAAGAATAAGGAGTAGAAGATTCTAAGCTTGGGGATGCCCCGGCATCCCAAGCTATTTTCCAAAAATGAGCAACCAACTAAGCTTGGGAATGCCCCCGAGTGGCATCCCCTCTTTCTTCTTACGACCATCGGTATTTTACTCGAAGCTATATTTTTATTCGTCACATACTATGTGTTTTGCTTGGAGCGTCTTGTATGATATGAGTCTTTGCTTGTTTTATTTTATGTTTTAAGTCTTGATTCCTTGCTGGAAACACTTATTTGAGAGAGCCAAAATTATTTCATTACTTGTTAGAATTGCTCCCTTTGCTTCACTTAAATCTTTTTTGAGCTGTGGACTTGCTCTAGTGCTTCACTTATATATTTTTTTAGCACGGTGTGCTTCGTATATTTGAAGAAATGCTCCCTTGCTCCACTTAGATTTATTTGAGAGTTAGTAAAATTTCCAAGAAATTCTCTCTTGCTTCACTTAAATTAATTTGAGAAAAAAGAAAAAAACTATGCTCATTGTCGGTGTCAAAACCGGCGGATCTCGGGTAGGGGGTCCCGAACTGTGCGTCTAAGGCAAATGGTAACAGGAGGCAGGGGACACGATGTTTTACCCAGGTTCGGGCCCTCTTGATGGAGGTAAAACCCTACGTCCTGCTTGATTAATATTGATGATATGGGTAGTACAAGAGTAGATCTACCACGAGATCAGAGACGCTAAACCCTAGAAGCTAGCCTATGGTATGATTGTATGTTGTCCTACGGACTAAAACCCTCCGGTTTATATAGACACCGGAAAGGGCTAGGGTTACACAAGGTCGGTTACAAAGGAGGAGATATACACATCCGTATTGCCTAGCTCGCCTTCCACGCCAAGTAGAGTCCCATCCGGACACGAGACGAAGTCTTCAATCCTGTATCTTCATAGTCTAACAGTCCGGACAAAGGATATAGTCCAGCTGTCCGGAGACCCCCTAATCCAGGACTCCCCCAGTAGCCCCTGAACCAGGCTTCAATGACAATGAGTCTGGAGCGCAGTATTGTCTTCGGCATTGCAAGGCGGGTTCCTCCTCCGAATACATCACGGAAGAATTTGAATACAAGGATAGTGTCCGACCCTGCAAAATAAGTTCCACATACCACCGTAGATAGAATAATATTTCCACAAATCTAATCTGCTGACACATTTTGGCAACATGACATTATGCCATGGCCCGGTAATTATTCGAACCGTTTCCTTTAACTAGCCCCGCACATAACGCGAGACAGTTTCTTGACACGTCTTGTCAAAGCAGAGATCGTGTTCCCCTTATTACGGGATTCTCATCAATACGGACGTGGGTAACCCAACCATGCCTAGGACTCCTAGATTTTAGGTAAGTCCCAAACTGCCACGGGGAGGATGCTTGATATTCACCAAAGCAAGATTGCAGGAGCTCCATGGCCAAAAGGTTCCTTTCGAGAGGTGTTCGGATTATGGCAACGAGAGTGGTTCTACATTACTGCTCCCAGAAGTGCCAAGTGGGTAGCTTCCCCCGACTTTCGCTCGGGCCCTCCACCACAACTGATGTCGTGGATCAGCAGGGGGCTGAGCTAGGGTCCAGCCAAGGATGTGCCCATATTGTAGAGCTGCATCCGGGATCTCTTCGAGGGAGATTTTAATTTCGTTATGGTAATGCAAGTCATGCTGGTTCGTCGAGTCCAGCCTTGCAAAGGCCGTCCCCTTCGCTTGTGGGAATTCAACCCAGAAGGACCGCACGCTATTCAGAATTTCCTCGTCCTAACGCACGAGGAGATGTATAAGTCATTCTTCAGACCTCAAACAGAGTGCCCGGATACTACCGAGGACGTGGGCCTGAGCAGCAACCACACCACCGACCAAGTAAGTAATCCTTTAGCCGAACACACCATCTTTCATTTATCATGATGTCATTCTGAGAAATCGCCCTTTGACCAGGACTGGCTAACAAAGGCGAAGATGATTCGGTGTTCGGCCCCCCTCCCTAAGGGTTTGGAAAATCCGGTACTGGAAAAGATGCTCGAGCTTGCACCTTGCCCGGAGCCCTCGAAGGAAGATAAAGGGGGGAATAATGAGGGCGAAAGCGGACCCCCATCGCTACCAATTCCAACCGAGGGAATGAGCGCCTTCATGAGGGAGGATAACCAAGGGGGAGATTCTAACCTTATCTCGCTACGGGGAAGGAAGAGGACTGCCTCTGAAGATCCGGAAACCGAGGCTTCCAAACGGGAGAAGAAGTCTCCAACAGAGGGTCTTGCCTTGGGGGTGTTCTTGCCGCACAAAGTCTGCACGGGGATCAGCCCTCTAACGAGCCGTAAGTGATCAAAAATAATTAATAGTAAAGATATTCTACCTTACTTCCAAGGAAAATGACCGAAGCGTTTGTCATGCAGTTTGGATATTAGCCCTTCTCAACAGAGCTCATCTTCAGGGGACCTTCTTCCGGAGATGATGGAGAGCGAAACGCCAAGAGGCGGGCGACCTTGAAGTGTCGTCACGGAGGGCCTCTCCGAATCCGGTGAGGCCAGAAGATAATCCTGTAGTCGCCCAAAGTCCCCAGCATCCGACTCTTAAAGAGGGTGAACAAGAGAGTCCGACGCCGTCTGGTATGCGGTCGGACGTACTGAGGGATCTGTTGAAGCGAGTGACCATCTCGGAAGAACACCGTACGTTAATGAGTACGGTGATGGGAAGGATTTCGTCCGCCAAAGCGGGTTGCATGACGCCTTTATGTGTCTACTAACGGCCTTTGAGGTACGTAAAATGATATACCTTTGTGATAGTACCGCACATTTTTAGGTGCGCCCTGTGTAGATAGTAGCCCCTGAGACTCCGGTTTTCACCGAGAACGGCGGCAAGCAGAGGATCGTAGTGCCAGGTAATAACCATACCGCTTTAATGTGCAGGTAGTGGAAGTTCCGGTGGCTAGCCGGGCTCATAAGTTTGCCGAACTAAAGCGGCAACTAGATGCGGCGGATGCCGATATTGAGCTTGTTAACAAGAGGCTTGACGAGGCACAGGGTAAGTGATATTTTCTAGTGAATGTCACATAGTAAGAGCAGCGTGATGCCATTATTTGTAACATTTTGTGACTGCAGATGGAGCTGCCACCATGGAAAGCCTTTGGGCGGAACTTGCCCGAGCCAAAGAACAAGCAAGAAGTAGTAATGCAGCTGCTTTGAAGGTGGCCGAAGAGTTAAGAGCCGAGAAGGCCGCGCATTGCGAGAGCAAAGAGAAGATGGCAAAGATGGCCGTAAAGTTAAAAGACATTGCCGACCGTTGTCAGTTCCTTGAAGAAGAAAACCGAACGAAGGCCACGATGGCGACCAAAGACATCCACTCTGCCATGAGAGTGAAGAAGGAGGAGTTGCGTGAAGCCGGTGATATTGTGGCTGGGAAGCCCTTTTTGTTGCGGAGGAAGTTAGGAGATCCGCGGTATGCCCCTCTGGATCGCCTGTGGAGTTCGGCAGACGCATATTTGGATTTGGCGGCGAGCGCGGTCAATGCGGCCGAATACTTCCGAGATCAAACAGATCGTGAAGTGGACAAGCTATTCTGGTCGCAGTTTAACGTTCCAGAGCGTCCGCTTCCATTGACTGATCTATTAGCCGAATGGGCCGAACTCAATAGGTTGTCCGGACTTGCCATGAGGTCCGTCGTAGATCATCTTTGGCCGGAAAAGCCAAAGCCGAACAACTATTTCAGCTTAGTGCAGCAGTTCCTTGGTGCGGTGTCGCGCATCAATGCGATGAAGAGGTCGGCGTGCATAGAAGGCTTGTGGATGGCCCTTGCCCATGTCAAAGCATACTGGGTGGAGATGGATGATGCCACTGTCGTGGCGCAGGGTTCGGCCATAGGCCGAGTGGCTGCCGAGCACTATTTTGAAGAAGTTCTTGAGGGTGCTCGTTTGATAGAGGCCCAGTGCTCGAAGAATATTATGTTTAAGTGACATGTATTCCCATTGTAAAAACAATGTTTTATTGAATTTATCAAGGCTATATTTATACTTGTGTCCAAAAGTATTGTGATGCCTCCTGTGCGGCTGTTTATGTATACATGAGTATAACCTGAAAGATTGCAGTCGTCGGCTTCAGCCCCCACGCATATAATGCGGGGGCGTTCGCAGAAGACGCGTATTCACACTTAATCCAACGTCTTGGTCCTAATAAGGAGGTGATAGCGCAGCGAACTAGGCAACCAAACTATAATGCTTTAACACTTTCACCTAGCCATAGGAGTTTGACATTGGGGCTACTATATAGCCCCTGGTGGCTCCGCACTCACCCGAATTCGGGGTGCGTACATGCCCGGCCGGGAAACGGCCCTTCGTTGAGGCGGAGGAATTCTAAGATTCTGATAGGTCATCGAGTGGTTGACCAGTCTCGCACTATATCATGACAGTCAGTTTTCGGCTTTCTGTGCTGAGGTGCTCGTCCAGATGAACCAGGGCACAATCGCAGTAGTTCTCCTGGTGCTGCCTTAGCCGATAGAGCAGAACGTAAGGCACCAAAACACAGGAGTCGGGCAAACCCAACATTTGACCAAAGACATGATTCTGAGCTTATGCATATAAGGCCAAACTCGCGACGCCGAACACTCCCTAAGGTATTCGGTCTTTATGGTGTAAACCGGGCCTAAACAGTGCCCTTTGTAAGAAGCCCCTAGTGTCCAGGTACGTGCATTGTTCTGGCGTGGCCACATGCCAAGACGTCAGCATCCTTCTCAATTGTACTAAGAATCCGAGGGATGTATATCAACAAGAGACAGTAAAAAAGGTTGACGCAGGGTCTTAATCTAAAAAGAATCCTTGGAACGGGTCCCTGCTGCACGTCTGCGCCTGTGTCTCCGTTGTGCCGTATCCTGGATGGGTGTAGCACGATGGTCATCTGTAAAAGCGAGGAACTTAGGTGAAAAGTTGTCGTGCAAAAAGGTAGGTTTAAAGAAACCATGTATAGTTCAAGATGAGTAAAAATTGCCACTTGTCTGCGCGCGTTGAGCCCCTTGTATTTGTAATAGGGGTGTGGTCATCAAACCTGTATGAATTACATATAGCTGCACCGGACTCGTCTAACCGTGTCCGTGGTCTTTACGACCTATCGAATGCTTTAGTTGGTGGGGCCATTTTAGTGTGCGGCTGTCAAGGCAGCCGCACTCTCTTCGGCGCGCAGGGATCGCTCAATATTTCCATTTACTGTAATGATGCCACATGGACCGGGCATCTTAAGCGTGAGGGAAGTGTAATGCGGTATTGCGTTAAAGCGAGCGAAAGCTTCACGTCCAAGTAGTGCTTGATGGCCACTTTGGAACAGAGCAATGTGGAAGGTTAAATTTTCGCTACGAAAGTTGTCGGGGAAGCTTAATACAACTTCGAGTTGCAGGGAGCCCATGCAATGAGCCTCTGGGCCTGGCGTTACTCCTCTAAAGGTAGTATTGGTGCGGCAAATTTTTGTTGGGTCTATCCCCATTTTGCGGATTGTGTCCTGATATATCAGGTTTAAGCTGCTGCCGTCGTCCATCAGGACTCGTGTGAAGTGGTATTTGTCAATTATTGGGTCTAATACCAAGGCAGCCCATCCTGCGCTCCGGATACTTGCTGAGTAATCCTGATGGTCGAAGGTGCTTGGCTGAGACGGCCAGTGGAAGAACTCCGCGGTGATAGGCCCTTGGGCATGTTTATCTGGGAGTGCCGCTTTGCTTCTCCCCTTTATCACGTGTAACACGTTTACTATTTTGACATCTGGTGGAAATTTCTTCTATTCCCCAGTGTTTTGCGTGTGAGGCTCATCCTCATCTTTGCTTGGTGTATCCTGCCCCTTATGTTCGGCGTTGAGTTTGCCGGACTGCTTGAAGACCTAACATTCTCTGTGGGTATGATTTGCAGGTTTATCGGGGGTGCTATGGATATGACATATTTGGTGCAAAATTTTGTTTAAGCTGGACAGTTCATCTCTGGCGCCTTTAGAGGGCGGCTTTTGCTGACTTGGCCGAGACCTTCTGAATCCGGCGTTTACCGCCATGCTCTTCGGGCTGTCTTCTTTATTCTGGCGCTTATTATTTTTGCTGCATCGTGATTTCCCATTTCCGTCTCTAACTTCTGATGTACTTAGGTCACTGGTGCTGCATCGGGCTAGCCAGCTGTCCTCGCCCACGCAAAAGCGGGTCATGAGGCTTGTTAATGCTGCCATTGTTCTCGGCTTTTCTTGGCCGAGGTGTCTGGCAAGCCATTCGTCTCGGACGCTGTGCTTAAAGGCTGCCAAGGCTTCAGCGTCCGGACAGTCGACTATTTGGTTCTTTTTAGTAAGAAACCTGTTCCAGAGCTTTCGGGCTAACTCTCCGGGCTGTTGAGTTATATGACTCAAATCGTCCGCATCCGGAGGTTGGACATAAGTCCCTTGAAAATTTCCCCGAAAAGCATCTTCGAGCTCTTCCCAGCTTCCAATGGAGTTTTCGGGGAGGCTTTTAAGCCAGTGCCGAGCTGGCCCTTTGAGCTTGAGGGGTAAGTACTTGATGGCGTGGAGATCATCTCCTCGAGCCATATGGATATGGAGGATATAGTCCTCAATCTAGACCCCAGGGTCTGTTGTTCCATCGTATGCCTCTATGTCTACAGGTTTAAATCCCTCTAGAAATTCATGGTCCAGCACCTCGTTG
Source organism: Triticum aestivum (assembly GCF_018294505.1). NCBI lineage: Eukaryota > Viridiplantae > Streptophyta > Magnoliopsida > Poales > Poaceae > Triticum > Triticum aestivum. The sequence goes on from NC_057794.1 coordinate 475,506,717, forward strand.
GTGAAACATAGGGGGGGTGCGGCACCCCTGTAACTGGGTGTGCCGCGTTGTTCGTAGGTTTGTTGTGTTGCATCGTATGCTGGAGCGCGCTTGCGTGGTCCATAGATGGATCTGGTTGCGCCGTCCTTTTGATGCGAGTCCTTGCGTGGATCGCATATTGGCTTATGTGCGGCGTTGTTTGCCGCTCTATGTTGGTCGTTAGGTCGTCTATCCGGCCAGATGGCCATTTTAATTTTTGGTTGCGGGGGATCTAAGGCCTCCTCATCGAATTCAGGTAGCAATTCCGCTTCGGGTAGCTCTTGGTGGGGCGATTACCGCCATACTTCGCTGCTGTGTTGAGTACTTTACTCCATCTGATGTTGAGTGTGTCTTGCGCAGCCTTGAGCCTTTGCTTCTGCTTTTTTAGACTCCTCGCGGTGGCAACGAGCCTTTGATGGGCATTCTGTTGTTCCGGGTGTCTGTCCGGTGTGATGTCGTCCGGATTGTTATCTTTGACAGAGCCGAGTTGTTCCGTTTGATTCTCCGTGTTGCTGTGGTCCGGCGATTGTTCACCCTGCTCTAGCGCTGGGTCTATATGATCGTTGTTTTTGTCGAGGCGGGATTTGGGTCGGCGCTTACGCCGCCGCTTTGACTACTTCTCGAGGGGACCATCCTTCGTTGCGTCCTTCCGTTCCTCGTCGTCGTTTTCTTTTGGTATGTCCACCATATATACGTCGTGTGGTGAAGTGGGCGTCTGGTGCCCTGTGGGCAGTGGTTCCTGTTCGTGTCCTGCATCGTCATCCATACCGTCGATGTCTTCGGAGTCGAAGTCGAGCATATCGGTTAAATCGTCGACAGTGTGGCTACTAAGTGGGTGGTGGGTGGGCGGCGAATTTATTCGTCATCCGCATCCCAATCCTGTTGGACATAGTTCGGCAAGGATCCTCCTGACAAGGAGAGAGACCTTAATGAGTTCAGTATGTCGCCAAAGGGCGAGTGCTGAAAAATATCCGCGGAGGTAAACTCCATGATCGGTGCCCAATCGGATTCGCTAGGAACGGGCGCAGGTGGTTCAGAGTCCGTGGCCAGAGAAGGATCAGGCAGTTTGACAACACGGCTCTCGTGCAGGGTAAGGTCGATGTTCGGCTCGATCGCCGCTGAGGATAAGGCCTCCGTGGCGGGGTCCATCCACCCATCCATGGTTGGCGCAACTGCCTCCGAATTGAGGGTCGGAGCAGCTGCTGGTGCGATCTCCTGAACTCTCTTCGACGGTAGAGCTAAATCGTACTCATCGTGACCGTGTGACGCACAAGGCAGGGGCTCGAATCCGTCGAAGATCAAGTCTCCGCGGATATCGGCCGTGTAGTTTAAGCTTCCAAACCTGACCTGGTGGCTAGGGCCGTAACTTTCGATCTGCTCCAGATGGCCAAGGGAATTGGCCCGCAGTGCAAAGCCGCCGAATACAAAGATCTGTCCGGGAAGAAAAGTCTCACCCTGGACTGCATCGCTATCGATGATCGTAGGAGCCATCAAGCCTAATGGCGACGACACAGAGGAACTCTCAATGAAAGCACCAATGGCGGTGTCAAAACCGGCGGATCTTGGGTAGGGGGTCTCGAACTGTGCATCTAAGGCGGATGGTAACAGGAGGCAGGGGACACGATGTTTTACCCAGGTTCGGGCCCTCTTGATGGAGGTAAAACCCTACGTCCTGCTTGATTAATATTGATGATATGGGTAGTACAAGAGTAGATCTACCATAAGATCATAGAGGCTAAACCCTAGAAGCTAGCCTATGGTATGATTGTATGTTGTGGTTGTTGTCCTATGGACTAAAACCCTCCGGTTTATATAGACACCGGAAAGGGCTAGGGTTACACAAGGTCGGTTACAAAAGAAGGAGATATACACATCCGTGTTGCCTATCTTGCCTTCCACGCCAAGTAGAGTCCCATCTGGACAAGAGACGAAGTCTTCAATCCTGTATCTTCATAGTCTAATAGTCCAGCCAAAGGATATAGTCCGGCTGTCCGGAGACCCCCTAATCCAGGACTCCCTCACTCATGATCTTCACTTATATTTGTTTGAGCTTATGAAAAGCAACACATAAAAATTAGTTCCGAAGTGATAGACATCCAAGAAGGATATAATAAAAACTTTCATGAAGATCATTGGACAAAATAAACTTGATTCTTAGTAATAGTTTTGAGATATGATGATGTGATATGTGAGTTATGCTGATGAGTAATTATGCTTTAGTAAGAATATTTGTGTTAAGGTTTGTGATTCCCTATGCAAGAATGAAAGTCAATAGTCATGCAATGAAACTATATCCTACTTGTGGTGCATTATTCAATGTTAATTATGCTTAATGCTCGCTTATGAGATTATCCGTTCCTTGGTTGGTCGCTTCTCAATCTTCTGCTAGCCTTCGTTTTGCACTAAGTATGATCACTACTTGTGCATCCAAAACCCTTTAAACCAGTTTTGCCACATGAGTCCACTATATCTACCTATATGCAGTATTATTTTGCTATTCTTAGCAAATTTGCATGTGCCATCTCTAATTTTCAAAATAAACTTCGCTTTTGTCTGTTTGTTTCGCTCATAGAGCGGTGAAGGGTGGCTAATTATTTCCATGCTAGATGTGTTATTCTCACGATGAGTGTTTATTCACTTGTCATTGCACGAGAGTAAGGCAAAGGTATTAGGGATGCCCAGTCCCGAAATGAAAAAATGAATTTACTTTATGTTGTGAAATAATAAATTCCTTGGAAAGTGTTGGTATGGAAGGCACCCATGGATACGGTTAGCCATGGAAAGTGAAAGTATGGTGGAAAAGGAATAAACTTTATTTTCTGTTTGGGAACCACCTATGATATATCTTGCATGGAAAGTGTTGGGAACTCTAAGTTTTTTTCGTTGGTGGGATGGATACACCTCCCAAAATGTTTTTATCTCTAAGTTTTTCGCTTGGAGCTTTGGTACCTCTACAAATCCCTACTTCCCTCTACGAAGGGCCTTTCTTTTACTTTATGCAATTTTTATTTTGAATTTGAGTCTCCATCTTTTCTTACAAAAGCACCAACTAGGAGGCAATATGATCATACTTGAGTATTGGACATAGCTAATATGCGAGTGTGTTTCATGAATGGATCAATGGTTGAGCATGGGCTAGGGATAACTTATTTTAGCGCTAATGTTTTGAAAGACATGGTTGCTTGTTGATATGCTTGAGTATCTAAATTATCATGTCAAAACTAGACTATTGCTTTGAACAATATAAAAGTCCAAATGCCCATGTTATAAAGAAAGAATATGATATGACATGTTACGCAGCATTCCACATCAAAAATTCTATTTTTATCACTTCCCTACTCGAGGACGAGTAGGAGTTAAGCTTGGGGATGCTGGTACGTCTCCAATATATCTATAATTTTTTTATTGTTCCATGCTATTATATTATCAATATTGGATGTTTTATAATCATTTTATAGTCATTTTATATCATTTTTGGGTACTAACCTATTGACATAGTGCTAAGTGCTAGTTCCTATCTTTTCCATGTTTTTTACATCAGAGAAAATCAATACCAAACGGAGTCCAAACGCAACGAAACTTTATGGAGATTTTTTTTGCCCCAGAAGGAACATAATGGGCCCTGGCTGCGCCTGGGGTGCTTTGAGGAGAGCACAACCCACCAGGGCACGCCAGGAGGCCCAAGCGTGCCCTGGTGGGTTGTGCCCCCTCGGGTGCCCCCCGGACCGCCTCTTTGCTCTATAAATACCCCAATATTCCCAAAACCCTAGGGGAGTCGACGAAATATTCATCCAGCCGCCGCAGAGTCCAGAACCACCAGATCCAATCTAGACACCATCTCGGATGGGATTCACCACCTCCATTGGTGCCTCTTCCATGATGCGTGAGTAGTTCTTTGTAGACCTTAGGGTCCATAGTTAGTAGCTAGATTGCTTCCTCTCTCTCTTGATTATCAATACAATGGTCTCTTGGAGATCCATATGATGTAACTCTTTTTACGGTGTGTTTGTTGGGATCGATGAACTTTGAGTTTATGATCATATCTATCTTTTTATATCCATGAAAGTATTTGAGTTTCTTTGATCTCTTTTATTCATGATTGCTTATAGCCTCGTATTTCTTCTCCGATATTTGGGTTTTGTTTGGCCAACTTGATCTATTTGTCTTGCAATGGGAAGAGGTGCTTTGTAGTGGGTTCGATCTTATGGTGCTTGATCCCAGTGACAGAAGAGGAACCGACACGTATGTATCATTGCTACTAAGGATAAAACGATGGGGTCTATCTCTACATAGATAGATCTTGTCTACATCAGGTCATCATTCTTATTGCATTACTTCGTTTCTCCATGAACTTAATACACTAGATGCATGCTGGATAGCAGTCGATGTGTGGAGTAATAGTAGTAGATGCAGGCAGGAGTCGGTCTACTAACCTTGGACGTGATGCATATATAATGATCATTGCCTGGATATCGTCATGAGTATTTGAAGTTCTATAAATTGCCCAACAATAATTTGTTCACCCACCGTTTGCTATTTTTCTCGAGAGAATCCACTAGTGAAACATACGGCCCCCGGGTCTCTTTCTCATATATTTGCCTTTGCGATCTACTTTTCCTTTGCTTTTATTTTCAGATCTATTAATCCAAAAATACAAAAATACCTTGCTGCAATTTATTCTTATTTATTTTATTTGGCGCTCGATCTATCAATCTACTACAAATTTACCTCACATCCGTTTGCCTATCTTGAGGCACCGTAGCCCGGAAGGGATTGACAACCCCTTTAACACGTCGGGTTGTGAGAAGTTGTTATTTGTGTGCAGGTGTTGCTTACGTTGTGTTGCTTGGTTCTCCTACTGGTTCGATAACCTTGGTTTCACACTTGTGGGAAATACCTACCGCCGTTGTGCTGCACCATCCCTTCCTCTTTGTGGAAATACCGACGTAGCTTCAAGCGACATCAAATAGCATGGAACAATCAAAAATTATAGATACGTTGGAGACGTGTCAGCGGGAAGGCACGCGGCAGGCCGGCGCAGCGCGGCGGCGGGGGGTCGTGCGCGGCGCGTGCGGGGCACCGGGGTGGTGGCGGGGACGGGCGGGAGCGGCGACGGGGACGAGAGGGGCAGCAACGGCAGCGGACAAGGGGTCGGTGTGGTGTGGGCAAGACACCGGGGCGACGGCGGGGACGGGCGGGGGCGGTGACGGCGACGAGAGGGGGTCGGGGTCGGCGACGGGTGTAGAGAACGGGGCGGGGAGAGAAAGAGGAGTGCGACGTGGGGATGGCTGTTAGGGCATTTTTCTTTGCCATCTGCTAGCGGACGGCAAATATTCTTTGTCGTCACCTAGCGGATGGCAAAGAGGTCGAATGGGCTAGTCTTCACGTGCTGGCCTCCACAGGACCCCACACCACCTCTTTGCCGTATGCTAGCGGACGACAAAGATTCTTTGACGTCATCTAGCGGACGGCAAAGAGCAGGCTAATGGCAAATAATATCTTTGCCATCAGCCAGTTCTTTGTCGTCTATTTTTTGTAAGCAGACGGCAAAGACCCTCTTTGTCGTCCGTTAGAAGACGGCAAAGAACTGGCTGATGGCAAATTCCGTGATTCCAGTAGTGTAAATAGCAACGATATATACGTGTCGTTTCCCCTTCTGTCACTGGGATCAAGCACCGTAAGATCGAACCCATCACAAAGCACCTCTTCCCATGGCAAGAAAAATCGATCTAGTCAGCCTAACTAAACCAAAGATTCGGAGAATAAATATGAGGCTATAATTAATCATGCATGTAAGAGATCAAAAGACTAAAATAACTTTCATGGATAAAAACATAGATCTGATCATAAACTCAAAGTTCATCGGATCCCAACAAACACACCGCAAAAAGAGTTACATCAAATAGATCTCCAAGAGACTATTGTATTGAGAATCAAAAGAGAGAGAGAGAGGCAGCCATCTAGCTACTAACTACGGACTCGTAGGTCTACTATGAACTACTCACGCATCATCGGAGAGGCACCAATGAGGATGATGAACCCCTTTGTGATGGTGTCTAGATTGGATCTGTGGTTTCTAGAACTTGCGGCGGCTGGAATTGATTTTCGTCGACTCCCCTTGGATTTCTGGAATATTGGGGTATTTATAGAGCAAAGAGGCGGTGCAGGAGGCCACCGAGGTGGGCACAACCCACCAGGGCGCGCCTGGGCCTCTAGGTGCGCCCAGGTGGGTTGTGCCCCCTCGGGGCACCCTCTGGTACTTCTTTAGCCCATCATGTGTCTTCTAGCCCAAAAAATTCTCCAAAAAGTTTCGCTGCGCTTGGACTCCGTTTGGTATTGATTTTATGCGAACTAAAAAATGAGCAAAAAAACAGCAACTGGCACAGGGCACTATATCAATAGGTTAGTCCCAAAAAAATGATATAAAGTTGCTATAAAATGATTGTAAAACATCCAAGACTGATAATATAACAACATGGAACAATCATAAATTATAGATACGTTGCAGACGTATCATGTATTAGCCGAGCCCCCCTTAAGGAGGCCTTGCAAGAGTCTATTTTGTGTTTTAGGCCACATTAAGGGTGTCATGTTTGCCGGCTCTTTGACAGAGACCTGCTAATATGAGGGCTTGAAGCCACGTGGGTCACTGGTCGAACCGTTCTGGCGTTTCGATTAATTCCCGCTCCTTGGCGGCCCAGGGAATCTTGAGCGTGAAATTATGCACCCCAGGGACATAGTGCCCCATCCAGAGAGGGCATGCCAGGAGCCCATATCCTTATTTAGGGTGTGGGGGTATGTGGCCGAGGTCGATTTGTGCAGCCCGTGTTTGCTTCGAGGACCTAGTGATGCATTTATCACTGCGGGCTGCCTCCTGAGACACATGTACTTCGGCTGCAAAAGCCAGGGTCTGCTCCTCAGTCCAGAGTGAGCGCTTGGTGTTAGCATTGACTGTTATAACACTGTTGGGTCCTGGCATTTGGAGTTTGAGATAAGTGATACATCTCCAATGTATCTATAATTTTTTATTGTTCCATGCTATTATATTATCATTCTTGGATGTCATTTTTTGGGACTAACCTATTGACATAGTGCCCAGTGCCACTTGTTGTTTTTTGCTCATTTTTTATTTCACAGAATATCCCTATCAAACAGAATCCAAACATAGCGAAACTTTTTGGAGATTTTTTTGGACCAGAAGACAGCTTCGGATCCAAGGATGCACCAGAGGGGAGGCTAGTGGGGCCCACAAGACACCAGGGTGCGCAAGAGGCCCACAGAGGTCGCCTCTGGCACACCCTGATGGGTTGTGGGGCCCACGAGGGTCTCCTCCACCGCCTCTCATCTCTATAAATACTCAAATATTTCAGCCCTAGGAGAGTCGAGGAAACACAATTCTAGCCACCGCAAGTTCCAGAACCACGATATCCAATCTAAAGCCCTATTCTGGCACTCTGCCGGAGGGGATCACGATCACAGAAGGGTTCATCATCCTCATTGGTGCTCCTCCGATGATGCGTGAGTAGTTCACCATAGACCTACGGGTCCATATGCAATAGCTAGATGGCTTCTTCTCTCTTTTTAATTCTCAATACAATGTTCTCCTCATTGTTCCTAGAGATCTATTTGATGTAATGACTTTCTGTGGTGTGTTTGTTGGGATCCGATGAAGTTCGAGTTTATGATCAGATCTATATCCATGAATATTATTTGAGTCTTCTTTGATATCTTATATTCATGATTATTTAGCCTCGTATTTCTTCTTCGAAACTTTGGTTTGGTTTGGCCAACTAGATTGATTTTTCTTGCAATGGGAAGAGTTGCTTTGTGATGGGTTCGATCTTGCGGTGTCCCCACCTAGTGACAGAAGGGGTAGCGAGGCACGTATTGATCATTTCTATTAAGGATAAAATGATGGGGTCTATTCCTACATGAATAGACCTTGTCTACATCATGTCATCGTTCTTATTGCATTACTCCGTTTCTCCATGAACTTAATACACTAGATGCATGCTGGATAGGTCGATGTGTGGAGTAATAGTAGTAGATGCAAGCATGAGTCGGTCTACTAATCTTGGAGTGATGCCTATATTCATGACCATTGCCTTGGATATCGTCATAATTATTTGTTCTTCTATCAATTGCCCAATAGTAATTTGTTTACCCACCATATGCTATTTTCTCGAGAGAAGCCACTAGTGAAATCTAGGGGCCCCGTGTGTATCTTTTATCATATTATTTTTAGATCTATTATTCCAAAAACCCAAAAATACCTTGCTGCACTTTTTATACTTATTTTATTTCGTTTTTTATTCAGATCTATTTATCCAATCTCATACAATTTAATCTATCTTTTTACCGACAAGGGATTGACAACCCCTCATATGCGTCGGGTTGCAAGTATTTGTTCTTTGTCTGCAGGTCCCGTTTACATAGTGTTGCTTGGTTCTCCTTGGATTGATTACCTTGGTTTAATAATTGAGGGAAATACTTACCGTAGTTGTGCTGCATCATCCCTTCCTCTTTGGGGAAATACCGACAAAGTCTAAGCCGCGTCAATAAACATAATGCGGGACTACATTGAAGCATGTGAAGGCTGTGCGCCCTAAGAGCGCGTGGTATCCACTCTGGAAGGGGATGATGTCGAAGATTAGCTCCTCGCTTCTGAAGTTCTCGGGCGAGCCGAAGACTACCTCCAGGGTGATCGTTTCAGTGCAGCGGGCTTTGACGTCTAGGATAACACCTTTAAAGGTGGTGGTGCTCGGCTTGATTCGGGATGAATTCGTTGTTCATATTCCGAACTTTGTCCTCATAAATGAGGTTGAGGCTCCTTCCTCCATCCATGAGGATGTGTGTCAGATGGTAACCATCGATGATTGGGTCCAGGACAAGCACCGCTGATCCGCCATGCCTGATGCTGGTCGGATGGTCATTCTTATCGAATGTGATCGAGTAAGCGGACCAGGGATTGAACTTCAAGGCGACTGGCTCCAACGCGTAGACATCCCTAAGTGCTCGCTTCCTCTCCTTTTTAGGGATGTGAGTAACTTAGATCATATTGACCTCAGTTACCTCATCGGGAAACTTCTTTTGGCCTCCATTATTGGGTCATCGAGGTTCATCCTCGTCTTTGCTGCGATTTTGGGTTTTTACTTTGACCCTCGGTCACGACCTTGCCAAGTTGATTAAAGGCCCAACAATTCATGTTTGTGTGGGTTGCTAGTTTGTCCTGGGTGTCGTCGATTTTGCATGGCCGGTATAGGATCCTGTCAAGCTGGCTAGGTCCATCTTTTTTCCCTTTAAAGGGCTTCTTTTTATGTCCGGATTTAGGTTCGGTGAACCCCGCGTTGACCACGTCGTCTTTAGTATCGCTTTTGCCATTTTTGTACCTGCGCTTGGGTTTTCCATTGGCATCATGTGTTTTCGAGGTGCCTATCGCGCCATTGTGAGAACTGCTGATAACCCACAAGTATAGGGGATCGCATCAGTTTCCAAGAGTAGAGTATTCAACCCAAATTTATTGATTCAACACAAGGGGAGCCATAGGATATTTGCAAGTATTAGCAGTTGAGTTGTCAATTCAACCACACCTAGAGACTAAATATCTGCAGCAGAGTGATCAGTAGCACGGTAGTATGGTAGTTTGATAGTAGTAGTGGTGATAGTAACAGTAACAGTAACGGTAGCAGCAATAGTTTTGTAGCAATTGTAAAAGTAGCAACAACAGAAGTAGTAATAGTAACTTAGGAAAGATTAATATGTGAAAAGCTTGTAGGCATTGGATCGGTGATAACGTTGGATAACATTCATCATGTAATAGTCATAACCTAGGGCGACACAGAACTAGCTCCAATTCATCAATCATATTCATGCTCAACGCAAACACCAAATAACATTTATTTAGGTTCAACACTAATCCCGAAGGTAGAGTGAGTGTATGATGTTAATCATATCAAACTTGGAATCAATTCCAACACACATCGTCACCTCACACTTAACTAGTCTCTATTTATTCTGCAACCCCTGTTTCGAGTTACTAATCTTAGCAACTGAACCGGTATCAAATACCCAGGGGCTACTACGAACACTAGTAAGGTACACATCAATAACATATATATCGAATATACCTTTGTTCACTTTTCCATCCTTCTTATCTGCCAAGTATTTGGGGTAGTTCCGCTTCTAGTGACCATTTCCTCTGCAGTAGAAGCACTCAGTTTCAGCCTTGGGTCTAGTTATGGGCTTCTTCACATAAGTGGCAACTTGCTTGCCATTCTTCTTAAAGTTCCCTTTCTTTCCCTTGCCCTTTTTCTTGAAACTAGTGGACTTGTTAACCATCAGCACTTGATGCTATTTCTTGATTTCTACCTTCGCCGATTTCATCATCGCAAAGATCTCGGGAATCATTTTTTTCATCCCTTGCATATTATAGTTCATCACGAAGTTCTAGTAGCTTGGTGGTAGTGACTAGAGAACTCTGTAAATCACTATCTTATCTAGAAGATTAACTCCCACTTCATTCAAGCGATTGTAGCACCCAGACATTCTGAGCATATGCTCATAGGTTGAGCTATTCTCCTCCATCTTGTAGGCAAAGTACTTGTCAGAGGTCTCATACCTCTCGACACGGGCATGAGTCTGAAATACCAATTTTAGCTCGTGGAACATCTCATATGCTCCATGGCGTTTAAATTTTTTTTTGAAGTCCCAGTTCTAAGCCATAAAGCATGGCACACTAAACTATTAAGTAGTCATCATATCGAGCTTGACAAATGTTCATAACGTCTGCATCTGCTCCTGCAACAGGTCTGTCACCTAGCGGTGCATCAAGGACATAACTTTTCTGTGCAACAATGAGGATAATCCTCAGATCACAGACCCATTCCGCGTCATTGCTACTATCATCTTTCAACTTAGTTTTTCTCTAGGAACATATCAAAAATAAATTAGGAGAGCTATACGCGAGCTATTTATCTACTACATAGATATGCAAATACTATCAAGACTAAGTTCATGATAAATTAAGTTCAATTGATCAAATTACTTAAGAACTCCCACTTAAATAGACGCCCTCAAGTCATCTAAGTGATACGTGATCCAAATCAACTAAACCATGTCCGATCATCATGTGAGATGGAGTAGTCATCAATGGTGAACATCTCTATGTTGATCATATCTACTATATGATTCATGTTCGACCTTTAGGTCTCTAGTGTTCTCAGGCCATGTTTGTACATGCTAGGCTCGTCAAGTTTAGCCCGAGTATTCCGCATGTGCAAAACTGTCTTGCACCCGTTGTATGTGAACGTAGAGTCTATCACACCCGACCATCACGTGGTGTCTCGACACGAGGAACTGTGCAGCAGTGCATACTCAGGGAGAACACTTATACCTTGAAATTTTAGTTAAGGTATCATCTTATAATGCTACCACCGTACTAAGAAAAATAAGATGCATAAAAGATAAACATCACATGCAATCAAAATATCGTCATGATCTTGTGCTTTTGATCCCCATCTCCAAAGCATCGTCATGATCTCCATCGTCATTGGCTCGACACCTTGATCTCCATTGTTCCCTCGTGGTCGTCTCACCAACTATTGCTTCTACAACTATCACTAATGCATAGTGATAAAGTAAAGCAATTAGATGGCGTTTGCATTTCATATAATAAAGAGACAAGCATAAGGCTCCTGTCGGTTGCCGATAACTTATACAAAACATGATCATCTCATACAATAATGCATATCACATCATGTCTTGACCTTATCACATCACAACATGCCCTGCAAAAACAAGTTAGACGTCCTCTACTTTGTTGTTGCAAGTTTTATGCGGCTACTACGGGCTTCTAGCAAGGACCGTTCTTACATACGCATCAAAACCACAACGGTGTTTCATCAAGTTTGCTATTTTAACCTTATTTAAGGACCGGCCGCAGTCAAATTCGATTCAACTAAAGTAGGAGAAATAGACACCCGCCAGCCACCTTTATGCAAAACTAGTTGCATGTCTGTCGGTGGAACCGGTCTCATGTGCGTGGACATGTAAGGTTGGTCCGGGCCGCTTCATCCCACAATACCGCCGAATCAAAATAAGACATTGGTAGTAAGCAGTATGACTATCACCGCCCACAACTCTTTGTGTTCTACTCGTGCATATCATCTACGCATAGACCTGGCTCATGGTGCCACTGTTCGGAAACGTTGTGTGGAAAACAAAAAAAATTCTATGCACATAAAATGATCTATCCCTGGAGATGCATAGCAACGAGGCGGAGAGTGTGTCTACGTACCCTCATGGACCGAAAGCAGAAGTGTTTGACAACGCGGTTGATGTAGTTGAACTTCTTCTAGCTCCGACCGATCAAGTACCGAACGTACGGCACCTCCGAGTTCTGCACATGTTCAACTTGGTGACGTCCCTTGCCTTCTTGATCCAGCAAGTTGTCGAGGTAGTAGACGAGTTCCATCAGCACGATGGCGTGGTGACGGTGATGGTGAAGTGATCCGCACAGGGCTTCACCTAAGCACCGCGAGAATATGACCGGGGGTGTAAACTGTGGAGGGGGCGCCGCACACAACTAACAAAAGATGTTGTATGTTCTAGGCACCCCCTCCTGACATATATATAGGTGGGAGGGGAGGAGAGGAAGCAGAGGGGTGCCCCAAGTAGGATCCGAATCCTACTTGGGTTTCCCCAAGTGGCACCCCCCTTTCCTTTCTCCGCTGGAGAAGAAAGGGAAGGGGGAAGGGAGAAAGGAAGGGGGGCTGAACCCTGCTTTTTCCTTCTCCAATTCGGCCAGCTGCCAAAGGGGGGGTGCCACCCCTTGTGGGCTGGTGTGCTCCCGTCTTATGGCGCATATGGCCCATATATTCTCCCTGGGGGTTTCGGTAACCCCCCCCCCCGGTACTCCGATAAATATCCAATACATTCCGGAACACATCTGGTGTCCGAAACTATTGTCCTATATATCAATCTTTACCTCTCGACCATTTCGAGACTCCTCATCATGTCTGTGATCTCATCCGTAACTCCGAACAACATTAGGTCACCAAATCACATAACTCATATAATACAATATCGTCCTTGAACATTAAGCGTGCGGACCCTACGGGTTCGAGAACTATGTAGACATGACCGAGACACCTCTCTGGTCAATAACCAATACCGGAACCTGGATGCTCATATTGGTTCCTACATATTTTACGAAGATCTTTATTGGTCGAACCGTTATGACAACATAAGTTATTCCCTTTATCTATCGGTATGTTACTTGCCCGAGATTCGATCGTCGGTATCTGCATACCTGGTTCGATCTCGTTATCAGCAAGTCTCTTTACTCATTCTGTAATACATCACCTCCTGACCAACTCCTTAGTCGTTTGCTTGCAAGCTTATGATGTGTATTACCGAGAGGGCCCAGAGATACCTCTCCGATACTCGGAGTGACAAATCCTAATCTCGATCTATGCCAACTCAACAAAACACCTTCAGAGATACTTGTAGAGCATCTTTATAATCACCTAGTTACGTTGTGACGTTTGATAGCACACAAGGCATTCCTCCGGTATCCGAGAGTAGCATAAACTCATAGTCAAAGGAATATGTATTTGACATGAAGAAAGCAATAGCAATAAAACTGAACGATCATAATGCTAAGCTAGCGAATGGGTCTTGTCCATCACATCATTCTCCTAATGATGTGATCTCATTATCAAATGACAACTCATGTCCATGGTCAGGAAACCTTAACCATCTTTGATGAACAAGCTAGCCAAGTAGAGGCTCACTAGGGACATAGTGTTTGTCTATGTATTCACACATGTATCAAGGTTTCTGATCAATACAATTCTAGCATGAATAATAGACATTTATCATGAATAAGGAAATGTAAAATAACAACTTTATTATTGCCTCTAGGGCATATTTCCTTCAATAACTTGCAAGATCGGATCAAGAACAGAAATATATTCATGAAAACATAAAGGGTTCAGATCTGAAATCATGGCACTCGGGCCCTAGTGACAAGCATTGAGCATAGTAAAGTCCTAGCTGATAACCCACAAGTATAGGGGATCGTTTGTAGCCTTTTTGATAAATAAGAGTGTCGAACCCAACAAGGAGCTAAAGGTAGAACAAATATTCCCTCAAGTTCTATCAACCACCTATACAACTCTACGCACGCTTGACGTTTGCTTTACTGGAAACATGTATGAAACTATTTTGTAGGAATAAATCTACGGGTACTTTGTGGGAATAAAACTACGAATAAATTTCAAGCTAATAAAAGTGGAAAGATTTTGTCAATAAGAAAGTCATTTGTCCCTAGGCAATCGATAACAAGTACCGGTAATCATTCTTGCAATTTTATATGAGGGAGAGGCATAAGCTAACATACTTTCTCTACTTGGATCATATGAACTTATGATAGGAACTCTAGCAAGCATCCACAACTAATAAAGATCATTATGGTCGTGAAACCCAACCATAGCATTAAGTATCAAGTGTTCCTTACTCCCATACGCAATAGCCCACCTATCCGCGTTTAAGTTTCTGTCACTCTCGCAACACTAACAATAAGCAAACCATGAAAATATTGCAACACCCTACAGCGAGGGCCCCTCACGTTTGCGCGAGATGGAGGGCACCGTAAGACAGCACAGTAAATAAAATATACAATCATACCAACCAAGATCACGATTAACCCATAGGACAAAATGGATCTACTCAAACATCATAGGATAACCATAGATCATTGGGAAATAATATATGGAGTTGATCACCATGTTTAAGTAGATATTACAGCGGGGAGAAGAGGTTTTACACTGCTGCAAAGAGGGGGAGAGAGTTGGTGATGACGGTAGCAAGATTGTTGATGTAGATCGCCATCCCGATCGTTGCCCCGGCGGCACTCCAGTGCCACCGGGAGCGAGGGGGAGAGAGCCCCCCTCCTTCTTCTTCTTCCTTGCCCCCCCCCCCTATATGGGAGAAGGGTTCCCCCTCTGGTCCATGGTCTCCATGGCGGCAGAGGGGCGGGAGCCCCTCCGAGATTGGATATCCCTGTCTGTTCTCTTCTGTTTCCCGGTCCCCAGATCTGGCCAAAAACCGTTTCTTATATTCCCGGAGATCCGTAACTCTGATTGCGCTGAGATTGTAGCGCGATTTTTTTCCGAATATAAGCTTCCTTGCGCCCGAAGTAGAGGTCCAACTGACATACGAGGTGGGCAAAACCCACCACCGCGTGCCAGGGGCCTCTGGCGTGCCCTATTGTCTTGTGCCATGTGTGGGCCTCCATTTGCGGTGATCCAACTCCCAAAAATCACATATATTCCAAAATAATTATCCGTAAAGTTTTATTGCATTTGGACTTCGTTTGATATGGATACTCTGCGATACAAAAAACATGCAGAAAACAGGAACTGACACTTGGCACTGGATCAATAGTTTAGTCCAATAAATCATATAAAAAGTTGCCAAAAGTATGTAAAACTTGCATAATATTGGCATGAAACAATCATAAATTATAGATACAACAGAGACGTATGAGCATCCCCAAGCTTAATTCCTGCTCGTCCTCGAGCAGGTAAATGATAAAAAAGATAATTTTTGATGTGGAATGCTACCTAGCATAAACTTGATCATATATCTATTCATGTCATGAATATTAAGACATAAGTGATTCAAAGCAATAGTCTATAATTTGACATAAAGACATCAATACTCAGGCATCCCAACAAACAATCATGTCTTTCAAAATATCAATGCTAAAGAAAGTTATCCCTACAAAATCATATAGTCTTGTCATGCTTTGTCTTCTTAACACAAAGTATTTATCATGCACAACCCCGATGACAAGCCGAGCAATTGATTCATACTTTTTAACGCGCTTCAGCTTTTTCAACTCTCACGCAATACATGAGCGCAAGCCATGGATATAGCACTATGGATGGAATAGAATATAATGATAGGGGTAAATATAGAAAAGACAAAAAAGTAGAAAGTCTCACATCGATGCGGCTAACCAACGGGCTATGGATATACCATCAATTGATATCAACGTGAGGAGTAGGGATTGTCATGCAACGAATGCACTAAGAGCTATAAGTGTATGAAAGCTCAATACGAAAACTAAGTGGGAGTGCATCTAATCCTATAATGATAAATTCCCACTAGTCTATGAAAGTGACAACATAGGAGACTCTCCATATGAAAAACATAGTGCTACTTTGAAGCACAAGTGTGGTAAAGGATACTAACAATGCCCCTTCTCTCTTTGTTTACTTATTATTTTTATTTTCATTTTCATTTTTTTCTTTTCCTTTTTTCTTTCTTTTTTTTCTATTTCTTTTTTCCTTTTTTTTATATTTTTTCTCTCATTGTCCGGAGTCTCATCCCGACTTGTGGGGGAATCGTAGTCTCCATCATCCTTTCCTCACTGGGGCACTGCTCTAAAAATGAATAATGATCATCACACATTTATTTACTTATAACTCAAATGAACTAAAAATTACAACTCGATACCTATGACAAAACATGACTCTATATGAATGCCTCTGGCAATGTACCAGGATGTGCAATGATCTAGCGTAACATGTATGAAAAATGATGAACGGTGGCTGAGCAACAACTACTATGTCAGCTATATGATCATGCAAAGCAATAACACAATGAATGCTCAAGTCATCAAACGGAAGCGGTGGAAGTTGCATGGAAGTATATCTCGGAATGGCCATGGAAAAGCCATAATAGGTAGGTATGGTGGCTGTTTTGAGGAAGATATAATAAGCTTAGGTGTGATAGAGCGTATCATATCACGGGGTTTGGATGCACCTGCGAAGTTTGCACCACGTCTCGATGTGAGAAAGGGCAATGCACAGTACCGTAGAGGCTAGCAAATTGCGGAAAGGTAAGAGTGCGTATAATTCATGGACTCACATTAGTCATAAATAACTCATATACTTATTGCAAAATTTTATTAGCCCTCGTAGCAAACTACTACTATGCATGCCCCTAGGGGGGTATATTGGTAGGAAAAGACCATCACTCGTCCCCGACCGCCACTCATAAGGAAGACAATCAATAATAAATCATGCTCCAACATCATAGCATAACGAGAGACTATACGTGCATAATTAGGGATTCAAAAACCTTAACACCAATATTGTTACTAAACAAAACCATTTACTAGTCCCTCCCACATATTCCATCTCCATATCACAAAACTATTTCAAGCAATCAAACATATCATATTCAGTGATCCATAAGTTTTATGTAGGATTTTATGACTAACCATGCAATTGACCAATTCCTTTTGACTCTCTAAATAGATCTAAGTGAAGCATGAGAGTTTAATTATTTCTACAAAATACCATGCTATAACAAATATAAGTGAAGCAAAAGAGCATTATTCAAACAACGTTTTTCCATGTGAAGAGAAACAGGCAATCCAAACTTCAAATGATATAAGTGAAGCACATGAAGCATTCTATAAAGGTACACTCAAAAGATATAAGTGAAGTGCAATGAGCATTCTATAAATCAACCATGGACTATCTCATACCAGCGTGGTGCTTAAAAGGAAAGGGGAAAAACTAAATGCAAAATATGCTCCAAGATTTGCACATATCACATGAACAAAACAAAACCGAAAACATACTGATACTTGTTGAAGAAAGATGGGATGCCTTCCGGGGCATCCCCAAGCTTACACACTTGAGTCTTCTAGAATATTTACTTGGGGTACCTTGGGAATACCCAAGATTGAGCTCTTGCCTCTCCTCCTTCTCCTCATATCGAGACCTCCTCGATCTTTGATCACTTCATCCACACAAAACTCAACAGAAAGTTCGGTAAGATCCGTTACTATAATAAAGCAAATCACTACTCTAAGTATTGTTGAAAACCAATTAATATTTTGTGTTTGCATTGTATTTACTGTAATATAACTTTTCCATGGCTTATACCACTGATAAAAATCGATAGTTTCATCAAAGCGATCAAAACAATGCATCAAAAACAGAATCTATCTTAAACAGGACAGTCTGTAGTAATCTGAACATTCACCGTACCTATGGTACTCCAAAAGTTCTAAAAAATAGGAAAAATAAACATTTTGTATAGAAATACAGTGCAAAAAGTTTCAGAACCGTTTGACGTTCCATTAAAAAAATGTAAAATCATGCACTACAACCAAAGTTTCCGTTTTGCACCACACAAACCAACAAGCAATGTAAACATCCTAAAGGCAAATCTTGGCACATTATTTTTATAATACAATGGAATTGTACAACGGGATAATTATTTTTGTTGAAAAGTTTCTATAATTCAAGATTCGCAAAGTTTCCTTGGGCATGAACAAAGTTCAAGGCATGCTCCCGCTTCCACGACGCTCATCTATCTCACTTTCACTTTTCTCCCGCTTAACCCACAAGACAAAATGGATCTACTCAAACATCATAGGATAACCATATATCATTGGGAAATAATATATGGAGTTGAGCACCATGTTTAAGTAGAGAGGTGTTACACCACTGCAAAGAGGGGGAGAGAGTTGGTGATGACGGTAGCAAGATTGTAGACTTTTGCTTTAAATAAGTGTCGAACCCAATGAGGAGCTAAAGGTAGAACAAATATTCCCTCAAGTTCTATCGACCACCGAGACAACTCTACGCATGCTTGACGTTCGCTTTATCGGAAACAAGTATGAAACTATTTTGTAGGAATATATCTGCGAGTACTTTGCGGGAATAAAACAACGAATAAATTACAAGCTAATAAAATTGGGAAAGCTTTTGTCAATAAGAAAGTCATTTGTCCCTAGGCAATCGATAACAAGTACTGGTAATCATTATTGCAATTTTATATGAGGGAAAGGCATGAGCTAACATAATTTCTCTACTTGGATCATATGCACTTATGATTGGAACTCTATCAAGCATCCGCAACTACTAAAGATCATTAGGGTCATGAAACCTAACCATAGCATTAAGTATCAAGTCCTCTTTACTCCCATACGCCATAGCCCACCTATCCGCGTTTAAGTTTCTGTCACTCTCGCAACACTGACAATAAGCAAACCATGAACATATTGCAACACCTTATAGCGAGGGCCCCTCACGTTTGCTGAGACGGAGGACACCGTAGGACAACACCATAAATAAAATATACAATCATACCACAGGACAAAATGGATTTACTCAAACATCATAGGATAACCATAGATCATTGGGAAATAATATATGGAGTTGAGCACCATGTTTAAGTAGAGATTATAGCGGGGAGAAGAGGTGTTACACCGATGCAAAGTGGGGGAGAGAGTTGGTGATGACGGTAGCAAGATTGTTGATGTAGATTGCTATCCCGATCGTTGCCTCGGCGGCACTCCGGGGCCACCGGAAGCGAGGGGGAGAGAGCCCCCTCCTTCTTATTCTTCCTTGAACTCCCCCCTAGATGGGAGGAGGGTTCCCCCTCTGGTCCATGGTCTCCATGGCGGCGGAGGGGCGGGAGCCCCTCCGAGATTGGATCTCCCTGTCTGTTCTCTTCTGTTTCCCCATCCCCAGATCTGGCTGAAACCGTTTCTTATATTCCCGGAGATCCGTAACTCCGATTGCGCTGAGATTTTAACACAATTTTTTCGGATATAAGCTTCCTTGCACCCGAATTAGAGCTCCAACCGATGTACGAGGTGGGCACAACCCACCACCACGCGCCAGGGGCCTCTGGCGTGCACTGGTGTCTCGTGCCTTGTGTGGGCCTCCGTTTGCGGTGATTCCAACTCCCAAAAATTACATATATTCCAAAATAATTCTTCGTAAAAATTTATTTTATTTGGACTTCGTTTGATATGGATACTCTGCGATACAAAAAACATGCAGAAAACTGGAACTAGCACTTGGCACTGGATCAATAGGTTAGTCCAATAAATCATATAAAAAGTTGCCAAAAGTATGTAGAACTTGTATAATATTGGCATGAAACAATCAAAAATTATAGATAACACGGAGACGTATCAATAGCAATATCAATCTCAGAACATAGTGGATACTAGGGATCAAGCCCTAACAAAACTAATTCGATTACATGATAAATCTAATCCAACCCATCACCGTCCAGCAAGCCAACGAAGGAAGTACTCACTCCGGTGGTGAGCATCATGAAATTGGTGATGGAGGAAGGTTGATGATGACGGCACCGTCGAATGCCCCTCTCCGGAGCCTAGAACAGACTCCAGATCAGCCCTCCCGATGAAGAACATGAGGTGGCGGCGGCTCCGTATCGTAAAACCCGATGATTCCTTCTCTCTGATTTTTTTCTTGGCGAATAGGTACTTATGGAGTTAGGGGTTGCCAGGGGCCCACAAGCCTAAGGAGCGCGCCCCGGGAGGGTGCTCCCCCTGGGCTTGTGGTGCCCTGGTGGCCCGCCTCTGGTAGTTTCTTCTGTCAGTATTTTTTATATGTTCTGAAATAATTCTCAATAAATTTCCAGCTCAATCCGAGAACTTTTATTTCTCCACAAAAACAACACCGTGGAAATTCTGCTGAAAACAACGTCAGTCCGGGTTAGTACCATTCAAATCATGCAAATTAGAGTCCAACACAAGAGCAAAAGCGTTTGGAAAAGTAGATACATTTGGGACGTATCAACTCCCTCAAGCTTAACTCATTGCTTGTCCTCAAGCAACTCAGTTAACAAACTGAAAGTGATAAAGAAAAACTTTTACAAACTCTTTTTGTTCTTATTTTTGTAAACATGTTTAACTAATGTTCAATTTTTTTAGCAAGGTTTATAAACTAACCATATTCATGATAACATTTAGGTCTCACATTTACTCTTGCCAATGACATTACCAACTAGTGAGCAATAATAAGATTCTCGGATGCCAAAAATTTGTCAAAACAATCATGATATAATATGATAACATGGTATCTCGCTAGCTCTTTCTGAGACTGCAAAACATAAATGCATAGCACCTCTGAAGTTCAAGCAGCGACTAAACATTATAATTCATGGTACAAAAGATCCAGTCATGTCACACTCAACATTAACTATACTCAATGCAAACGAATGACAATAGTGCTCCCCAACTAGTGCTTAAATGAGAGGGAGATGACTCAACAATAAAAGTAAATGGATAGGCCCTTCATAGAGGGAAGTAGGGATTTGTAGAGGTGCCAGAGCTCGAAGCTTAAAACAAAGATAAATACAATTTTGGGAGGTATGCCTTTCCTCTCAACATTACGCCCGAGAGTTTTCAATATCTTCTGTGCTTAAAAAATTAGTGGTGGCTCCCAAGCGATGAAAAGTAAAGTTTACTCCCCCTCCACCAACAAACACCAGCCATGGCTAGGTGAATCCTCGCTGCCCTCCATACCTACAACTATCCGGGGGAGTTTGTTTTATTATTTTTGCAATTTTAATCATGGGACTGGGCATCCCGATTACCAGCACCTCTAGTGCAATGGCGAGTGAATAAACACTCATCATGGCATGGAAGATACTGACCGCCCCCTGTCGCCCCATGAGCAGTACGGGCACACAAAACAGATGTTCATTTGAATATTTAGAGGTGGCACATGCAAATTTACTTGGAACGGTAGGGTAATACCACATATAGGTTGATCTAGTGGACTCATCTGAACAACTTTGGGTTTAAGGATTTGGATGCACAAGCAGTATTCCCGCTTAGTACAGGCGAAGGCTAGCAAATAGATTGAGAAGCGACCAGCTAGAGAGAGAAAACAGTCATAAACATGCATTGAGAATAATTAACATTGAATACAAACATATCAAACATCATTAAAATAAATATCATGGAGGCTATGTTGGTTTTGAATCAACTACATGCGTGAACATGTGCCAAGTCAAGCCACTCGAAACATTCAAAGGAGGATGTCATAGTATCATACTACATTATAACCATTTTAATGCATGTTGACACTCAAGATAAATCATTATCCACTCCTAGCTAATTAAGCATGGCATGAGCAATTACAATCTCTAATTGTCATCACAAACATGTTTACTCATAATAATACTGAATCAAGAGCGATGAGCTAAACATATTTATAAAAACAAAAACAAGAGGAGCTCATACCAACTTTTCTTCACCCTAATCACTTCATAAAATCACTGTCATTATTGCCTTTCACTTGCACGACCGAATGATATGAAAAATAATAATAATAATGCAAGTGTGTCGTGTACTAAGCTGGAATCTACAAACATTTTATTCATGGGAAAAGACAAGATAATTTGGGCTCTTTGTTAGATCAATAATAATGCATATGAGAGCCACTCAACATCTTCATCGTGGTCTTCTCCTCTTGACAACCCAAAGGAAAGAAAAGAAGTTCAGAGAAACACACTATAATATTTTTTTCGAGTTTTTATTTTCTCAAGGAAAGCAAATTAAAGGAAAACAAAAACAAGAAAAACTATTTACACGAGAAAGCTCCCAACAAGTAAAAGAAGAATGAGAAATCTTTTGGGGTTTCCTTTTAATACTACAAACTACTTAAATAGGAAAGAAATACTGAAAAGAAACGAGAAATATTTGTGGATTTTTTAAGTTTTTCAAACAGACAAGAAAGCGAAAATAAAACTAACATGGATATACAATAAAAAAGGATGAACACCGACAACTGGAATGAAATGTGTGGTACAGGAATGTAATGTCGGTGAGAGATACGCACTCCCCCAAGCTTAGGTTTTTGGCCTAAGTTGGTCTATGTCCACGACTCAAAGTATCCCTCGAGATAGTACTGGGGCTCATCGGGGTTCCACTGATAAACTGGGTCCTGTGGATCCCACTAGTAGACAGGCTTTGTGGCCGCCTCAAGCGCAGGTGCTGGCGCTGGCTCAGCCACTTGGGGCGGCTCCACACCCCAATACGCATAAATGTCCGCGGGCATGATAGTGTACATGCCTGAAGCAAGATCGAACAAAGAAGGTGCGGGCAGGGTAATTGTCTCACGCGTGCCCTGATTAAATACTAAGTTATAACGGAATCGCGTCTTGCCTCCATCAATAAAGCCATGCCCAACCATTCTAGCATAATCTAGGTGCCTCACAGGTAAGAGCCTCTCCTCCGCCTTATCGTGCCTAATGGGTATCTCAAAATGCCTAGCGAGGCGAGAAGCATAAATACCACCATAAATAGCTCCCTTTGAGTGGTTAGCGTGTAACCGTCGAGCAATCATAGCACCCAAACTAAAAGTCCTATCGCCGTAAAGAGCATATGGCACAAAATAGCAAGGTTTGAAGAGCCGAGTGTTCCACTCCCACCGACCAGTCAAACGCCTCCCGACAAATAATGAATAATAGCGCAAAACATGAAAATTATAAACTAGCAACTCTAGCCTCAAAAACTCCTCGCGTCTTCCCAACAATGACTTCAGATATAAAATCTGCAAGGTCACGGGGCAGTGGCTCTATAGGTCTGCCCTCTGGTGGGATCAAACAAGCCTCACAAAACTCATCAAGTGTCATCTCTCAAGGTTCATCATATAAGTTGAATGTAACTATGGGTGGATTTGCAATAGAGTGAAAATGAAAGCTTTGCACAAAAGTATTCATGAGGACGAGGTATTGGTCACACTTATCTTCGAGGAAGGGAAGAATGCCAGCGTTGTTCGACAAATGGTAGAAGTCGTCGAGAATTCTCGCATCCCTCAAGAAAGTGTTGCACGGCCATTCGCAAGGCTGTACTTCAGCGGCACGAGGAAGGTGATACTTGGGCTTAGGAACCTCCTTAGGAGCCCGGCTTGAAGATCTTCTTAACCTCCACTTGAGCATTTTCTTTTTCTGAAAATTTCTGAAATTTTTAGTGACTCGAAATAAAAGTAAACCAAACTCAACAAAACTGATAGCAACTACTCCCATAAGCATCTAGAGGCTATATCATGCAACAAAACTACTTTGGCCATATAAATTTGATATGCAAGCTCAAGAACATGGTCACCGCAGCAGCAAAAAAAATCAATACATAAAGCACTAGAATGAAAACTAATTAGACCATTGGAGGAGTCACACACTGAAGAACAATCTCCCAAAACAATTTCGAAAACGTAATTCCGAGCAAGGAGATCAAAAACTGCAGTCAAATGAGGAAGAACACGGGTTTGAGCAAGCAAGTGATTTTTTCTGGAGGAAGAAGGGAGTGTGTGGCTAGAATAAGTGAGTGGGTCCCTATGGTTGGGTTTTGATGATCGGGTTCGAGTAATTTTCTGTAACACCTCTTCTTCCCACTATAATATCTACTTAAACATGGTGCTCAACACTATATATTATTATCCAATGATATGTGGCTACCCTATGATGTTTGAGCAGATCTGTTTTGTCCTATGGGTTGATTGATGATCGTGATTGGTTTGAGTTGTATGTTTTATTACTAGTGCTATCCTATGGTGCTCTCCGTGTCGTGCAAGCATGAGGGATTCCCACTGTAGGGTGTTGTAATACGTTCATGATTCACTTATGGTGGGTGCCTAGAGTGACAGAAGCTTACGTCCGAGTAAGGGGTTGTTGCGTATGGGAGTAAAGAGGATTTGATACTTAATGCTATGGTTGGATTTTACCTTAATGATCTTTAGTAGTTGCGGATTCTTGCTAGAGTTCCAATCATAAGTGCATATGATCCAAGTGAATAACTATGTTAACTCATGCCTCTCCCTCATAAAAAATTGCAATAATGATTACCGGTCTAGTTATCGATTGCCTAGGGACAAATAACTAACTTTCTTGTGTTACAAAAGCTTTCTACTAAACAACTAACTTATATTATCTTTCAAATTACTGGTAGTTTTATTCATGCTAAGTATATCTAGTTTTATCCTTGCAAACTTATCCCTACACCTACAAAATAGATTCGTACTTGTCCTAGGTAAAGCGAACATTAAGTGTGTGTAGAGTTGTATCGGTGGTCGATAGAACTTAAAGGGAATATAAATCCTACCTTTAGCTCCTCGTTGGGTTCGACACTCTTATTTATTGAAAAAGCTACAATTGATCCCCTATACTTGTCGGTTATCAGCATGGCATGTTAAAGAAGCATTTGAATTAATCTCTAGTAAGTTTAATTGGAGTTCGGATCAAGGTGAGTTTGATCCAAGTGAAACTCCAAGTGCACTTATTTTGTCTAAGTTATATAAATAATAAAAGTATGTTGGGGTTGATGCATTATCACAACAAATTCATGTTCTACACATTATTCTATCCAGAAAGCATATAATCGACCCGACTGTTGTATTTCCATGGTTGGACAAAGAAGGATATGGGCAAAGATTATTTGCCACTCATTGGTAATTATATAGGTCATATACATACATAATCACTTGCAAACAATCAACGAGAAATATGCTTCAAATATTACATCTAAATTTTTGGTTGCATTAGATGCTTCACTTCTTGGATGAAGTTCGACTTTGCACCAATGGTGCAACATATCATCTTTTCATAAAAGTAAAGATTGATATACATGTGATACATCTCCAACTATTCTATAATTTTTTATTGTTCACTGGTACAACGAGGTGCTATACAAACGGATTTTAACCCCTTTCCGTAACGGCATTCTGAACCGTCGCTGAATGAGTGTGTGCGATAGGGGGTCCTTCCCACATGACCCAGAAACCGTCGGGGATAGGCCCTCGTGGCACACACGCTCGGTAAAATAAGGCCATGTGCGACGAGCAAGCGATCAAATATAGTTATACGTACAGTTGTGCTAAAAAATAAAATTATACATGTCAAATCGTTTCTGGTCTTAAGTACATCCCACACAGTCAGTCCCGGCTAAACATTTCCATTCGTATGTACATTACACACAATTAATCCAAGGATTACGTTTCTGTTAGTATCTACATCCCACACAGTTAATCCCAAAAGTACGTTTCCGTTCGTATATACATCCCACATAGTCACTTCAAGGAAAATGTTTTTGTTTGCAGGTACATCACACACAATTTTCCCCATTAAATCATTTGTGATAGCGTTGCCATTGCAGACGATATTAACAATTTTATCATTTACATTATTGAATGCATCACACACGGTTCATAGAAGAAAATGTGTGGCATAGGCTGTCCATCACACACAGTTTTTATGTGGTAAACGTTTGCGCAAGGTGGCCTAACGCAAACAATTTTCAAGAGGATGTAATGTGTGATTGTTCATTGATTCAACACGGTTTATTTCTAAAAAAGTGTGTCATAGATGGTACATAGACAGATGAATCTCATCTGGAAAACTGCTAAAGCGGAAGGCGAATATTGAGCCTTCATTGATGTTGAAGGTCTTTGCAACTTTAGGCCAGTGCCTGTGGATGATTGACCGTCCATCTTTCGTCCTCTTCAGGAACACTTCAATATTGAACCATGGTGTTGTATGAATACCTTCCTCGCCTCCTGACCATACAGGTGGTTTCAGAGGTAATCATCGGTGAACTGCTTTGGGAAGGCCTGAAAACAAGGATGTGCATAAATATCTTCTCTAGATTGGAAATGGGTCAAAGGAATAAAAAAGCCAAGGTATAATAGTTAGTACCATCCTGTAGTGAACTAATGTCTTCTTCATTGTCCAGACAAAGATCTTGTTGTTTTTTATTGCTAATTTCTTTATCCTAACAATCTTTCTGAGTTTCTTGACTTGACTGATATTCATGGACAACTCATTTCCCCATATGCAAAAAGGGTCGAACAGTGGGTCAAAACCTCTAATAGCAGGACCTACATGTGCAAGACCAAATTTTTGAAAACCTAAATATTATAATGGTTCTTGCAATTGCACAATAATGTGCTATCAGACAAAGGACCATGCATGTGCAAACCTCGAATGTAAATCTCGGTGCTTCCCATTGTTTCCCTGTAACACATATAAGGTAGTTAGTGATCAGGTTAAGTGAGGGTTCGCATGCTATCAGTAAAAATATGTTGATGAAAATAAGCACATTGCAGATTCATCGGATTAGTTCAAGCCACATGGAAAACCCATTTATCCAAACCAAGCATGATTAACAACTAGGAAATATAACAATTGTATATGTTTCTCATGTATTAAGTGCAGCCAAACTTGATTTATTTCTCACATGCACAACAATACAAAATTCTACCCACGACTATTGGACATCGCATTGCAGAATTGAACCAAGCAGTTAACTAAACACCACAACAAATGAACCAAACATTAATTGAGCACCACATTGCACAATATAACATACTCCTAATAGAAGATCAGACAGTTAACCAAACCAAGCATGCTTAACAACTTGGAAACATAGCAATTGTATTTGTTTCTCATGTATTTAGTATTGCCAAATTCCATATATTTCTCACATGGTATACAATAACAGAATGCACCCACAACAATTGAACATTGCATTGCAGAATTGAACCAAACAGTTAACTAAACACCACAACAAATGAACCAAACGTTAACTAAGCACCACATTGCACAATATATAACATACTAGAAGATCAGACAGTTAACCAAACCAAGCATGCTTGACAACTTGGAAATATAGCAATTGTATTTGTTTCTCATGTATTTTGTAAAGATAAATTCAATTTATTTCTCACATGGAAGACAATACAAATTCCACCCTGAAGAATTGAACATCACATTTGCAGAATTGAACCAAACAGTTAACTGAACACGACAACTAGTTAACCAAACAGTTAAATAAGTGAGCACCACATTGGACGACATATATAACATATACACTAGAGCAACAAATTGCATGGTAAAAGTAGATAGGACAATTCACTAGAATTTGTTAAGGAAAGGCAGGAGCAGCACATGCAATGGGTAAACCGAGCATGCTTAACTGGCGTAGCTAGAAAATTGAACATGGGTCCTTATAGTGAGCTAATAAGACAGGCTACTTCTCATCGTCGGAAATATTGATGATGATTGGCACCTTGGACATGGAAGAGGGCAAGGCCTCCACATCATGGGTTCCCTCGTCGTAGTGGTGAGTTGCCTGAGCTGCTCCAGGCACCAACCTGTTGGCTCTCGAATTGAGGTAAGCACGGGCACGCTGAGAAAACACCTCGTAGTCTTCATCGATGGCACTGACGGTGGCCTCGAGAAAACACAATGATCTGTCGTTTAAAGCAGCCGACCATGTCGCGGCGTCAACGCACGAGGCATCGATGGTGGCCTCGACGGCGAGGTGCTCCTCCAAGATCTGTGGGTTGGCACGAATGGCAGCCATCACGACCTCATATGCGCGTGCGGCCGTGATTTGCTTCTCCGCTGCCAAATGCTCCTTCAGCTCCTGGCTATACAGTGTGCACCATGGCTTAGGGCGGCGCTTATTTGGGGGAGGGGTCGGTGATTTTGACGGAAGGTGTCGCGCTGGCGGTCGGGGCATGTGGGATGTGGAAGGAGGAGGAGGGGATGGGGTCGGGTGTGGATTGCCTGTCTGGATCGATGAGGCCGAGCAGCGTGAAGGAGGGTCACCAGAGAGGAGGCCACACTGAAAGAAAGGAGTGAAGGTTTCAACTTGGAAAGGAAGGCGAAAACAGGGGAAATGTGGCTTTTGGTAAGGGGGAGGGACGGGGAGGTAGATATTTCCGCAGAAGCTGAAAATTTTGGATCAGTGCAGCGAAAAAACTGGTGCGCAACAAACACGGTCCCTTATTCAGCACTATGTACGATATGTGAACATCACAAACGATTCATATAGCTTAACCCGTGTGTGATGAGTTTGAACATGCAAATTTTGGTCTAAATTTCCCTGGTTACAGTGGTCATCCACATCATTGCATAATTTGGGTACACAAAGGAGACTACAGCACACCCAAACTTCTTAATCGAGCAAGTTCAACAATTAAACAGAGCAAACTGACCTAAACATTACTCTAACAATTTTTTTAGATTGTTCCATGTTGTTATATTATCATTCTTGGAAGCTTTACAATCATTTTATAGCAACTTTGTATCATTTTTTGGGACTAACCTATTGACATAATGCCCAGTGCCAGTTGCTGTTTTTTGCTTGTTTTTTACTTCGCAAAAAATCAGTACCAAACGGAGTCCAAAAGCAGCAAAAAAATTGGAGATTTTTTCTAGACCAAAAGACACAAGATGGGCCAAAGAAGTACCAGAGGAGTGCCCCGAGGGGGCACAACCCACCTGGGCTTGCCTAGGGGCCCAGGTGCGCCCTGGTGGGTTGTGCCCACCTCGGTGGCCTCCCGCACCGCATCTTCACCCTATAAATACCCAAATATTCCATAAAGCCTAGGGGAGTCGACAGAACACAATTCCAGCCGCCACAAGTTCCAGAACCACGAGATCCAATCGAGACACCATCGTGGAGGGGTTCATCATCCTCATTGGTGCCTCTCCGATGATGCGTGAGCAGTTCATTGTAGACCTAGGGATCCATAGGCAGTAGTTAGATGGTTTCTTCTCTCTTTTTAATTCCCAATACAATGGTCTCTTGGAGATCTATTTGATGTAACTCTTTTTGCGGTGTGTTTGTTGGGATCCGATGAACTTTGAGTTTATGATCAGATCTATTTTATCCATGAAAGTTATCTGAGTTTTGATCTCTTATATGCATGATTACTTATAACCTCATATTTCTTCTTTGAATCTTTGGTTTAGTTAGGCCAACTAGATCGATTTTTCTTGTCATGGGAAGAGGTGCTTTGTGATGGGTTCGATCATGTAGTGTTCTTTCTGATTGACAGAAGAGCAGCAAGACACGTGTTGATCGTTGCTATTAAGGATAACAGGATGGGGTCTATTCCTACATGAATAGATCTTGTCTACATCATGTCATCGTTCTTATTGCATTACTCCATTTCCGCATGAACTTAATACACTAGATGCATGCTGGATAGCGGTCGATGTGTGGAGTAATAGTAGTAGATGCAGGCAGGAGTCGGTCTACTAATCTTGGTCGTGATGCCAATATAATGATCATTGCCTAGATATCATCATAGTTATTTGAAGTTCTATCAATTGCCCAACAGTAATTTGTTTACCCGTCTTATGCTATTTTCTTAAGAGAAGCCACTAGTGAAATCTACGGGCCCCGGGTCTATTCTTTATCATATTTTCCTTGAGATCTATTTTTATTTGCTATTGTTTTCATATCTATAATTCTAAAAACTCAAAAATACCTTGCTGCAATATATTCTTTATTTATTTTGTTTTGTTTTATTGTGAGGTCTATTTATCCAAAATCATACAAAGCAAGCTATCTTTTACCTGGGAGGGATAGACAACCCCTCTTACGCGTAGGGTTGCAAGTATTTGTTCTTTGTGTGCAGGTACCGTTTACATAGTGTTGCTTGGTTCTCCTACTGGTTTGTTACCTTGGTTTCATCACTGAGGGAAACACCTACCTTAGTTGTGCTGCATCATCCCTTCCATTCGGGGAAAAGCTGACGCGGACACGGGCCATCAGCCTCCAAGCAGTTTTTCCCCGAAGAGGAAGTGATGATGCAACATGGCTACGGTAGGTATTTCCCTCAGTGATGAAATCAAGGTTATCAAACCAGTAGGAGAACCAAGCAACACTATGTAAACGGTACCTACACACAAAAAACAAATACTTGCAACCCGGCGCGTAAGAGGCATTGTCAATCCCTCTCGGGTAAAATATAGATTGGTTTGTATGATTTTGGATTAATAGATCTCGCAATAAAACAAAATAAAATAAATAAATAAAAAGCGCACCAAGTTATTTTTGGGTTTTTAGAATTATAGATCTGAAAACAAAAGCAAATAAAAATAGATCTCAAGGCAAATATGAGAAAGAATAGACCCGGGGGCCGTAGATTTCACTAGTGGCTTCTCTTAAGAAAATAGCATACGGCGGGTAAACTAATTACTGTTGGGAAATTGATAGAACTTCAAATAATCATGATGATATCCAGGCAATGATCATTATATAGGCATCATTCCAAGATTAGTAGACCGACTCCTGTCTGCATCTACTACTATTACTCCACACATCGACCGCTATCCAGCATGCATCTAGAGTATTAAGTTCATGGAGAAACGGAGTAGTGCAATAATAACGATGACATGATATAGACAAGATCTATTCATGTAGGAATAGACCCCATCTTGTTATCCTTAACACCAACGATCAATACATGACTTGATGCCCCTTCTGTCATTGAGAAAGTACACTGCACGATCGAACCCATCACAAAGCACATCTTCCCATGGCAAGAAAAATCGATCTAGTCGGCCTAACTAAACCAAAGATTCAAAGAAGAAATACGAGGCTGTAAGTAATCATGCATATAAGAGATCAAAACTCAAATAACTTTCATGAATAAAGTAGATCTGATCATAACTCAAAGTTCATAGGATCCCAACAAACACATTGCAAAAAGAGCTACATCAAACAAATCTCCAAGAGACCATTGTATTAAGAATCAAAAAGAGAGAAGAAGCCATCTATCTATTGCCTACGGACCCCTAGGTCTACAATGAACTACTCACGCATCATCGGAGAGGCACTAATGAGGATGATGAACCCCTCCGTGATGGTGTCTAGATTGGATGTCGTGGTTCTGGAACTTGCGGCGGCTGGAATTTTTTTTCGTCGACTCCCCTAGGGTTTCTGAAATATTTGGCTATTTATAGGGCGAAGAGACAGTGCGGTAGGCCACCGAGGTGGGCACAACCCACCAGGGTGCGCCTGGGCCCCTAGGCGTGGCCAGGTGGGTTGTGCCCCCCTCTGGTACTTCTTTGGCCCATCTTGTGTCTTCTGGTTGAGAAAAAATCTCCAAAAAGTTCCACTGCGTTTGGACTCCGTTTGGTATTGATTTTCTGCGAAGTAAAAAACAACAACTGACACTGGGCACTATGTCAATAGGTTAGTCCCAAAAAATGATAAAAAATTGCTATAAAATTATTCTAAAATATCCAAGAATGATAATATAACAGCATGGAACAACCAAAAAATTATAGATACGTTGGAGATGTATCAAAGGCCCAAGAAAGTCTACAGGAATAAAATTGTGTAGTAGACATCACCCGACCGCACGCAAGCAAAGACGACTTGCCAAGCACCTCCCTTTCACCCTCCTTGCACCGTGCATGCTTGTCTCGGGGCCCGGTCCATTCACCTCACTTTGGTGACATGTGAGGTTATGAGTTCCATCAGGGCACAACCTATCCTTCCAATGGTTCATCTTGTTTAGCATAAATGAAACTGAGGAAGAGAAAATTCCCTACACGTCCTTGGTGGAGCATGAAGATCATCATGTCTCCAATATCCAGATGTACACCTTCAGTACTTTCCTCCACCCATAATGTAGTGGGGTAGAAAGGAGGTTAGGTCTTAGTCTAAACGGAAAGGCTGGGTATCTGGGAGACAGCCAAGCAAAACGACTATTGGGTTGCCTAGGCGGGCCAATGAAGGACATGGGGAACGATCATCGTTATTTTTCATTGGTAAACATACAACATAAGACAAAAGCATTACGAACATAATCCAAAAACATCCTTAAAATAGTAGTTCACTGCCCTGTATTTGGACTCTCTAGTGTGCCCTCATGATGCCTACCGCGTCAGTTGTTCCGTGTAGGAATCCTTGGTTCTGATAATTCAGATGATGTACCAAGGGGGTGCAATCATTTTTCTCTCACCTCTGTTGTTGGTTTGATATGGTTGGCAAATAATGTTATTCATATATTGCTTCAATTCTGAGCTTCAGTTGGCCTTAGTTGCCCGGTATTTGGACTATGTGGTCTGTCTATATGGTCCCGAGTTGCCTCGGTTGTTCCGAGTAAGAATCACCTGGTCCAATGGTTCACGTATGTAACATGGGGAAGTGCGGTCAGCCTCTCTATTCACTTGGCTGTTGGGTTGACATGACCGGCAAAGATAATCGTTGTTTGTCGTTCGTAGATGTACGGGGCAAAAACAAATGCCATACAAACATAACCATTTTCAGACTATTCACCATAAACGTCCTTCAAATAGTTCACTTAACTTCCTTTTTATGTTTCGAATATTTGACTTGATTACCGGGCTATAGTTGATAACCGGACATGTCCGAGTTGTTTTTGATGACTTACCCGCACGGCAGGGTTTCATTCTTCCGAGTCGAACTAGCCAGAGCTTCTTTTCTTCGCTGAACTACTATGAACATCAGCCAAACATTGCTAAGAGACAACCAACCCTAAAATATTTTTCAAATAGTTTGATTAATTTCCAGTCAATATGGGTGATGCGCATAGAAACAACAATCAAACAACACACATAAATTTTTGGTCATATTAGTTGCTTCTCTTCTTGATCTCTTCAAATAGTTCGCTTGGTTTACATTTTAAGTCTCATATAGTTCGCTTAACTTGCAGGTTGGAGTTGGTCTTTGTGCTAATTGGCGCAACGGGTCATTTTGTTAAGTAATAATTCATCACATAGAGAAGACCACAAAGAATACATCAGATAGATGACAATTATATTAGCCAGCTCATGTGACCATCGTATTGAAGGATGGGGGAGAGATTACATCATGCATACTGCTATATATGAACCCATGGCCAAAGGTTGGACTGCTCAAACTTCATCTTGGGAGTAGCTAAGATCAATGTTGATGAAGAAGAAGATGATGAATTCCTCCTCCGACGGATTACCAAAATCGGGTTCTAGATTAGGTCACACCAAAACGCAAAATGGTGGTGCCAAAAAATTATGACATAATTGTGGACGAGGTTTTGAGTTATATGAGAAACATGGCAGTAAAGTCATGGGGAGAGGCGAACAACTCGTAGGTGCCTCTGGCCACACCCCAATCTTGTCCACTTGGGGGTGTGGGCCCCACACAGCCCCATCTTCTGGCTGGTGTCCTCTTTTGACACCAAAAACATTCTTTTATTTAGACTTTTCCATTTTGCAGAACATACCTATTGACACTTCATTAATATGTTTTTCGTGAAGAAACGGAAGTTTTATTTCGGTGTAATAGTGTTACAGTTAAGAGGCCACAGATTCTCAATACAAGGTAGAGCCGAGGTCAACCACACAGTAGTTGTACTCTCGGTACGGCTATAGTTGGTCAGCCGATCTGCAACTCTATTTTGACTACGAAGAATTTTCTAAGGATAAAACTCCCTACTACTCATTAACTCTGTGATTTCTCAAACTAAATGACCATATGCAGAGTGCTCCAGTCCCCTGTTCAACAAGCAGGAAAGTGCTTCTGCCGAGTCCGACTGAACGACAAACGGAAGTGTGGAATGTTGAACGGCCAAAGCCATCCCTTGCATGATCGCATGTATTTCTGCTTCTAAGGAGTCATTGCAGTGGAAGCAGGGCCGGCCCTGGGGTATGGGCGAGGGGGCGACGGCCCAGGGCCCAGGCGAGGGAGGGGCCCATGATGGAGTATTTATATATACTATAGCCTAGCAAAAAATATGTAAAAAATATAAAAGAATTAAAGAAAAAAAAGGCCCATCAGATAGCTAGCTAGCGACCCTTGATCGATTAGCAAACACGAAGCGCGTCAGGCGCCGTGACACACGAACAGTTGCGACGCACACGACTGCTCGTTTTTCGTCGCCTGTGACGCCCGTCGGCCTCCTCGCTCGGCGCCTTGCCGCCTCAGCCGCCGCTGCCCGCTGGAGCTGCGAGCGCTGTCGCCGCACGGCAGTCCAGCAGCCCGGCCATCCGGCATCCGGCAAGACGGCACCATGAGAATACCTATACAAGTATATACACCCGACTGCAAGTCTTGAAGTCTACAACGCGGCCGTCTCCAATCGCTGAAATTCTACAAGTGAGTACGTTTTAATGTTTCCATCCATGCTTCTCAATTCTTGTCCATCCCCCAAACCCTAATTTGAGAATTGCAGACTTTCAGTACTTTATTTATTCTTTATTTAGTATGTACGTATTCAACTATACATCTATGATCCATCCTCCAGTTTCAGTATGCACAAAATTTTAAAATTTTCTAATCCAATCTATTATTTTTTTGTCATTCTATGTACATGTCTAGGGTTTCATTGTGCGATCTTTTTAGTACTATTAGTGTTGATAGAGTCATTTTGAATTTGGTTACTATTGTTCTTGATGGAATCATCGAATTATTATAGTCAAATTTTAAAGTAAAGATGTGTGATTGAAAGTTACTCTTAATAAGTTATGTATATAACGCACATGTATAAATATATGGTCTTAGGACTCAGAACATAGGGGCCCATGTCGTCAAGTTCGCCTAGGGCCTCCACAAACACAAGGCCGGCCCTGAGTGGAAGATCACCTAGTAAGCAGAAAAGATGATATGACCTACACTATCGCGTAATACCATCCCAGCAGCTGCACAGCCATCGGAACTGTTGAAGGATCCGTCCACTTCATTAATATGTTAATATAAATAAATCATAATACATCACTAATTTAGTGATAATAAACACGAAAGCTACAAACATTATAGATACAGTTAGGACGTATCAGGTGCTCGTCTCCCTCCCCCTCACGCATGTGCCATGTTTTGAAGGATGAACCATGACAGGCCTAGGAGCAATAGCGAGAGGCCGATGCGTGAGGCATCTCATGGACCTAAGCCATACACTGGCCAAACCATGAGCACGAAAAAACTAAACTAAATTCTGGGACAGTCAAATATTTATTAGAGCAGAATAAACTTTGGCTTGGACCAAACATACCATATGTGTATTTGCATGCTATAAATTGATCCAACTGAGGTGTTATTGATTGGTGCATCAAAGTGAACATAAAAATGTATTACAGATTTCCGGTGATGCGTGTTCAATGGATGAAGACGTTTTCGTCGACTACGAGGCGTTGGTGATGACTTTGTCAATCTCAAGATGATATGTCGGTTCAGTCTTTTGAAGGTGCTTGTTGAGGTACGGTCTGCGTATGTGTGTTTATAGGGATAGGTATAGACTATAGCCGATGTGTTCTAGAAAAATACGGTCTCCACTGGATGTGGATATGTATGTTAACACGTACCACGTGAATGTATTGCATGAAGCAGCCGAAGTTGCGATTTTACACATGCACATTGCCCATTGTATTGCGCATGATTGTAAACCTAACGACCAGAGTTCGATCCACGTCGGGGACGAATTTCTGGAATTCTCATGAGGGATGTTTCTTCTATATCAATAAAACCGTGGGTGCTAGTGCCCATGGAGTTTCATTGTATTCACCTGACTTGCCACGTCTGGCATCCTTGCACATCACTAAGTGGTGTATCCATGCCACCACTTTTTATCCTACAACCTTGCCATGTCTTTGTGCACAGAAAATGCAACACTAGTCTGTGTCCTCATCTTCACAACGGGAAGAGATAGTTAGTACCTACCCCATTGCACGCAAGACTGCTCAAGGCATCGATAAACTTAAGGCATTTACAATGATGTTATTTTAGAAGTCTCACGTACAATAGATTCTAGATGGAGGAAAGATAAATTACGAAAAATGATTGCCTTCTCTTAATTAAGATAAAAGACGAGTTATTAGATAAGACTGGAAGATAAGTCATTGTACACATGTTTTATTGTCATCTCTAAATTATAGAAATGGCAAAAGATACGACTATCTTATCGCTAGTAGAAAAACTAGTATTAACAACGACATCGGGAGGCAGTTACGTCCCTACGTGGCAGAGCCGCCTATAATAATTTAGTGGAGGCGGTTATTTTCGCGGTGGAGGTGGTTGGAATTTGAAAACGCCTGTAATAATCTAGTTCATAAGTATTCAAGGTGGCTTTGTAGTTAGAACCGTTTGCATGTTCGAGCATCTATCACTTATATTTACATGTGCCCATTCCTCCCACTTTTGATCATCCCCACATCTCAGATCTCTACTGACGCCAAGCCTCGGGCTCGTCGTGTTGCGCGTTCCCTTGGTGTGTGATCGTGCTTGCCGTCATGATGCGTCTTCCCGTGGTCGTGCCCACCACCGAGTTGACCCATACGAGTAAGGTTAGGGCTCGGAACCTCCGTACTCCTCAAAATCCCCTACCGAGAGAATTTTAACTTAGATAGATTATAGTGCTTGATTCTACCATAGGTAGATGGGAGTCCTTTATACTAACTACTTCATTGGTACTACAACTACTAGAATTAGAGACTAGATTCGCTAGGTAAACTACTAATGTTCATCGTCGGAGAAGATATAGATGACATCGGAGCCAAAAGCCTCGTCGTTGTGATTGTTGGCAGGCGTTCTCCTACCCCCATGGGTAGTCGGCGACGGTGTCGCCGAACATCTTCTCTGACTCGCGCCTCGCATTGGCCAAAAGGACGCGGTTGATGGTGACCTTGCACTCGTCACTGGTCAATTCAGCGACTACGTGGTCTTCCGCCACCATCTCAGTGTCCGTGAGGATGGCGGCATCCTCGAGCTCCGCGGCGATTTGGTCCTCGACGACAACGCGCTCATCCAGCGCCGCTGCCATCTAGAAATCATCGCCGTCCTCGACCTCCATCTCCTCCTCCTCCAACTCCTCCTCTGACTCCCAAGAGGACCTTGGGCCGGAGACCGCCTCGGGAGCGGCGACCTCCACGTCTACATCCATCGCGATTTGGGCTCGACGGGCGTGGCGAGTAGTGTAGTATGTCTGATGGCGGCGGAGTATGGTGGCGGCAAGGTCGGATCGACAATTTGAGGGCGGCAACAGATCTAGATTGGTTGTTTTTCGTGCTTCGACGGCTACAATGAGGGTAAGGGGTGACATCGACTTTCATTTATAGTCGGTCGGTTGTGTGGGAATTGGGTGGCGCAGATTACGAGGCCATTACTGTTAGTGGTGCTCCTGCTGCTTCAAGTTTTGTCCACACTGCAAATGCTTCATCTTCTTTGTAAAATACAAACTACTTCAACTTGTAAAATGGAAACTGTTGCAGGTTCTTCTTTATCTTCTCTATAAAATGCACACTACTTCCAATTCTCCATTACATTGCAAACTGGTACAACTTCTCTGTAAATGGTTCTACTTATCGGTTACAATGGAAACTGCTACAACTTGTATGTTTTATCTTCTTTCTAAAATGCAAACTGATTCCATTTATGCGCTACAATGAAAATTGCTACAGCTTCTTTGCTTTATCTTCTCTATACTGTAATAGTGCATATACACCCGATACTTGGATTTAGCTTGCATTATATTTTCAATAACCTGCTCATATTTTGTACATGTAGCTTGATTTTAGCCTCATTACACGAGATAACAAATGGTTAGTTATGTGCTTTAGAGAAATAAATGGCACCAGCTAATGACATCGGAAGACATGACCGATAGAGCTCCTAGCAGGCCACGAAGCATCACCAGCAAACTGTGGCCGGTGCACTCGGGCCCCTCTCGGGATAGCGCATAGATAGGAACATAGGATGGCTTAGGATTTCTATATATTTTACTATTTCAATGTGTTTGTATCATCTAAACTTATAAAACTTTTGTACCATGGATACTGCTACTTCCGAAGGAGTAGTTGGGTTCTCCCAAAGAGGAAGGATGAAGTAGAACAGTAGCAAAGTTTTCCATCGGTTAAGAACCAGGATTTATTGAACTAGTAGGAACTTCTAACCTAATAAGATAAACATCACTTGGGCACAAACAAAATTAAAAATTGAACCCAACGTGGCAAGAGAGTTGTCAAGCCCCTTGTCTCACTAGCTACAAGATTAAAAGCAAATAGAAATAGGTAGTGAATAGTAAGGCAAATAAAATAGCAATTTTTAGGAGAATTTATTAGTGGAGAATAGACCCGTGGGCCATAGGTTCACTAGTGTCATCTCTCTCTCAAACAGGTGAATGTCATGGTAAACAAATTACAATTGGACAATTGAAAAATTCACATATTTATGACTACTAGATGACCTGTTGCGCCAATTGACGCAGAGACTACTGCATCCTAGAAGCTAAGTGAACTATTTGAAACATAAAATGGAAGTGAAGCGAACTGTTTAAAGCCTTGCAAATGATTATATTCATACTGCATGTCTATTTGCCTCGACAATGACCATTGCCCATAACTTCCTTGGCGATTTGTTTTTTGTAGATGACGCACTAGACCATTGGCGTAGAGATTGCAAATGATTATGTCTATATTGTGTTTCTATTTGACTTGATGATGATCATTGCCCTTAGCTTTCTTCGGCCACACATAGACCGTTTGCTTCAACAGGTGAATGGGACTCCGAATTTTCTTTGGATCCCCTCTAGGTTGAATCCAGCTCACCTGGTACGCATGAACGACCATCCAGGATGGCGCAAGCGGGCAGACAATCAATGTTCCGCGATAGGTGCTCTCTCGAGCGAAAGGTGTCATGGTTCTAAGTCTGACAGTAGAATGGGGGGTAGGAATGTAGAGGCAAGATCCTACCCCCCATTCTTGCCTCTACATTCCTACCCCCCCCCCCCCCCCAATTCCCCGATAGGTGCTCTCTTCGATTCAGCTTTTGTGCTTTGAGAATGTCTCGCCCAGAGGTCGAATGAACATTCATGATGGCTTCAGCTGCTTGTTCAGTCTCCTTGATCCATTCTTGGTTTTGTCGAGTGAACTTTCGTTGTTAAGTTTCGAGTGTTGATATGGAAAAAATCTTCCGTTTGACGGGTTGTTCTGCCGTCTGCGGATTTCACAGGATTCGAATTTTGGGAAGCGCGTCGGGTGGGGGAGGCCCCAGTAATCGGGACGGATTAGGCAGGCCGCCTCGATCTCCGCACCACCTTTTTTGCGACGTATCGCGCGCATGACTGTCGCGGGATTTGATAAGATCGTCCGGGCCTACAAGTCAGTCACTCAGAAGTGACCTTATATAAGGCGCCGGACCAAGGCTTTTGAACAGTGCGCCTCCATTCTTCTTCCTCCTCCTCAGATTTCTCTGCTGCGCCTGCTTCTACTCTCGGCGTCGTCGCCCTGCTCGAACTCGATTCGCTGCCATGGGGAAGGACAAGACGGTGGCATTGGAGTGTGCGAAGAAGGCGACGGCGAAGGCGAAAGGGAAGAAGACCAGCCGGGGCGGATCTTCGTCGAGGTCCGGCCTGCCACCTGGCTGGATCTAGGGCGAGTGGATCCGCTCGACAATCAGTCAAGATGACATCGATGACCTGGTTGAGGGGGGACTGATCACCCACGAATCGGCGCGGCTCCCAGGGAACAAGACTGAGCCGCAGCCGCAGGAGGGTGAGTGCATTCTCCTTGCCACCCATGTCGACCGCGGGTTTTCTTTGCCTCTCCACCCTTTCTTTCACGGTTTCTTGAACTTCTTTGGGGATCAACTCCACCACTTTTCTCCAAACACCATCATGTACCTTGCCGCTTTCGTGTCCATGTGCGAGAACTTCTTGGGTTGTCGACCACACTGGGGTCTCTTCAAGCACATATTCACATGTCGCTCTCACACGATCAAGAAGGCCAATCCGAGTGACGAGAGGACACACATGATACAGATGTGCGGGGGTCTTGGAATTCAAATGAGGAACAAAAGCACTTTCCCAACTATGATCCTTCCCGACTCGGTCCGGGGTTGGCAGTCGACCTGTTTCTACTGCAAGGACCAGATGACCCCCAGCCAGTCGACTGGACTTCCCCCCTTTTCCATGGCTCGAGTGGAGAAGCCCTCCACCTTGAGAGTGATCCCGGAGGAGAAGGTGCAGGTGAAGGTGTTAGTCGAGCGGGTTGTCCAACTTGTCCACGACGGAGTGACTGGTATGGACCTGCTGGAGGTCTTCCTCAGTCGACGCATCCAACCACTCCAAGCTCGTGACCATCCGATGTGGATGTACTCGGGACTCGAGGATTCCACTCGAATCCACCCGGAGGATGTCAGTGAGGACACGGTGGAGCAGTGGCTGAGAGGTATTACCGGCAACAAGGATAATCCCCAGGGGTCCAGGAGCGTGGTTCCATTCGACCATTCGCGCCAGCCGGAACAGGTACAATTCTGCATTGTCGAGTCTGTCACACCCTGATTTTCATGCCACAACACTTAAGCTAACAATCATGATAAAATGTGGTTTGACAAAAACTTTTGAGTGTTTTGGACCTTGGCTTGATTGGATTTTTGTCTGTTGTTTGCAAGTGCTCTAAAAGTCAAATCCTCCAACTCATATACTTCATCTCCTTGCTCCAAAAACCTTGAACCAATGATCATGCCATGTGTATAGGACATAAAAATAATTTCTTGCAAAATAATTTGGCCAAATAGTATTTTAAAAAATTAGTTTTCCAAAACCCCTGAATTGAGGTTTGCACTGCAAATACTTAATTAAGGGCAGTAAAAATCTTTCCAAAAATATGTTTGACTCCTATTAGATATAGGATACCCAGAAACCACAAAAATATAATTTTAAAAGTTATTTTCCTATTTTATTTAAAGGCTTTTTCTTAAGGCCAGAAATGGTCTTTAATAGGTAAAATTATTT
This sequence comes from Triticum aestivum, assembly GCF_018294505.1. NCBI lineage: Eukaryota > Viridiplantae > Streptophyta > Magnoliopsida > Poales > Poaceae > Triticum > Triticum aestivum. The sequence goes on from NC_057794.1 coordinate 475,548,113, forward strand.
TAAAGCTTTAAAAATATTTGAGAAAAATCAGGGAGACTCAATGGGCGTATATTTTCCATATATATGAGTTTCAACATATGGTCATGATCAAAATATTGGACAATACCTCCCAAAACCATTTCTGCCCATTTCAAGGATTTGAAATATTTCTACAGGAAATATCTCCATAAAAATCCAAGAAAATTCTAGCATCTCACATATGACATATTTGATGATCTATCAAAGCCTCATGCCTTGAAGATGAGGAAAACATCATCAAACCCCCTCAAAACCCTTTCTGTCCAGAACCAAATTTGAACAACTCTACATTGCCAAGTGTGTCCTTTTGATCTGATTTTTTGTGGACATGTTCAAATCCTCAAATGATGACACTACACCAAGTGGTGCATCAAGGAGAAGTGATTTGCTCAACTAGATCTACACAGGTTCATTTCTGATAATTTCTAGGGTTTACAAAAGTTACATTGTGAACCTTGCCCAAATAATCTCAAGATGGGTGTAAGGCCCTACTTATATGTGCAATTTCACCCTGTGGAGTCTCCTGCCAAATGGAGTTCATTTGCTTAACCAAACAAGCATCAAACACCTTCTGCCATTTTACTAAAACCCCTGTTTTGACCTCTTCCACTCTTCTCCATTGCCTCCACTTTTTACCACAGCCCCTCCTAGACCCCTTCTACCTCCAGTAGCAATGGTTGCATCTCAGATCAATAATTGAGGGGTGAAACGACCTCTTTTACCCCTCTGGACAGCCCTTGCACCCCTCTTCCTCACCTCCCTCCTCACTCCAGTGGCCACCCAAGGCATCCAAGGCTTTCCCCACATTATTTACTCCTCCCTAGAGCTACCAGACATGCTTGGTCGTGCCCACTTTGCCAAGAAAAATGGCATGCCGGCCATTTGCACGCTCTGGAGCACACTACAGTGCGCTCCCGCACTGTAGCCGCCCCCTGCCAACCACCTCCGGCCACCTCGACTCTCCCCCTCATGCCAGCTGATTCTCCTCGACGTCCGCAGCACGCTACACCTCTATCCCCCTCCTCCTTCTCCCTCCTGCTGCCCTTGCTCGCACGCGCGCGGGCCGCCCGAGAGCTCCAATGAGCGGCCTCACACGCGCAGCGCCTCTGGCCCCTCCTGCTTCCTCCCTCTTCTTTCCCTCGCTCTGGACCGAACCCATGAGAACCCCAGACATGCCCACGCGCGCCCCCGTGACCCCACAGCAACGGCAACGACCTCGCCGGCGCACGGGTCTACGATGAGCCGTAGCTCGCCTACTTAAAGGCCTCCCCGAGCCATCCTTTTGCTCCTGCTCGCTCTCTCCCACTCCAAATCGTCCACCCGCACCACCAGTTCATGCCCAGAGACGCCCGAGCTCAAGCCCTACCGCCTCGGGTCATCATCGATCCAGGGGTATAAGCCTCCTCCGCCTCCCCTTTCTCTCGATCTGGAGCCAGAAGACTCCACTGACTCGTTCCTCTTCTTGCACCGCTTCGATTTCAGCCTGGAGTGAGCTATCCATCCACCTCCCGAAGCCTCGCCGCTGGCTTCTTGGTCGCCGGCGAACCACTGCTCCTCGACAACCGTCACCACCAACACCTGATGTGCGCTTCGACGCTGAACACGTCGGTGCCACCTGTTCGCCTCGCCGTGCCCAGAATCACTACCGGTGAGCTCGCCATCCTCTTTGGATGGAGGTTGACGACGACGGCCGTGGGGCCCGTCGGTCAGCCTCACATCCTGACAGGGGGCCCTGCCTGTCAGGTTTAAAACTCCACCGCGTGCCTGCTCACTCGCGTAAGTGGAGGCGGGCCGCGCTACTCCCGCGTTTCCATGGCGAAAGCGCCCTCACGAGGAGCCGTCTTCGACGTCACCCCCCTGTCGCCAGCGCAGCTGAGCTGCTGGGCCGGCCCACTGCTATCTCCCGCCCGGTGCGTAGGATAAGGGTAATACCCCCTTTTCTCTTTTCTTTTCTAGATAATATTGTAAAAGCTCCCAAATATTCAAATGAACTCCAAATCTAGTGATTCAAATTTCTAATGACTCTATAAATCATTCCCTACCTCATAGAGGAGCTTGCACATTTTTCCAGAGATGTTTCCTTCACACTTATTTAGTAAATCCCAATTTTCTTAATTCTGTGATAAACTTTAGAAATCACAGAGGGCTCAAATTTGATCCAAATGGTTTTATTCAAATTCCTAGATGCTTCTAGGTTCCTAACTTAGTTTATGAACATTTTTATTAATACTTTCTGTGCCTCACAAAGTAATGAGCCATTTCTTCATATTTGTCAACTTTGCAAATTCATAGGAAAATCATTTGAACTCCAAATCCAGTGAAACCAACTCCTAGATGCTTATAAAATCATGCCTTGTTAAATGGGTATCTTTGCTCATTTTTCAAAATAATATTTCTGTACACCTCTTGCAAGTCCATAAACCCCTTGATTCTATCATATTGAAATGTTCAGAAATAACCATTAATCCAATTCCAATGAAACCACTCTGGTTATTTTTCATATAACCAGGGGAGTCCTAGAAAAGTCAACTTCATATTTTTAGAGCACTTTTATTTTCTGCCTTCTTGTGTTGCTTATTATGGTTGCTTTCAACGATAGTTGACGAAGTAGACGAAATGCTTGGAGTTGGACCAGAGATATTTGAAGACCTCGAAGACTTTGTTAAAACAGACAAGCAGCCCTTTGACCATGATGAACCATTTTACATCATGATGGCATTTTTGTTGCTTCACTGAGTGCATGATATACCTTGAATGGCAACCTTGCTAGGCTTGCCTCCGTTGCATACTCCATTGATACTTGCATTGTTCATGACTCTGCCCTTGCTTAGAGTTGTGTTGGTGGGTTGTAGAAATATGCTATAGTAAATGGCTACTCAAAGTGGGTCAGGGTTATGCATGGAAAGAAACAAGTGTGGTTTGACATACTTGCAAAAAGCCTAGTGGGTGCCACTAATGCCCCTGGGAGATGATGATGAACTAGGTCACTACTTGGTGGAGAGGTAGTGTACCGAGGCTCGATAAAAGTGTTGTTTACAGAGACGGATTAGATTTAAGATTTGTCGACTGTCCCAACCTTACATGCGCAACCACTCTACCCATGTATGGGAAAGGGCATTATTGATTACCTAGGTCGATACTAGCTTGGAGCCTGCATTACAAGTGACGGGGGAGAGTTGGTGCTCTCTCTCGGGACGGGGTCGTGCCAGGTAGGGCGGCCAAGAACATTTTTATGGGGCACCGGACACACCGTTGGTACCCCGTGCCAGTGGTATGTGATGAATATGGGAGCGAGGCTCCACAATTTTAAGTTGTGAAATGTTGGGCTCGGGGGTTACTACCAATCGAGTGGACTCCATGTTAGTATTGTCTAGGGAAAGATAGTGATCGGGTGCTTACCCCGGGTACTTGAGGTACCGCGGGTCGTGGATGACACAGAAGTTCCCCGGATCTTGTGGGTAAAGTGTGCAACCTCTGCAGAGTGTAAAACTATTCGAATAGCCGTGTCCACGGTCAAGGACAATTGGGTGGCGCTGCTTAGACTATGTCCATATGTTTTTGACAAACAACACGGTTTGGTAAAAATATTGACGTGATTCGTGAGGAAGTCACGATGAGCTTGAGCATGAGTTGTTCATAACTCTCTCTCGATGTTGATGTATGTAACCTCCTGATACTTGTTGCAGACGCATTCATATTCTTGATAAATGTTGATCATACTTGCATGAGAAAAAACTAGCTTTCCGCAAAAATGCCAAAATTAGCAGTAGTGCCTTGCATAATTATTCTCTTATCACCCTTGGGTTGCTTGCGAGTACATTCAAAGTACTCATTGGCTTGCCACTGGTTATTTTATCGGCCAGGCATGAAAGAACAGGAGCAAGATGAAGATTTCTTTGGCGACGAACATGCAAGCTAGGACGCTTCCCAGTCAGAATGCCTGTAGGGTTAAGGCAGATGGCATGGGTCCAAGTTATCGACGAAGATTTCCGTTGCGAAGTTATACTCAAGACTTGACCATAATGGTCATAATTTATGTAAGACAGTATGTATGGATGTAAGACTCTTGTTATTCAGCTTCTGTGTGTTCAGTGAGCATTGATCTCTGGGATCACTGTACACGTGCATTCGGTGATCACGACTTATGAGTCGGGGTCCCCACAGAGCTGGTATCAGAGCCATCCTGACTGTAGGAAGCCTTAGTTAGCATGGTCGTTAGATAGGGTAAAATTATTTCTAAAACTATTACTAGTTTTCAAAACTATCTATACTTCTCTTCCCTTCTCAGTTTTTCAAAAACTAAGGTATACTTTCCCCATCAATCTCTTCCCTTCAAAACTATTGCAAATGGTCGGTAGCACCCTCAAGCCCCTGACCACGGGATTCCTTGTAATTCTCGTGGATAGCCTAGAAGGGGTACACCTTGCCAAATACTCACCCACCTCTTCTGAACCCAAGATTCACGACACCACAACAAGACGATGCCAACAAAAGATACGCCTTTGAAGAATGAGGACATGAAGACCCAGAGGATGGTGACACCTTTGAATTTGCCCCAGGATGATGCAACCTTGTCCTGTGACGATCAGGGTGTAAGATATGCAAGACCATGATAGACATCGCTAATAGAGCAATCATGTCCTTACCGTTGTTGTATCGGCAACCACCGGTGGATGAGAACCTCGACATTTGGCCCGCCTCAATATAGTGAGTAGGAAAATGGTTCTCTTCATCCCCCGCTCTTGGTGTCGATGTTTTCATCAACGTAACTGACATGTTGGACCTCTACTATGCCTTGTTAATATCATTGCATAAGGGATTACCTACCTGGTACCGTCGACGCCTTAGAAGGCAAAAGGGGTCGTCGTGATTAAGAAGACAACAGAAGACCGAGTCAATGCCTGCTACGAGGAGCCACCTTCACCCCATCACTTCAAAAGGCGAGAAGTTGTTGAAGACTCTTCAGGCTCAACCCAGATCGTTTCATCGAACAACTACAAGAGATGTATCAACACCTGAGGAAAACTCAGAAGACTGCACGAGGCACAAGGCACGACTACTGAGTCCGAGAACCCCTAGGGTAGGATGAGTCGTGTACCCCCCTATGCGCAGTCGAGTCCGTATGATGGTTCGAATATAACCATGATTGTGTGTTGCTTGTTTTTATTTGATTGTGTTTTGATATCAGCCACCCTTTTGCCCTAGGCAACTAGTATGCGGCTATATCACCTGCCTTATTTTATTGTTTGTGTTTGGCCCTTTCAGCCCTTGTTTATTTGCACTTGCACTATAGAACCCCCTTTAGGCATTCCCCTCCTCTATGCTACTTTTCCCTCTCATCTCTCTCCTCAACTGAAGACCAGCAAGACAAGCTACACCAAGGATTCTACCTTGGCAACCAACTAGCAATGAAGACTTCTGCTACAATCTCCATGACCAAGTGCAACCCCGTAGAATTATGTTTAACCCTCCAGACTAGAATCCCATTCCTAGACCCTTCGAGACTTCACAAGATACCCCATATCGAATCTTTAACCATGTGCTTGACCCACAGAATTGCAAGAGAACCAGTTAAGCCTCTGTAACCTTGCTTATCAGTGGGCTCATTATGGAACTAGTAGACGTAGTGAGCAAGCACATTGTCACCCTAATATAGCACAAGAACTGACGATGCCATAAGGAACACCAATTTGAGGATATAGGAATAGAGGACAAATGACTTCATGAGTTTGTATCAGTGACCCTGAGGAATTATCTGAGACTTTGGTAAATCATGAGTGATGATTGGATTTGGCCTATACGAGATGATGCTTTCGATGGTATAAGGTTATTTGTTTGAAGGACTAGATAGACTATTGGCATCTCAGACACCGTGCTTAAGGATAAGATAATAAAATGTTCACTCGCACACTAGAATCCTTGAAACCCTTAAGCCCTACTAAGCCACAACATGGTCGGGTCATTACCATAGGTCTTGACTCTAAATCGAGAACACCTCGGACCATACTCAACCGTGACCACCACCAATACCCCTAGCCTACTTTATGTACCCCGTGAACAAAATTTTCATGGAGTGCTTAGACAAGATAGTTCTCATCTTTATTTTGGTAACATACTTGCCTACCCGAAGACGGAAGAAGAATCACTGAGCTGGTGAAGAAACATTTGAATACCTCCATGCCAAGGAGGAAGAACTATACCAACCACCATCGCCAAGAAATAAACGTCCGCGTTGAAAACCAGGTGTATCTGCAAGCCACTTATCTCAATGGGACCAAGCATTTCCATGCCAAGGGAACCCACACCAAGATTCATCAGCCCCCTCTGAGATCACCTCAAGATGAAGAGTAGACAGCTACCAGCTAGAGTTACCACCTGACTTACCCATTGTGCACAGCGTTTTCCACGCATCACACCCCGGAAGTGTTTCCAACTTCCTAACTTGCCCGATCTCTACGAGGGCATCGACCACCGAGCCATCGACCCCTAGCCCAATCTAACCTACCGCAAGCTAACCATTAGCAACCTGGATCAAGAAGAACGTCATACACGAAGCCATATCATAAAGTACCTCAAGTTCAATGGAGCACCACGCGGAAGCAGAAGCATTATGAGGACGTGAAGAGTACCGCAGATTTAAGTTTTGTATTCCTTCCCGCGCCTAGTTTGGGAATCTCGGGGATGAGATTCTTGTAAGGGGGTAGGTCTGTCACACCCTGATTTTCATGCCACAACACTTAAGCTAACAATCATGATAAAATGTGGTTTGACAAAAACTTTTGAGTGTTTTGGACCTTGGCTTGATTGGATTTTTGTCTGTTGTTTGCAAGTGCTCTAAAAATCAAATCCTCCAACTCCTATACTTCATCTCCTTGCTCCAAAAACCTTGAACCAATGATCATTCCATGTGTATAGGACATAAAAATAATTTCTTGCAAAATAATTTGGCCAAATAGTATTTAAAAAAATTAGTTTTCCAAAAACCCCTGAATTGAGGTTTGCACTACAAATACTTAATTAAGGGCAGTAAAAATCTTTCCAAAAATATGTTTGACTCCTATTAGATATAGGATACCCAGAAACTACAAAAATATAATTTTAAAAGTTATTTTCCTATTTTATTTAAAGGCTTTTTCTTAAGGCCAGAAATGGTCTTTAATAGGTTAAAATTATTTTAAAGCTTTAAAAATATTTGAGAAAAATTAGGGAGACTCAATGGGCATACATTTTCCATATATATGAGTTTAAACATATGGTCATGATCAAAATATTGGACAAAACCTCCCAAAACCATTTCTGCCCATTTCAAGGATTTGAAATATTTCTACAGGAAATATTTCCATAAAAATCCAAGAAAATTCTAGCATGTCACATATGACATATTTGATGATCTAACAAAGCCATATGCCTTGAAGAACAAGAAAACATCATCAAACCCCCTCAAAACCCTTTCTGTCCAGAACCAAATTTGAACAACTCTACATTGCCAAATGTGTCCTTTTGATCTGAATTTTTGTGGACATGTTCAAATCCTCAAATGATGACACTACACCAAGTGGTGCATCAAGGAGAAGTGATTTGATCAACTAGATCTACACAGGTTCATTTCTGATAATTTCTAGGGTTTACAAAAGTTACATTGTGAACCTTGCCCAAATAATCTCACGATGGGTGTAAGGCCCTAATTATATGTGCAATTTCACCCTGTGGAGTCTCCTGCCAAATGGAGTTCATTTGCTTAACCAAACAAGCATCAAACACCTTCTGCCATTTTACTAAAACCCCTATTTTGACCTCTTCCACTCTTCTCCATGGCCTCCACTTTTTACCACATCCCCTCCTACCTCCAGTAGCAATGGCTGCATCTCAGATCAATAATTGAGGGGTGAAACCACCTCTTTTACCCCTCTAGACAGCCCTTGCACCCCTCTTCCTCACCTCCCTCCTCACTCCAGTGGCCACCCAAGGCATCCAAGGCTTTCCCCACATTATTTACTCCTCCCTAGAGCTACCAGACATGCTTGGCCGTGCCCACTTTGCCAAAAAAATGGCATGCCGGCCATTTGCACGCTCTGGAGCATGCTACAGTGCACTCCCGCACTGTAGCCGCCCCCTGCCAACCACCTCCGGCCACCTCGGCTCTCCCCCTCACGCCAGCCGATTCTCCTCGACGTCCGCAGCACGCTACGCCTCTGTCCCCCTCCTCCTTCTCCCTGCTGCCGCCCTTGCTCGCACGCGCGCGGGCCGCCCGATAGCTCCAATGAGCGGCCTCATACGTGCAGCGCCTTTGGCCCCTCCTGCTTCCTCTCTCTTCTTTCCCTCGCTCTGGACCGAACCCATGAGCACCCCAGACATGCCCACACGCACCCCCGTGACCCACAGCAACGGCAACGACCTCGCCAGCGCACGGGTCTACGGTGAGCCGTAGCTCGCCTACTTAAAGGCTTCCCCGAGCCATCCTTTTGCTCCTGCTCGCTCTCTCCCACTCCAAATCGTCCACCCGCACCACCAGTTCATGCCCAGAGACGCCCGAGCTCGAGTCCTGCCGCCTCGGGTCACCGTCGATCCAGGGGTATAAGCCACCTCCACCCGAAGTGCGCTTCGACGCTGAACACGTCGGTGCCACCTGTTCGCCTCGCCGTGCCCGGAATCACCGCCGGTGAGCTCGCCATCCTCTCTAGACGGAGGTTGACAACGATGGCCGTGGGGCCCGTCGGTCAGCCTCACATCCTGACAGGGGGCCCTGCCTGTTAGGTTTAAAACTCCACCACGTGCTTGCTCGCTCGCGTAAGTGGAGGCGGGCCGCGCTACTCCCGCATTTCCATGGCGAAAGCGCCCTCATGAGGATCCGTCTTCGACGTCACCCCCTGTCGCCAGCGTAGCTGAGCTGCTGGGCCGGCCCACTGCTATCTCCCGCCGGTGCGCAGGATAAGGGTAATACCCCTTTTTCTCTTTTCTTTTCCACATGAAATTGTAAAAGCTCCCAAATATTCAAATGAACTCCAAATCTAGTGATTCAAATTTCTAGTGACTCTATAAATCATTCCCTACCTCATAGAGGAGCTTGCATATTTTTCCAAAGAAGTTTCCTTCACACTTATTTAGTAAATCCCAATTTTCTTAATTCTGTGATAAACTTTAGAAATCACAGAGGGCTCAAATTTGATCCAAATGGCATTATTCAAATTCCTAGATGCTTCTAGGTTCCTAACTTAGTTTATGAACATTTTTATTAATACTTTCTGTGCCTCACAAAATAATGAGCCATTTCTTCATATTTGTCAACTTTGCAAATTCATAGGAAAATCATTTGAACTCCAAATCCAGTGAAACCAAATCCTAGATGCTTCTAAAATCATGCCTTGTTAAATGGGTATCTTTGCTCATTTTTCAAAATAATATTTCTGTACACCTCTTGCAAATCCATAAACCCCTTGATTCTATCATATTGAAATGTTCAGAAATAACCATTGATCCAATTCCAATGAAACCACTCTGGTTATTTTTCATATAACCAGGGGAGTCCTAGAAAAGTCAACTTCATATTTTTAGAGCACTTTTATTTTCTGCCTTGTTGTGTTGCTTATTATGGTTGCTTTCAACGATAGTGGACGAAGTAGACGAAAGGCTTGGAGTTGGACCAAAGATATTTGAAGACCTCGAAGACTTTGTTAAGACAGGCAAGCAGCCCTTTGACCATGATGAACCATTTTACATCATGATGGCATTTTCGTTGCTTCACTGAGTGCATGATATACCTTGAATGGCAACCTTGCTAGGCTTGCCTCCGTTGCATACTCCATTGATACTTGCATTGTTCATGACTCTACCCTTTCTTAGAGTTGTGTTGGTGGGTCGTAGAAATATGCTATAGTATATGGCTAGGCAGAGTGGGTCAGGGTTATGCATGGAAAAAAACAAGTGTGGTTTGACATACTTGCAAAAAGCCCAGTGGGTGCCACTAATGCCCCTGGGAGATGATGATGAACTAGGTCACTACTTGGTGGAGAGGTAGTGTACTGAGGCTCGATAAAAGTGTTGTTTACAGAGACGGATTAGATTTAAGATTTGTCGACTGTCCCAACCTTACATGCGCAACCACTCTACCCTTGTATGGGAAAGGGCATTATTGATTACCTAGGCTGATACTAGCTTGGAGCCCGCATTACTAGTGACGGGGGAGAGTTGGTGCTCTCTCTCGGGACGGGGTCGTGCCAGGTAGGGCGGCCAAGAACATTTTTATGGGGCACCGGACACACCGTTGGTACCCCGTGCCAGTGGTATGTGATGAATATGGGAGCGAGGCTCCACAATTTTAAGTTGTGAAATGTTGGGCATGGGGGTTACTACCAATCGAGCGAACTCCATGTTAGTATCGTCTAGGGAAAGATAGTGATCGGGTGCTTACCCCGGGTACTTGAGGTACCGCGGGTCGTGGATGACACGGAAGTTCCCCGGATCTTGTGGATAAAGTGTGCAACCTCTGTAGAGTGTAAAACTATTCGAATAGTCGTGTCCATGGTCAAGGATAGTTGGGTGGTGCTGCTTAGACTACGTCCATATGTTTCTGACAAACAACACGGTTTGGTAAAAATATTGACGTGATTCATGAGGAAGTCACGATGAGCTTGAGCATGAGTTGTTCATAACTCTCTCTCGATGTTGATGTCTGTAACCTCCTGATACTTGTTGCAGACGCATTCATATTCTTGATAAATGTTGATCATACTTGCATGAGAAAAAACTAGCTTTCCGCAAAAATGCCAAAATTAGCAGTAGTGCCTTGCATAATTATTCTGTTATCACCCTTGGGTTGCTTGCGAGTACATTCAAAGTACTCATTGGCTTGCCACTGGTTATTTTATCGGCCAGGCATGAAAGAACAGGAGCAAGATGAAGATTTCTTTGGCGACGAACATGCGAGCTAGGACGCTTCCCAGTCAGAATGCTAGGGTTAAGGCAGATGGCATGGGTCCAAGTTATCGACGAAGATTTCCGTTGCGAAGTTATAGTCAAGACTTGACGATAATGGTCATAATTTATGTAAGACGGTATGTATGGATGTAAGACTCTTGTTATTCAGCTTCTGTGTGTTCAGTGAGCATTGATCTCTGGGATCACCGTACACGTGCATTCGGTGATCACGACTTATGAGTCGGGGTCCCCACAGAGTGTCTTCTTGTTTTACTATGTAGCATCTTGTTGACGGTCGACTGTCTTTCTTTTGTTCATTGTCTTTCAGGATCTTGTTGATATGTACTCAATGCCCAATGGAGTGCAGGAGCAAAATGTCGAGGGAGAGGCGAGCGGGGGCGAGAGTGGCGAGTGGCACTCGGATGCAGAGGAGGACGAGGAGAGCGACGACCCGAGTGATGAAGAAGAGGTCGACTCGCCTCCTCACAGAGAAAGGAGGTCCAAGCACGCTCACGACCCAGCAAGCACCCCTGACCTGGTGGCCGCACTAACTGGGCAGTCTTCAAAGCACCCTCGGACGTCTTCTCCAGTGCCGACCGAGAAGGTATCGAAACAGCGCAAGACTGTGCCGCCTCCAGCACCGAAACCATTGAAGGCCGCATCCTCCAAACCGCCGAAGGCTTTGCCCAGAATCAAAGTGACCATTCCCACCATCTCTAGGTAACCATGTGACCTGATCCTTTGGTCGACTCGAGCAACAGAATGTAACCGACTGAATGTTGACATTTGCAGTGCTGCTACCTCTGGAACTTCCTCCCGCCAATACCGAGACGAGGAAATGGAAGACGCGGTTACCTCCAACCCAGGTACAATTCTCGTGATCTTGTTCTTGATTACTTGGTCGATTAAATTCTGGCGATTCACTTGGGTCGACTGATTTATTTGCAGCCCCACTCAACGTTATCGAGCTTCCGGATGATGATGAAGATGTGGTCCCGAAGCCCAGAAGGAACAAAAAAGTAGCTGCTGGCAAGACATCTCAGTCGGGACTGACAACAGAACCAACCGTCCAACAACTTGAAGATGCGGGTGGGGCCTCTGTAACTTTTGTTGTCCGTTGTCGAGTGAGCGCCCCGCACCATCGGTTGTACCAGTGTTTCCTTCAGCCGTCCAACCTCATGCCTTGGAGCTCCAAGCTACCGCATCTGGGCCGTCTGCTCCCTTCTTCACCAAATATCATGTTCCGGAAAACCAGTCAGATGCCGCTGCGGAGGCCATTCGTCAGGCTAGCGTGATGATGGAGCAGATGAAGACGGTGCACGACAACAGCCAGGCTGCTTACGATGCCAGCGCGGCTCTTCGGGCCAATGTCCAGGTAAGTTGACTTTCGACTGAACTTGTTCTATTAGGATATGCTACCAGAAATATTTTCTTTCATACAATCTCTTATTGTTTGCGTCAAATCTGTACACCGACTGGGTGTTTTGTTGTCTTTAGTATTTGCACTCTTCCACTCGGTCTGGTCGAGTGGGATCTGAACCGGTGGGGGCATGCTAAGTGCACCCACTCGGTGTAGTCCCCGAGACCGCAGTCGACTGCGAGCAATCGGCTGGGGTCTGAGTACTTCTTTTCACTTTCCTTTCTTCCACTCGACCCGGGCAGACTGGCCGAGTGGGATCTGAACCAGTGGGGGCACGTCAAGTGCACCCATTGGGTGTAGTCCCCGAGACCATGGTCGACTGCTAGCAGTCGGCCGGGGTCTGAATAGTTCTTCTCTTTTTTTTACTCGACCCGGGCGGACCGGCCGAGTGGAATCTGAATCGGTGGGGGCACGCCAAGTGCACCCGCTGGGTGTAGTCCCCGAGACCGCGGTCGACTGCGGGCAGTCGGCTGGGGTCTGAGCAAACTTTGAAGTTTTATTCACTCGGAAGTAAATGATTTTTGATCTTGTTGATTGATATGTCTTTACCCTCTGCAGAAATCTTATACTCTCATTTACAAGTTCGCCGAATTTGAGGAGAAGTAGAGGCAACTCAACCTTGACTTGGAGCTGGCCCAACAAAAATTGAAGAAAGCTCAAGATGAAGTTGCTGGTATGGAAGGTAACTGCATGTCGACTGCTCACGTCGATCGCCCTTTAAAATATTTCTTTGATCTCTTGTTTGATCTGATTTCTTATTTTGCAGAGAAAATGAGGTTGGCTTTGGAGAAGAAGGACTTGGACCTTGCAGATGCGCAGAAGGAGGCTCAAGATAAGCCTGCCCTTGCTGGCCAGAAGTTGGCTTCGGTCGGAGCGCTGGAAGAAGAAGTAAGCAAGCTGAAGTCCTCTCTCACTGAATCCAACCGAGAGGCAACTCGTCTGAAGAAGGATAAGGTGGCTCTGAATGAGAAGCTGGAATCCATGGCTCGTAAGAGAAATGACGTGGAAGCTTATCTGAGAACTCTCGCCAAGAAGCTCTTTCTTATGCTGGAAGGTACTCCTTTTAATCCGACTGCTTTACTGGTTGCAAGTTAGTCCTGTCCAGTCGACTCACTAACTCCTTGACTGCAGAATTCTGCCAAAACTTTGACGAGGAGACTGGACCGATCGAGACGGGTTTGGACCCTATTGTTTCTCCAGTCGGCGACGAGGCTGCCATGAATGTGCTTCGACTGGAATCCCGCATCGTTAGTGTTACCAGTTACCTCGCTCGTCTGAAGGTGGAAGTTTCACAGATCGACTCATCACTCTGGCCAAGGGAGACGCTTCAAAATGACCTTGAGTCTCTGATGACTCGACTCAACGAGGTCCCTGGTCGAGTGCAAGAATGGAAGAAGTCCTCTGCCCGGTGTGGTGTTGACGTGGCATTGTCCTTGGTAAGAGTCCACCGCAAGGAAGCCCGTGAAGATAAGCTGGCGGTGATCAAGGTCGCCAACACCAAAAGACATGATTTCCAGTCCTTTATGGAGACTTTCATCGCTGCTGCCACTCGAATTGCAGATGGAATTGACTTGGACGAATTCGTCGAACCTGCCAGCCCTCCTCCTGCCGAATGAACAAACTTTGAGATTTAAACCTGCCTTAAATTTGCCTCAGCATGCTGAGTGGTTGCTGTAACCGTTAAACTCCTTCGAGCTTGATGCTCGAATACTTTTGATCCGTCGTCCAGAACTTTAGGATTTATCTGAACTTGGTTTATTTCTGAATATGCTTGTATTTGCCTCGAGTGGAATTTGCTCTTTACTCTGAATAACCTTTCGACCTGCATCTCGTTGTCCTTACGGACAGGGATGGAGTGCACATTGTATTTGTGGTGCTGCTCCGAAGGAGAAGGTTGCAGTCGACCTGCACCTCGTCGTCCTTGCGAATGGCAATGGAGCGCACATTGTATTTGTGGCGTGGCTCCAAAGGAGAAGGTTGAAATCGACCTGCACCTCATCGTCCTTGCGGATGGTGATGGAGCTCACATTGTATTTGTGGCGCGGCTCCAAAGGAGAAGGTTGCAGTCGACCTGCACCTCGTTGTCCTTGCGTATGGGGATGGAGCGCACATTGTATTTGTGGCGCGGCTCCAAAGGAGAAGGTTGTAGTCGACCTGCACCTCGTCGTCCTTGCGGATGGTGATGGAGAGCACATTGTATTTGTGGTGCAGCCCCAAAGGAGAAGGTTGTAGTCAACCTGCACCTCGTCGTCCTTGCGGATGGTGATGGAGCACACATTGTATTTGTGGCGCAGCTCCGAATGAGAAGGTTGCAGTCGACCTGCACCTCGTCATCCTTGCGGATGGGATGGAGCGCACGTTGTATTTGTGGCGTGGCTCCAAAGGAGAAGGTTGCAGTCGACCTGCACCTCGTCGTCCTTGCGGATGGTGATGGAGCGCATGTTGTATTTGTGGCGCACCTCCAAAGGAGAAGGTTGTAGTCGACCTGCACCTCATCGTCTTTGCGGATAAGGACGGACTTTAAACCTTAGGCGAGCACCGGACTGCAGCTAAGCTCCCGAGTGAGAGGGTCGCCCACCACTCGGTAGGATTTTTCAAACTTAGGCGAGCACTGGACTGCAGTTAAGCCCCCGAGTGGGAGGGTTGCTCACCACCTGGTAGGATTTTTTAACCTTAGGCGAGTACTAGACTGCAGCTAAGCCTCCGAGTGGGAGGGTTGCTCACCACTCGGTAGGATTTTACAAACTTAGGCGAGTACTGGATTGCAGCTAAGCCCCCGAGTGGGAGGGTTGCTCACCACTCGGTAGGATTTTACAAACTTAGGCGAGTACTGGACTACAGCTAACCCCCCGAGTGGGAGGGTTGCTCACCATTCGGTAGGATTTTCTAAACTTAGGTGAGTACTAGACTGCAGCTAAGCCCCCGAGTGGGAGGCTTGCTCACCACTCGGTAGGATTTTTTAAACTTAGGCGAGTACTGGATTGCAGCTAAGCCCCCGAGTGGGAGGGTTGCTCACCACTCGGTAGGATTTTTTAAACTTAGGCGAGTACTGGACTACAGCTAAGCCCCCGAGTGGGAGGCTTGCTCACCACTCGGTAGGATTTTTTAAACTTAGGCGAGTACTGGACTGCAGCTAAGCCCCCGAGTGGGAGGGTTGCTCACCACTCGGTAGGATTTTCTAAACTTAGGTGAGTACTGGAGTGCAGCTAAGCCCCGAGTGGGAGGCTTGCTCACCACTCGGTAGGATTTTTTAAACTTAGGCAAGTACTGGACTGTAGCTAAGCTCCTGAGTGGGAGGGTTGCTCACCACTCGGTAGGATTTTTTAAACTTAGGCGAGTACTGGACTGCAGCTAAGCCCCCAAGTGGGAGGGTTGCTCACCACTCGGTAGGATTTTTTAAACTTAGGCGAGTACTGGACTGCAGCTAAGCCCCTGAGTGGGAGGGTTGCTCACCACTCGGTGGGATTTTACAAACTTAGGCGAGTACTGGACTGCAGCTAAGCCTCCGAGTGGGAGGGTTGCTCACCACTCGGTAGGATTTTTTTAAAACTTAGGCGAAACGGATTCGCAGCTAAGCCTCCGAGTGGGCGGCTTGCTCACCACTCGGTAGGATTTTCTTTTAAACTTAGGCGAAACGGATTCGCAACTAAGTCACCCACTGGGGGATTTCAGACGCAAATAAAAGCAACAACAATCATTTAAGAGGACTGTAAAGCTCTTGTCTTTGATAAGCAAATTACAAAGGTATTTCTTATTACATTTTATTCGAATGAGTACTTAAGTGTAAAAGGGGCGAAGCAACTCCGCATTCCAAGCCCGTGGCTCGTCCTTCTTATGCTCGACACTGTAAAGGTGGTATGCTCCATTGTGAAGCACTCTGGTGACAATAAAGGGGCCTTCCCAAGCAGGAGCGAGCTTGCATGGTTTCTGCTGATCCACTCGAAGAACCAAGTCTCCCTCTTGAAAGGCTCGACCTTTCACATTTCTGGCGTGGAATTGATGCAAATCTTGCTGATAAATGGTCGACCGGATCAAGGCCATCTCTCTTTCCTCCTCTAGGAGGTCGACTGCGTCCTGCCGAGCTTGCTCTGCTTCATCCTCGGAGAAGAGCTCGACTCGTGGTGCATTATGAAGCAAGTCACTCGGTAGAACAGCTTCAGCTCCATAGACCAAGAAGAAAGGAGTTCGGCCAGTCGACCGATTGGGAGTTGTCCTCAATCCCCAAAGAACTGAAGGAAGTTCATCAACCCAGGCGCCCGCTGCATGCTTGAGGTCTCGCATCAGTCGGGGTTTCAATCCTTTGAGAATCAGGCCATTTGCTCTCTCTGCTTGTCCATTCGACTAGGGATGGGCGACTGAAGCATAGTCGACTCGTGTGCCTTGGGAGGCGCAGAAGGCTCTGAACTCATCTGAATCGAAGTTCGATCCATTGTCAGTGATGATGTTGTGTGGAACTCTGTATCTGAACGTCAATTCTCTGATGAAGTTGACGGCAGTACTAGCTTCCAGATTCTTGATAGGCTTGGCTTCAATCCACTTGGTAAACTTGTCGACTGCTACAAGCACGTGAGTGAAGCCGCTCCTACCAGTCCTCAGCGGTCCAACCATATCTAATCCCCAAACAACAAAGGGCCAGACGAGTGGAATGGTCTTTAGGGTTGACGCGGGTTTGTGGGACATATTGGAGTAAAACTGGCAGCATTCACATCTGTCGACTATATCTTTCGCCATTTCATTTGCTCGTGGCCAATAAAATCCAGCTCGGTATGCTTTAGCCACAATGGTCCTAGAGAACGCATGGTGGCCACAGGTCCCCGAGTGGATGTCGTTGAGGATCGCTAGACCTTCTTCTGGGGTTATGCATTTCTGGCTGACTCCTGTTACATTTTCCCTGAACAGTTGTCCTCTTATCACAGTAAAGGCTTTGGATCGACGGACGATCTGTCGAGCCTCCTCTTTAGCCCCTGGGAGTTCCTTCCTAAGGATATATGCAATGTACGGCACTGTCCAGTCGGGAGTAATAACCAAAATATCCATGATTAGGTCGACCACAGCTGGAATCTCGACTTCAGTCGGATCGGTGGCACTCTTTGGCTGTAGGGACTCTTAAGTGAAGGGATCTTCTTGAACTGAAGGTGCACGAATATGCTCCAGGAACACGTTACTGGGAATGGCTTCTCTCTTGGAGCCTATCTTTGCTAAATCATCGGTTTCTTGATTTTTCAGTCGGGGTATATGATGGAGCTCTAACCCCTCAAACTTCTTTTCCAACTTCCTCACCGTGTTACAGTAGCCAGTCATGGCTGGGATTCTAACGTCCCACTCCTTCATCACTTGATTGACTACCAAATCTGAGTCGCCATAGACCATGAGGCGACGGGCGCCGAGTGAGATGGCCATATGTAACCCATACAAGAGTGCTTCATATTCTGCTTCGTTATTGGAGGAATCAAAATGAATCTGGAGGACATATCTGAGCTTGTCTCCTCGGGGGGATACCAGTACCACCCCAACACTGGAACCATTCAGCATCTTGGAACCATCAAAGAACATGGTCCAGTGCTCCGAGTGAACTTGAGTCGGCAGTTGTTGTTCGATCCACTCGGTACGGAAATCCGCTATTGCTTGGGACTTGATAGCTTTCTTTGCATCGAACTTGATATCTAAGGGAAGGAGTTCAATCGCCCACTTTGCCACTCAACCAGTTGCATCTCTGTTGTTCAGAATCTCTGATAATGGAGCGTCGCTGATGACTGTAATGGAGTGGTAGTAATGTGCAACCTTCTTCGTGGTCATATAAATCCCATAAACAAGCTTCTGATAATGTGGATATCTTTTCTTTGATGGAGTCAAAACTTCAGAGACATAGTATATTGGGCACTAAACTTTGTAAGCTTTTCCTTCTTCTTCCTGCTCGACCGTAAGTATTGTACTAACGACTTGTCCAGTGGCTGTAATGTAAAGCAGTAAAGACTCTTTGCTGATTGGAGCAGCAAGCACCGGCTGGGTGGAAAGCAGGGCTTTAAACTCTGCAAATGCTGCATCAGCTTCAGGAGTCCACTCGAACTTATCTGACTTCTTCATTAGTCGGTAAAGAGGCAGTGCCTTTTCACCGAGGCGAGAAATGAATTGACTTAGAGCGGCTAAACAACCAATAAGCTTCTGGACATCATGCACATGCACAGGGCGTTTCATCCGGAGTATGGCTCCCACTTTCTCTGGGTTAGCGTCGATCCCTCGTTCAGAAATGAGAAAACCGAGTAATTTTCCGCCTGGAACTCCAAACATGCACTTTGATGGATTAAGCTTGATATCATACCTTCTGAGGTTGGCAAAGGTTTCAACAAGGTCAGCCAGTACGTCGGAACCTTTACGTGACTTGACCACAATGTCATCCATGTATGCTTCTACATTCCGACTGATTTGAGTGAGTAAACATTTCTGAATCATCCGCATGAATGTGGCTTCAGCGTTCTTCAAGCCGAATGGCATAGTGACATAACAGAAGCACCTAAATGGGGTGATGAAATTTGTTTTTATCTCATCGGGTCCATACAGACGGATCTTATGATACCTGGAATAAGCGTCCAAAAAGGACAAACGCTCACGCCCCGTAGTCGAGTCGACTATTTGGTCGATGCGAGGGAGAGGAAAGTGATCTTTCGGGCAGGCCCGATTGATATGTTTGAAGTCAATGCACATGCAAAGTGAGTCGTCCTTCTTTGGGACTATGGCAACATTAGCTAACCACTCGGAGTGATAAATCTCTCGGATAAACTCAGTTGCTAGAAGCCGAGCCACTTCTTCACCGATTGCCTTTCCCTTCTAAACGGCGGGCCGTCGAAGATGTTCTTTGACTGGTTTCACTTTTCGGTCGACTCGCAAACGATGCTCAGCTAGTCCCCTGGGAACACCTGGCATGTCAGAAGGTTTTCATGCAAAGATGTCACAGTTCTCATGGAGGAACTGGATGAGCGCTTCTTTCTATTTGGAGTCGAGTGTTGTTGAAATGTGAGTCGGAGCAGCATTGGGATCCGTTGGGTGAATATGAATCGGCTTCGTTTCACCAGACGACCGGAATGCTGAATCTGTGGTAGGCTTCTTCGCTCGCAACAAATCACTCGGATCTGCATTTTTTGATACTCCTGCAATTCCACTAATGCCATCCGTGCATCGACGATCTTTGAGCCCTTCTGGAAGCACTTTTCTGCCTTCTTTCAATTGCCAGTGATAGTGATCACCCCTTTAGGACCAGGCATCTTCAATTTGAGGTACATGTAACATGGCCGAGCCATAAAACGTGCATAAGCTGGCCTGCCCAGAATAGCATGATAAGCACTCTGGAAATCCACAACTTCAAATGTCAACTTTTCTTTGCGGTAATTCTTGGAATCACCGAAAACTACATCAAGGGAGATCTGGCCGAGTGACGCAGCCTTCTTTCTAGGAATAACTCCATGGAAACTCATATTGCTTTCATTGAGTCTAGACATCGGAATGCCCATTCCTTTCAACGGCTCTGCATACAGTATATTCAGACCACTGCTACCGTCCATCAGAATCTTAGTCAATCGAGTGCCTTCGACTACTAGGTCGACCACCAGCGCTTGCCTCCCAGGGGTGGCTATGTGCGTTGGGTGATCGGACTGATCGAATGTAATGGCAGTCTGAGACCACTTCAAATAACTGGGTGTCACCGGAGCGACCATGTTCACTTCTCTGTTGATGACTTTCAGTCGACTTTTACTCTCAACATCAGGAAAATCATCAGAGTGGAATTGACGTGGGGGTAACCATCATCGTCCTCTTCCTCATCCTCAACTTTGTCCGCTTCCTTCTCCTTTTTCTTGGGTTGTTTCTCTCAGAATTGCTGGATTAGGAGTCGACACTGTCGAGTGGTATGCTTCGGGTAAATGAAATTACTCTCTTCATCTTTCTTAGTGTGAATGTGGCATGGTAAATCTAGCACATCATTTCCATCTTGATCTTTTACTTTCTTGGGGTTCCACGGTCCTTTGGGTTTCCCTTTGAACTTTCATTGAGTCACAGCTAAGGCTTCTCCAGGAGCAGCTGGCTCGGCTTTGCGCTTCTGCTTCCGATTGGAGTTCCCTCCTCCGGTTTCGTGGGCGACTGTTTTGTGTTTGCCACTCCGGAGTCGGTCTTCCTCTTCACCATTGGCGTATTTGGTGGCAATCTCCATCATCCGAGTCAGAGTCATATCTCCCGTCCGACCGAATTTCAGATTCAATTCTCGATACTTAACGCCTTCTTTGAAGGCACAAATTGCTTGGTGATCCGACAAATTCTCCACTGTATGGTGTAATGTGATCCATCTCTGGATATAATCTCTCAGAGTTTCATTCGGTTTCTGAATGCAACATTGTAATTCTGTCAGCCCTGCTGGCCGTTTGCAAGTACCTTCAAATGTTCTGACAAATACTCGGGCAAGATCTTCCCAAGTATAAATACTACCAGGCGCTAACCGATTCAACCACACTCTGGCCGAGCCCTCTAACATCAAAGGGAGATGCTTCATGGCAACTTCATCGTTGCCACCACCAATCTGTACAGCCACTCGGTAATCCTCTAGCCAAGTGTCAGGCTTGGATTCACCAGTGAACTTACTGACTCCAGTCGTCAACCTGAAGTTGGGAGGAATCACCGCAGCCCTGATGGCTCTGCTGAAGCACTCTGGACCTGCGACATCCACTCTGCTGCTGGTTGGAAAATCTTTGTCGTGGCCTTCTCTGTGAGCTCTGTTTCTGTCGACTAGACCCTGAACGAGAATAGATCTCGCATCAAAGCCCGGTTCCCTGGGGTCAACTGGAATCCT
Source organism: Triticum aestivum (assembly GCF_018294505.1). NCBI lineage: Eukaryota > Viridiplantae > Streptophyta > Magnoliopsida > Poales > Poaceae > Triticum > Triticum aestivum. The sequence continues at coordinate 475,569,298 of NC_057794.1, forward strand.
TCGCCCAATACTGTGAGGACGTCTGTCATCATGCTGTCGGGGCACGTATGACCCACTCCTTGGGGGAGGTGTGGGCACTCGACGAAGATCATCGTGATCGAGTCGGTGATCATACTGCTCGTGGTTTCTGTACTGATCTCGCCGGTCCCCACGTGAAGGAAATATGCCCTAGAGGCAATAATAAAGTTATTATTTATTTCCTTATTTCATGATAAATATTTATTATTCATGCTAGAATTATATTAACCGGAAACATAATACATGTGTGAATACATAGACAAATAGAGTGTCACTAGTATGCCTCTACTTGACTAGCTCGTTAATCAAAGATGGTTATGTTTCCTAACCATAGACAAAGAGTTGTTATTTGATTAACGGGATCACATCATTAGGAGAATGATGTGATTGACTTGACCCATTCTGTTAGCTTAGCACTCGATCGTTTAGTATGTTGCTATTGCTTTCTTCATGACTTATACATGTTCCTATGACTATGAGATTGTGCAACTCCCGTTTACCGGAGGAACACTTTGTGTTCTACCAAACGTCACAACGTAACTGGGTGATTATAAAGGAGCTCTACAGGTGTCTCCAAAGGTACATGTTGGGTTGGCGTATTTCGAAATTAGGATTTGTCACTCCGATTGTGGGAGAGGTATCTCTGGGCCCTCTCGGTAATGCACATCACATAAGCCTTGCAAGCATTGCAACTAATGAGTTAGTTACGAGATGATGTATTACGAAATGAGTAAAGAGACTTGCCGGTAACGAGATTGAACTAGGTATTGAGATACCGACGATCGAATCTCGGGCAAGTAACATACCGATGACAAAGGGAACAACATATGTTGTTATGCGGTCTGACCGATAAAGATCTTCGTAGAATATGTGGGAGCCAATATGAGCATCCAGGTTCCGCTATTGGTTATTGACCGGAGACATGTCTCGATCATGTCTACATTGTTCTCGAACCCATAGGGTCTGCACGCTTAAGGTTTCGATGACAGTTACATTATGAGTTTATGAGTTTATGAGTTTTGATGTACCGAAGTTAGTTCGGAGTCCCGGATGTGATCATGGACATGACGAGGAGTCTCGAAATGGTCGAGACATAAAGGTTGATATATTGGACGGCTATATTCGGACACCGGAAGTGTTCCGGGTGATTTCGGAGAAAACCGGAGTGCCGGAGGGTTACCGGAACCCCCCGAGAGAAGTAATGGGCCTTACGGGCCTTGGTGGGGAGAGAGAGGAGCAGCCAGGGTGGGCCGCGCGCCTCCTCCCCCCTGGTCCGAATTGGACTAGGAGAGGGGGGTGGCGCCCCCCTTTCCTTCTCCCTCCCCCCTTCCTTTCCCCCTCCTAGTAGGAGTAGGAAAGAGGGGAGTCCTACTCCTACTAGGAGGAGGATGTCGTGGTTCTAAGTCTGACAGTAGAGTGGGGGGTAGGTATGGAGAGGCAAGGTCCTAGCTATGGAGAGGTTGTAAGCACAAGAGATGTACGAGTTCAGGCCCTTCTCGGAGGAAGTAAAAGCCCTACGTCTCGGAGCCCGGAGGCGGTCGAGTGGATTATGTGTATATGAGTTACAGGGTGCCGAACCCTTCTACCTGTGGAGGGGGGTGGCTTATATAGAGTGCGCCAGGACCCCAGCCAGCCCACGTAGGAGAGGGTTTAAGGTGCGTTAAGTCCGGGGCGTTACTGGTAACGCCCCACATAAAGTGTCTTTACTATCATAAAGTCTACTTAATTACAGACCGTTGCAGTGCAGAGTGCCTCTTGACCTTCTGGTGGTCGAGTGAGTCTTCGTGGTCGAGTCCTTCAAGTCAGTCGAGTGAGTCCCTCGTAGGTCGACTGGAAGGTGATCTCTTCTAAGGATGTCCCTGGGCAGGGTACTTAGATCAGGTCTGTGACCCTACCCTAGGTACATGACTCCATCATTAGCCCCCGAATGGATTGAGGCTTGAGTGATGAAGGAGTTGATGTTGTTTCCGATTAGCCTTCGCATGCTAGTCGTGCGTTGCTTTGAACCAAAAAATCTCTTTGTTGATAGTGAGCAACTTTTCTTCAGTCGACTCGATCCATTCTTTTTCTTCGTCGAGTGATCTTTTGGACTTCGCTGATTTCCGAGCGACGGATCGCAGGGAATCCCGCGTCTGGCAGACTGATCTGCCGTTCGCGGATTCCGCGGGATATGGAATTTGGGGGAGCGCGCGAAGCAGAGCGGTCCGCGGCGCTCGGATGGGACGGGGCATAGACGCCTCGATCCCCGCGCCGCTTTTTTCGCCACGTAATACGCTCGCGCAACTGTTTCAGGATATGATTAGATCGACCGGGCCCACCTGTCATCCACTCGGAAGGGATCTTATAAATGCGCCCGGCGAGGGTTTTTTTGAACAGTGCCTCAGCATTCTCCCTCTGCTCCCTTCATCTCCGCCCAACGCGCTCGCTCTCGCCTCCGCACAACCTCTCCTCGCGCGCCTCGCCGGTAGCCATGGTCAAGGAGAAGACGACGGTGCTGGAACGCACGAAGAAGGCGTCGGTGACGGAGAAGGCGAAGGGGAGATCCACCAGCCGTGGCGGGTCTTCGTCTAGATCTCGCCTGCCGAAAGGCTGGGTCCAGGGAGATTGGATCCAGTCGACCATCATGGAGAAGGATCTCCTCGACATGGCCAACGAGGGCCTGATCCCTCATGGAGCTGCGAGGCTTCCGGGGAAAGAGTGGCAGCCCCAGCCAGAAGAGGGTGAGTGCGTGCTTCTGGCTACCCATGTCGACCGCGGATTCTCTTTGCCTCCGAGCATTTTCTTTCGTGGTTTCTTGAACTTCTTTGGAGCACAACTCCACCACTTCACCCCGAATTCTATCGCCTATCTTGCCGCGTTTGTGTCCATGTGTGAGAGTTTTCTGGGTTGTCGACCGCATTGGGGCTTGTTCAAGCACATATTCACGTGTCGCTCTCAGACCGTGAAGAAGGCGAGCCCAGGCGACGAAAAAACCCGAGTTGTCCAAATGTGTGGGGGTCTGGGGATCCAGGTGAGGAGCAAGAGCACCTTCCCAGCCATGACATTTCCTGAGTCAGTCAGAGGCTGGCAGTCGACCTGGTTCTACTGCCAGGATCAGTCGACGCCGGGGCAGTCGAGTGGACTCCCTCAGTTCACCATGGACCGAGTGAACAAGCCCTCCTCTCTGAAGGTGATTCCGGAGGAGAAAGCTGACGTGAAGATGCTGATGGAGCGTGTAGTTCAGTTGGTTCGGGATGGAGTGACGGGTATGGATCTCCTGGAGGTTTTCCTTAGGCGTCGTATCCAGCCTCTTCAGTTCCGGAGCCATTGCATGTGGTTGTACTGCGGGACTGAGGATGTGACTCGGGTCAATCCAGAAACAGTCGACGATGCCACTCTGGAAAGGTGGATGGCCGCTGTTACTGGGAACAAGGATAACCCTCGCGGAGCCAGAAGGATTCCTCCACTCGACTGCCACAGTGATCCAAACAAGGTATGTCTGCTCCACTTCCCATTGTATTCTCGTCATATTTATTTCTGTTTTCCCTGCCGATCGGTCGACTGATCTTTGTCTGGATGTCTATCAGGCCCTCACTGAGCTGTACTCGATGCCCAACGGAGCACAAGCTCCGACTGAGGAGGGAGAAGCGAGCGGGGGCGAGAGCCAGGAGGAGGAGTGGGACTCGGACGCCGCTGAGGATGATGATGATGATGATGACACTGATGATGATAATGATGATGTTGATGAGGACGAGGAAGAGGAGGAGGAGGAGGTTGCACCACCGCGCTCGGAAAGGCGGTCGAAGCTTGTCCATGACCCTGCGACTGAACGTGGCAAGGGGGTTGCGACTGTCACTCAGTCGACCAAGCGCCCTCGGACCACCTCTCCGGCGCCGACTGAAAAGGCGTCGAAGCAGCCCAGGGCGGCCCCGTCAAAGCCGACCAAGCACCTGCCGAAGATGAAGGTGTCCATCCCCACCATATCAGGGTAATCATGTTGCTTAAGTCTTCTTGTTTTGCGTGAACTTTATCTCTGGTTGGCGCTGGAGTTAGTCGACTGACTCTTTGGAGTTGCAGTGCTGCTACTTCTGAGACCTCAGCCCGGGCTAATGACCATGAGATGGAGGACGCAGCAACCTCAAAACCTGGTATTATACCCTTAACACCGTTTCTAGTCGACTAACTCATGATCTCTAATTCTGATTCTTTTCTGTAGCTCCATCCATTGTTGTTATCACTCTCCCTGATGATGATGAAGATGAGGAACCGCTGAAGCACAGAATGAGAAGGAAAGCGTCTGCCAGCAGGGTGCCCCAGGATGTGACGGTGCCTGAGACTCTGGTCGCGGAGGAGGAAAACGCCACTCGACACACTGTGTCCTTCGCAGATCCGCTGACGAGTGCTCCGCAGCCCTCCCTCTTCACGATGCACCACGTCCCAGAGGACCAAGCTGGCGCAGCGAAGGAGGCGATACGCCAGGCAAGGATCATGATGGAGCAGTTGAGGACCATCCGGGATGCGAGCCAGGCAGCTTACGACGCCAGTTCCGCCCTCCAAAGCAATGTTCAGGTCAGTCGACCACCGTTTGTTCTGTTAGGATATGCTATCAAAAACTTTTCTTTCCAGAATTTGTAGTAGTCACCCACTGGGTGTGCCGATTTAAACTCCGTGTTAGCGGGGGCACGCTGAGTGCACCCGCTGGGTGTAGTCCCCAAGGCTAAGGTTGACTGCTGGCAGTCGGCCTTAGGCTTTATAAGTTCAGTCTCTCCGTCATTCGACTACGGCGAATGGATTTCGCAAACCGGTGGGGGCACGCTGAGTGCACCCACTGGGTGTAGTCCCCAAGGCTAAGGTCGACTGCTGGCAGTCGGCCTTAGGCTTTATAAGGGAAGTCTCTCCGTCATTCGACTACGGCGAATGGATTTCGCAAACCGGTGGGGGCACGCTGAGTGCACCCACTGGATGTAGTCCCCGAGACTGTGGTCGACTGCAGGCAGTCGGTTACAGTCTTAAAGAATACATCTTGTTCTTTTTTTTTGAGGTCGACTGGTCGACTCTGTCTCCAAGGCTAAGGTCGACTTCTGGCAGTCGGCCTTAGGCTTTATAAGTTCAGTCTTTCCGTCATTCGACTATGGCAACTGGATTTCGCAAACCGGTCGACTGGTCGACTCTGTCTTCAATAGGATTAGTGGGGGCACGCTGAGTGCACCCACTGGGTGTAGTCCCCGAGACTACGGTCGAATGCTTGAATTCGGCTGTAGTCTTAGAAACACGTGATTTTTCCTTTTTCACTCGGAAGTGAATTATTTTTGAAATTTAGTCGATTGGTTCTTCGCAGAACTCCTGTGACCTTGCGGCTCGCTACACTGAACTGGAAAACAAGCACATTCAGCTCGAGCTGAATTTGAAGCTGGTTCAGGAGAATCTGACGAAGGCGAAGGAGGAGACCGAAGGTATGTTTGGTGAGACTTCGACGACGACTTTTTCCCTTCATTTGTTTCAAAATCTGATCTTGCTGTAACTTGCAGGTAAGGTGAGGGAGGCCCAAAGGAAAAAAGACCTTGAACTGGCTGAGAAGATCAAGCTTGTTGACGAGAAGTTAGCTTCAGTCACAAAGCTTGAGCAAGAAAATGCTACTCTGAAAGCTGTTCTTGGGAAGAAAAATGACCTGGAGGTCTTCCTGAGTGGCCTTGCCAAGAAGCTGTTTCTTATGCTTGAAGGTAAACCTTTACGCTCAACAATCATTTTCAACGGTGGTTTTTTTCATTCGACCATTGCCTTGACTCCGTGATCGTCCTTGCAGAATTTTGTCAAAACTTTGAAGAAGAGACTAGCCGACTGGAACCAAACCTTGACCCCGTCAATTCTCCGGTGAACGACGAAGTTGCCATGAATGTTTTCCGACTGGAGTCCCGTGTTGCAGCTGCCGTGGACTATCTTGCAAGGCTGAAGGTCGCCACATCTCGCATCGACTCAACGCTCTGGCCCGGGGAGACACTCCAGAACGACCTCGAGTCGCTGATGGCTCATTTGAACGCTGTCCCTGGTCGAGTGCAGGAGTGGAAAAAGTCCTCGGCTCGGTGCGGTGCAGATGTTGCTCTGTGTCTGGCCCGAGTCCACTGCAAAGATGTGCGAGAAGACAAGCTGGCTGCCCTCCGAGTGGCCAACACTAAGAAACACGACTTCAGGTCCTTTATGGAAACTTTCCTTGCTGCTGCTACTCGGATCGCAGATGGAATTGATCTCGATGAGTTTGTTGCACCTTCCAGCCCTCCACAGGAGGGGTAAAAAACTTCTTCTAAGCTCGACGCTTTAAATTTGCCTCGGTATGCCGAGTGGAGTTGTAACCGATAAACCTTAACAGGCTTAGTGCCTGAGCACTTTCGGTTCCTTTAGGTATCGATCTGAACTCGAATTTGGTGTTTGAATATGATTGCTTTCGGCTCGAAATGTCTTTTGCAGGTTCAAAGCAAGACGCTCACTGCAGTCGACTTATTCCTTAATCCACTTAGGCGAGCGCTGGGCTGCAGCTAAACCTCCTGAGTGAGAGGTTTGCTCTTCACTCGGTAGGATTTTGATAACTTAGGCGAGCGCTGGGCTGCAGCTAAGCCTCCCGAGTGAGAGGTTTGCTCTTCACTCGGTAGGATTTTGATAACTTAGGCGAGCGCTGGGCTGCAGCTAAGCCCCCGAGTGAGAGGTTTGCTCTTCACTCGGTAGGATTTCGATAACTTAGGCGAGCACTGGGCTGCAGCTAAGCCCCCGAGTGAGAGGTTTGCTCTTCACTCGGTAGGATTTTGATAACTTAGGCGAGCACTGGGCTGCAGCTAAGCCCCCGAGTGAGAGGTTTGCTCTTCACTCGGTAGGATTTTATTTAATCTTAGGCGAGTACTTGGACTGCAGCTAAGCCTCCAAGTGAGAGGTTTGCTCTTCACTCGGTAGGATTTTGATAACTTAGGCGAGCACTGGGCTGCAGCTAAGCCCCCGAGTGAGAGGTTTGCTCTTCACTCGGTAGGATTTCTATATCTTAGGCGAGCACTGGGCTGCAGCTAAGCCTCCGAGTGAGAGGTTTGCTCTTCACTCGGTAGGATTTTTATATCTTAGGCGAGCACTGGGCTGCAGCTAAGCCCCCGAGTGAGAGGTTTGCTCTTCACTCGGTAGGATTTTATTTAATCTTAGGCGAGTACTTGGACTGCAGCTAAGCCTCCGAGTGGAAGTCTAGCTTACCACTCGGTAAGATTTTGGTAACTTAGGCGGGTCCTTGGACTGCAGCTAAGCCTCCGAGTGGAAGTCTGGCTTACCACTCGGTAGGATTTTGGTAACTTAGGCGAGTCCTTGGACTGCAGCTAAGCCTCCGAGTGGAAGTCTGGCTTACCACTCGGTAGGATTTTGTTTAATCTTAGGCGAAACGGATTCGCAGCTAAACCTCCGAGTGGGAGTCTGGCTCACCACTCGGTAAGGATTTTTACAAACTTAGGCGAAACGGATTCGCGGCTAAGTTACCCACTGAGGGGAAAATTTTATTGGACAAAAATAAAAAGTGACAAAAATTATGGAGGAACTTTGACACTATTATTTTGAAATCCATGAACTACAGGAGTACTTTATTGCAACTCATCCGAGTGATAAACTTAAGTGTAAAATGGGCGGAGTAGTTCCGCGTTCCAAGCTCGGGGCTCGTCGATATTATGTTCGACGTTGTAAAGACGGTACGCCCCGTTGTGGAGAACTTTGGTGACGATGAAGGGTCCTTCCCAAGAAGGAGCAAGCTTGTGTGGTTTCTTCTGATTCACTCGGAGAACTAACTCTCCTTCCTGGAAGGCTCGACCCCTCACATTTCTGGCGTGGAAACGACGCAAATCTTGTTGGTAGATGGTCGATCGGATCAGAGCCATCTCCCTTTCTTCCTCTAAAAGGTCGACTGCGTCCTGCCGCGCTTGTTCAGCTTCTGCTTTGTTGTAGATCTCAACTCGAGGAGCATTGTGGAGAAGATCACTCGGCAAGACTGCTTCAGCTCCGTAGACCAAGAAGAATGGAGTTCTTCCGGTCGACCGATTAGGTGTGGTCCGCAGTCCCCAAAGCACCGAGAGAAGTTCGTCGACCCAAGCTCCAGCTGCATGCTTGAGATCACGCATCAGTCGGGGTTTCAATCCCTTGAGAATCAGACCATTGGCTCGCTCTGCTTGTCCATTCGACTGCGGATGGGCGACTGAAGCGTAGTCGACTCGTGTGCCTTGAGAGTTGCAGAAATCCCTGAATTCCTCCGAGTCAAAGTTCGACCCATTATCCGTAATGATGCTGTGCGGGACTCCATATCTGAATATCAGTTCCCTGATGAAGCTAACAGCAGCACCGGCGTCAAGGTTCTTGATTGGTTTAGCCTCAATCCACTTGGTGAACTTGTCGACTGCCACCAGTACATGCGTGAAGCCACTTCGCCCTGTTCTCAAAGGACCGACCATGTCCAACCCCCATACTGCGAAAGGCCAGACAAGTGGAATGGTCTTCAGAGCTGATGCAAGCTTGTGCGACATATTCGAGTAGAACTGACATCCCTCGCACTTATCTACTATTTCCTTTGCCATCTCATTCGCCTTTGGCCAGTAAAATCCGGCTCGGTATGCTTTGGCCACGATGGTCCGAGAGGACGCATGATGACCACAGGTTCCCGAGTGGATATCATTAAGGATGATTCGACCTTCTTCTGGTGTTATGCACTTCTGACAAACTCCAGTCGCGCTTTCTCTATATAACTGTCCTTTGATTACGGTAAAGGCTTTAGATCGACGGACGATCTGTCGAGCCTCTTCCTCATCCTTCGGAAGCTCTTTTCTCAGGATATACGCGATATACGGAACTGTCCAGTCGGGAATGACCACCAAGACCTCCATGACCAAGTCGACCACTGTTGGGAGTTCAACCTCAGTCGGATCCATGGCACTCTTGGGCTGTGGAGCTTCTTAGGTGAAAGGGTCTTCTTTGACTGACGGAGTGTGTATATGCTCCAAGAACACACCACTCGGAATGGCCTCTCTCTTGGAACCTATCTTTGCTAGATCATCAGCTGCTTGATTTTTCAGTCGGGGTATATGATGAAGCTCCAACCCCTCGAACTTCTTTTCCAGCTTCCTCACCGCACTGCAGTATCCAGTCATGGCTGGGCTTCTCACGTCCCACTCCTTCATCACTTGGTTGACCACTAAATCTGAGTCGCCATAGACCATCAGGCGACGGACGCCGAGTGAAATGGCCATGCGCAATCCGTATAAGAGGGCCTCATACTCTGCCTCATTGTTGGAGGAATCAAAGTGAATCTGGAGCACATATCTGAGCTTATCTCCTCTGGGGGAAACCAGGACAACCCCAGCACCGGAACCATTCAACATCTTAGAGCCATCAAAAAACATGGTCCAATACTCCGAGTGAACATCAGTCGGCTGCTGCTGTTCAATCCACTCGGCGAGGAAATCTGCTATTGCCTGGGACTTAATGGCTTTCTTTGCCTCAAACTTGATATCAAGGGGAAGAAGTTCAATCGCCCATTTAGCCACTCGACCAGTTGCATCTCTGTTGTGCAAAATCTCTGATAGTGGAGCGTCGCTGACGACTGTGATGGAATGATCAGAGAAATAATGAGCAACCTTCTTTGTGGTCATGTATATTCCATACACAAGCTTCTGATAATGAGGATATCTTTGCTTGGATGGAGTCAAGACTTCAGACAAATAATACACTGGGCGCTGAACTTTGAAAGCTTTTCCTTCTTCTTCCCGCTCGACCGTAAGCACAGTACTGACGACTTGTCCTGTGGCTGCGATATAAAGCAACAGAGGCTCTTTGCTGATTGGAGCAGCAAGCACCGGCTGGGTGGAGAGCAGAGCTTTTAGCTCGGCAAACACTGCATCAGCTTCTGGAGTCCACTCGAACTTGTCTGCCTTCTTCATCAGTCGGTAAAGAGGCAATGCCTTTTCACCGAGTCGTGAGATGAATCGACTTAATGCGGCCAAGCATCCAGTAAGCTTCTGGACATCGTGCACTCGCACAGGGCGTTTCATTCGGAGAATAGTGCCGATCTTCTTTGGATTAGCGTCGATCCCTCGCTCGGAAACGAGAAAACCGAGTAACTTGCCACTAGGAACTCCGAATGTGCACTTTGATGGATTGAGCTTGATATCATACCTTCTGAGGTTGGCAAATGTTTCGGCGAGGTCAGCGAGCAGGTCGGAACCTTTTCGTGACTTGACGACGATATCATCCATATACGCTTCCACATTCCGACTGATTTGAGTGAGTAGACACTTCTGAATCATTCGCATAAATGTGGCTCCGGCATTCTTGAGGCCGAATGGCATGGTGATATAGCAGAAGCACCCGAATGGAGTGATGAAAGCTGTTTTTACCTCGTCGGGTCCGTACAGACGGATCTGGTGGTACCCGGAGTAGGCGTCTAGAAAAGACAATCTCTCGCATCCCGCGGTCGAGTCAACAATTTGATCTATGCGAGGGAGAGGAAAATGATCTTTCGGGCAGGCCCGGTTGATGTGCTTGAAATCAATGCACATTCGGAGTGATTTGTCCTTCTTAGGAACCATGACGACATTAGCGAGCCACTCGGAGTGGTATATCTCTCGGATAAATCCTGCCGCCAACAGTCGAGCCACTTCCTCACCAATGGCTTTTCTCTTCTGGACGGCGGACCGCTGAAGATGCTCTTTGACTGGTTTTGCAGATGAGTCGACTCTTAGGCGATGCTCAGCCAGTCCCCTGGGAACACCTGGCATGTCAGCGGGCTTCCATGCAAAAATGTCCCAGTTCTCACGGAGGAACTGGATGAGCGCTTCTTCCTATTTCGGGTCGAGTGTTGTGGAGATGTGGGTCGGAGCTGCATCAGGGTCGGTCGGGTGAATGTGAACAGGCTTCGTCTCACCGAACGACTGAAATGCAGATTCTGTGGCGGGTTTCTTGGATCGCAGCAAGTCACTTGGATCTGCGTTTTGCTTGTATTCTTCGAACTCGACCGCTGTCACCTGGGAATCAGCAATCTTTGAGCCCTTCTGAAAGCACTCTTCTGCCTTTTTCCGATCACCGGTGACAGTGATCACTCCTTTGGGGCCGGGCATCTTCAATTTGAGGTAAACGTAACATGGTCGAGCCATGAACCGTGCATAAGCTGGTCTCCCCAAAATGGCATGATATGCACTCTGAAAATCCACGACCTCAAACGTCAACTTCTCTTTGCGAAAATGTTTCGAATCACCAAACACCACGTCCAGAGCTATTTGGCCGAGTGACTCGGCTTTCTTCCCTGGTATAACTCCATGAAAGCTCATGTTACTGGTGCTCAGTCGGGACATCGGAATGCCCATTCCTTTCAGTGTGTCTGCATACAACAAATTCAGCCCGCTACCACCGTCCATCAGCACCTTTGTCAGTCGAGTGCCTTCGACAACTGGATCGACCACCAAAGCTTGCCTCCCAGGGGTGGCAATATGAGTCGGGTGATCAGATTGGTCGAATGTGATGGGTGTTTGGGACCATTTCAAATAATTTGCTTTTGCTGGGGTAACCATGTTCACCTCACGGTTAATGACTTTCAATCGACTCTTGCTTTCCGCATCTGCAAAGATCATCAGAGTGGAGTTGATATGCGGATATCCTTCCTCACTGTCCTCCTTGCCTTCGGCCTTGTCCGACTCCTTTTCCTTGTCCTTAGACTGTTTTCCTTGAAACTGCTGGATCAGGAGTCGACATTGGCGAGTGGTATGCTTTGGGTAAATGATATTCCCCTCTTCGTCTTTCTTCGTGTGGATGTGGCACGGCATATCCATCACGTCGTTCCCTTCTTTATCTTTTACCTTCTTAGGGTTCCAGGATCCTTTTGGTTTCCCCTTAAACTTTCCCTGAGTCACGGCCAGAGCCTCTCCAGGAGCTGCCGGTTCAGCCTTCCGCTTCTGTTTCCGACTGGTGTTTCCCTTCTCTGACTGACTCGGCTTGTGCTTGCCGCTTCGGAGTCGGTCTTCTTCTTCGCCGTTGGCGTACTTGGTAGCAATTTCCATCATCCGACTCAAGGTCATGTCACCGGTTCGACCAAATTTCAAACTCAATTCTCTGTTCTTGACACCATCCTTGAAGGCGCAGACTGCCTGATGATCATACACATTCTCCACAGTATGGTGCAAAGTGATCCACCTCTGAATATACTCCCTGAGAGTCTCATTGGTCTTCTGCACGCAGACTTGCAGCTCCGTCAATCCAGCCGGTCGCTTGCAAGTTCCTTCAAACGTTCTGACGAACACTCGGGACAGATCTTCCCAAGTGTAAATGCTGCTAGGAGGTAACTGAGTCAACCATGCTCTGGCAGAACCTTCCAACATGAGGGGCATATGTTTCATGGCCACCTCATCATTCCCACCACCAATCTGAACCGCCACTCGGTAGTCCTCAAGCCAAGTTTCAGGCTTAGACTCACCAGTGAACTTGCTGACTCCTGTTGCCAACCTGAAATTGGGAGGGATCACTGCGGCTCTGATAGCTCTGCTGAAACATTCCGGACCAGAAACATGCACTCGACTGCTCGTAGGCGCATCTCTGTCGAGTCCACCTCGATGTGCTCTGTTCCGGTCGACCAAGCCTTGCACGATAATGGATCGCGCGTCGAAGCCTGGTTCTCTGGGGTCAACTGGAACTCTTCGCCCCGCACTGAGCTGACGTCTGTCATCTTGCTGCCGAGGAGCGTAAGACCCACCCCTCGGAGGGGAATTGGGCACTCGACGCCTATCATCTCGGTCGTGTCGGTCTCCATATTGGTCTCGCCGATTCTCGCGCCCTTCACGTTGCGGAGGCGATCTGGGGCTGTGAGCCGACTGAACCGTATTCGCAGCGACGGATCGACTGTGAATTCTGTTGCGCGACTGCGACACGGCCGAATTCTGATCACCTGCTGCCCGGAGCAGATCCCTGATCTGCATCAAGCCTCTGCCAGCTTCCGACTGAGAGGGCTGGATGGACTCTGCAATACGGGTCGCAGCTGCTAAATTCTGGATTGGGGTTCGATATACCTGAGTCGGCGGGAAGAGTTGACGTCGACTGGTGTCGGGAACTCGTTGCCGTGCGCGCTCGTCGAGTGCTCGCTGAAGATTCTCCAGGAGAGTGCGTTCGGCCAAGTTGGCCAAACGTGCCTCCTCCAAGGCGCGAGCCTCGGGGGTTTCTCCTGCGATGGGAGTACGCAGGGCATCCACGTTCCTGCGGCGAAGTTCCTCTCTTTGCAGAGAGTCGAGTGGCTCGGGCTGGTACTCTTCGTGGTCTCGTGCGGGGTCGCCTCCGTCGCCTGCCCCACCATCACGGGCGAAGCCAGGGGGACTGTGGGGCCCATCGACCATCAGGATTTCCGCCGCTGGATCACTGCTATCGCACTCGGATGCAGTCTCTACGGAGCCAGTCGACAGATCGAACAGGCCGTAAAGAGATTCGTCGGGCTCGATATCCGCAACTTGGGTGGTGGCCGTCTGGCGAGCCACCGCGTGCCTCACCCACCGCTGAAGCCTCGACCGGCCCGAGCGCTTGCGCTGGCGGGAGACCGGGAGGGTGGCCGATGGGGGGGTCGACCGATACGGGGTCGACGGTTGCCGCAGCAGAATGCCGCGGACACATGCGCGAAAATGCGTCGCACCACGGACGGGGAGCGCATCGACGTCGAGTGGAGCCTCCTGGAGCCAGGCGGAGTCGTCGGCGACGAAGGTGAGAGCACCGAGACGGATCTCTCGGCCCTCGACCAAAACTCCAGCAGCCACCATGATGAAAGTACTCGGAAGAATCATAACTTCTCCACAAAATCGCTAAAACACCTGCCCCAAGGTGGGCGCCAACTGTCGTGGTTCTAAGTCTGACAGTAGAGTGGGGGTAGGTATGGAGAGGCAAGGTCCTAGCTATGGAGAGGTTGTAAGCACAAGAGATGTACGAGTTCAGGCCCTTCTCGGAGGAAGTAAAAGCCCTACGTCTCGGAGCCCGGAGGCGGTCGAGTGGATTATGTGTATATGAGTTACAGGGTGCCGAACCCTTCTACCTGTGGAGGGGGGTGGCTTATACAGAGTGCGCCAGGACCCCAGTCAGCCCACGTAGGAGAGGGTTTAAGGTGCGTTAAGTCCGGGGCATTACTGGTAACGCCCCACATAAAGTGTCTTTACTATCATAAAGTCTACTTAATTACAGACCGTTGCAGTGCAGAGTGCCTCTTGACCTTCTGGTGGTCGAGTGAGTCTTCGTGGTCGAGTCCTTCAAGTCAGTCGAGTGAGTCCCTCGTAGGTCGACTGGAAGGTGATGTCTTCTAAGGATGTCCCTGGGCAGGGTACTTAGATCAGGTCTGTGACCCTACCCTAGGTACATGACTCCATCAGAGGACTCCTCCTCCTTGCGCGCCATAGGGCCGGCCGGCCTCCTCCCCTTGCTCCTTTATATACGGGGGCAGGGGGCACCCCTAGACACACAAGTTGATCCTCGTGATCGTTTTCTTAGCCGTGTGCGGTGCCCCCTTCCACCATACTCCTCGATAATATTGTAGCGGTGCTTAGGCGAAGCCCTGCGACGGTAGAACATCAAGATCGTCACCACGCCGTCGTGCTGACGGAACTCTTCCCCGACACTTTGCTGGATCGGAGTCCGGGGATCGTCATCGAGCTGAACATGTGCTAGAACTCAGAGGTGTCGTAGTTTCGGTGCTTGATCGGTCGGGTCGTGAAGACGTACGGCTACATCAACCGCGTTGTGCTAAACGCTTCCGCTTCCGGTCTACGAAGGTACGTAGACAACACTCTCCCCTCTCGTTGCTATGCATCACCATGATCTTGCGTGTGCGTAGGAAAAGTTTTGAAATTACTACGTTCCCCAACAGTGGCATCCGAGCCTAGGTTTTATGTGTTGATGTTGTGCACGAGTAGAACACAAGTGAGTTGTGGGCGATATAAGTCATACTGCTTACCAGCATGTCATACTTTGGTTTGGCGGTATTGTTGGATGAAGCGGCCCGGACCGACATTACGCGTACGCTTACGCGAGACTGGTTCTACCGACGTGCTTTGCACACAGGCGGCTGGCGGGTGTCAGTTTCTCCAACTTTAGTTGAAACGAGTGTGGCTACGTCCGATCCTTGCGAAGGTTAAAACAGCACCAACTTGACAAACTATCGTTGTGGTTTTTATGCGTAGGTAAGAACGGTTCTTGCTAAGCCCGTAGCAGCCACGTAAAATTTGCAACAACAAAGTAGAGGACGTCTAACTTGTTTTTGCAGGGCATGTTGTGATGTGATATGGTCAAGACGTGATGAGTTATAAGTTTTTGTATAAGATGATCATGTTTTTTTGAAGTTATCGACAACTGGAAAAAGCCTTATGGTCGTCTCTTTATTGCATAAGATGCAAGCGCCAAATAATTGCTTTACTTTATCGCTATGCGATAGCAATAGTTGCAAGAGCAATTGTTGGCGAGACAACCATGTGACGACACATTGATATAGATCAAGATGATGGAGATCATGGTGTCATGCCGGTGACGATGGAAATCATGACAATACTTTGGAGATGGAGATCAAAGGCACAAGATGATGATGGCCATATCATGTCACATATTTTGATTGCATGTGATGTTTATCTTTTATACATCTTATTTTGCTTTGATTGACGGTAGCATTTTAAGATGATCTCTCACTAATTATCAAGAAGTGTTCTCCTTAAGTATGCACCATTGCGAAAGTTCTTCGTGCTGAGACACCACGTGATGATCGGGTGTGATAGGCTCTATGTTCAAATACAACGGGTGCAAAACAGTTGCAGACGCGGAATACTTAGGTTAGACTTGACGAGCCAAGCATATACAGATATGGCCTCGGAACACGGAGACCGAAAGGTCGAGCGTGAATCATATAGTAGATATGATCAATGTAGTGATGTTCACCAATGAAACTACTCCATCTCACGTGATGATCGGACATGGTTTAGTTGATTTGGATCACGTGATCACTTAGAGGATTAGAGGGATGTCAATCTAAGTGTGAGTTCTTAAATAATATGATTAATTGAAATTTAATTTATCATGAACTTAGTCCTGGTAGTACTAGCTTATCTATGTTGTAGATCAATAGCTCGCGTTGTTGCTTCCCTGTGTTTATTTTGATATGTTCCTAGAGAAAATTGTGTTGAAAGATGTTAGTAGCAATGATGCGGATTGGATCCGTGATTTGAGGTTTATCCTCATTGCTGCACAAAATAATTATGTCCTTGATGCACCGCTAGGTGACAGACCTATTGCAGGAGCAGATGCAGACGTTATGAACGTTTGGCTAGCTCAATATAATGACTACTTGATAGTTTAGTGCACCATGCTTAACGGCTTAGAATCGGGACTTCAAAGACGTTTTGAATGTCATGGACCATATGAGATGTTCCAGGAGTTAAAGTTAATATTTCAAGCAAATACCCGAGTTGAGAGATATGAAGTCTCCAACAAGTTCTATAGCTAAAAGATGGAGGAGAATCGCTCAACTAGTGAGCATGTGCTCAGATTGTCTGGGTACTATAATCGCTTGAATCAAGTGGGAGTTAATCTTCCAGATAAAATAGTGATTGACAGAATTCTCTAGTCACCATCACCAAGTTAGTAGAACTTCATGATGAACTATGATATGCAAGGGACAACGGAAACGATTCCCAAGCTCTTCGTAATGCTAAAATTGACGAAGGTAGAAATCGAGAAAAACATCAAGTGTTGATGATAGACAAGACCACTAGTTTCAAGAAAAAGGCAAAGGAAAAAAAAGGGAACTTCAAGAAGAACAGCAAGCAAGTTGTTGCTCAAGTGAAGAAGCCTAAGTCTGGTCCTAAGCCTGAGACTAAGTGCTTCTACTGCAAAGGGACTGGTCACTGGAAGTGGAACTGCCCCAAGTATTTGGCGGATAAGAAGGATGGCAAAGTGAACATAAGTATATTTGATATACATGTTATTGATGTGCACTTTACTAGTGTTTATAGCAACCCCTCGGTATTTGATACTAGTTCAGTTACTATGATTAGTAACTTGAATCGGGAGTTGCAGAATGAACAAAAACTAGTTAAGGGTGAGGTGACGATGTGTGTTGGAAGTAGTTCCAAGATTGATATGATCATCATCGCACACTCCCTATACTTTTGGGATTAGTGTTGAACCTAAATAAGTGTTATTTGGTGTTTTCATGAATATGATTTGATCATGTTTATTACAATACGGTTATTCATTTAAGTAAGAGAATAAATCGTTGTTCTGTTTACATGAATAAAACCTTATATGGTTACACACCCAATGAAAATGGTTCATTGGATCTCGATCGTAGTGATACACATATTCATAATATTGAAGCCAAAAGACGCAAAGTTAATAATGATAGTGCAACTTATTTGTGGCACTGCCGTTTAGGTCATATTGGTGTAAAGCGCATGAAGAAACTCCATGCTGATGGACTTTTGGAATCACTTGATTATGAATCACTTGATGCTTGCGAACCATGTCTCATGGGCAAGATGACTAAGACTCCGTTCTCCGGAACAATGGAGCGTGCAACTGACTTATTGGAAATAATACATACTGATGTATGCGATCCGATGAGTGTTGGAGCTCGCGGAGGGTATCGTTATTTTCTGACCTTCACAGATGATTTGAGCAGATATGAGTATATCTACTTGATGAAACACAAGTCTGAAACATTTGAAAAGTTCAAAGAATTTCAGAGTAAAGTGGAGAATCATCGTAACAAAAATAAAAGTTTCTACGATATGATCGCAGAAGTAAAATATTTGAGTTACGAGTTTGGCCTTCAGTTAAAAACAATGTGAAATAGTTTCACTACTCACGCCACCTGGAACACCATAGTGTAATGGTGTGTTCGAACGTCATAACCATACTTTATTAGATATGGTGCGATCTATGATGTTTCTTACCGATCTACCACTATCATTTTGGGGTTATGCATTAGAGACAGCTACATTCACGTTAAATAGGGCACCATCTAAATCCATTGAGACGACACCGTATGAACTATGGTTTGGCAAGAAACCTAAGCCGTTGTTTCTTAAAGTTTGAGGTTGCAATGCTTATCTGAAAAAGTTTCAACCTGATAAGCTCAAACCCAAATCGGAGAAGTGCGTCTTCATAGGATACCCAAAAGAAATTGTTGGGTACACCTTCCAACACAGATCCGAAGGCAAGATATTCATTGCTGAGAATGGATCCTTTCTAGAGGAGTTTCTCTCGAAACAAGTGAGTGGGAGGAAAGTAGAACTTGATGAGGTAACTGTACCTGCTCCCTTATTGGAAAGTAGTTCATCACAGAAATCTGTTCATGTGACTACTACACCAATTAGTGAGGAAGCTAATGATAATGATCATTTAACTTCAGATCAAGTTACTACCGAACCTCGTAGGTAAACCAGAGTGAGATCTGCACCAGAGTGGTACGGTAATCCTGTTCTGGAGGTCATGTTACTTGACCATGACAAGCCTACGAACTATGAGGAAGCGATGATGAGCCCAGATTCCGCGAAATGGCTTGAAGCCATGAAATCTGAGATGAGATCCATGTATGAGAACAAAGTATGGACTTTGATTGACTTGCCCAATGATCGGCGAGCCATTGAGATTAAATGGATCCTCAAGAGGAAGACGGACGCTAATAGTAGTGTTACTATCTACAAAGCTAGAATTGTCGCAAAAGGTTTTCGACAAGTTCAAGGTGTTGACTACGATAAGAGTTTCTCACTTGTATCTATGCTTAAGTCTATCCGAATCATGTTAGCAATTGCCGCATTTTATGAAATCTGGCAAATGGATAAACAAAACTGCATTCCTTAATGGATTTATTAAAGAAGAGTTGTATACGATGCAACTAGAAGGTTTTGTCGATCCTAAAGGTGTTAACTAAATATACAAGCTCCAGCGATCCATCTATGGACTGGTGCAAGCATCTCGGAGTTGGAATATACGCTTTGATAAGTTGATCAAAGCATATAGTTTTATACAGACTTGCGGTGAAGCCTGTATTTACAAGAAAGTGAGTGGGAGCACTACAACATTCCTGATAAGCATATGTGAATGACATATTGTTGATCAGAAATAATGTAGAATTATTCTGCAAAGCATAAAGGAGTGTTTGAAAGGATTTTTTTCAAAGAAAACCTCGGTGAAGCTGCTTACATATTGAGCATAAAAATCTATAGAGATAGATCAAGACGCTTGATAAGTTTTTTCAATGAGTACATACCTTGACAAGATTTTGAAGTAGTTCAAAATGGAACAGTCAAAGAAAGAGTTCTTGCCTATGTTACAAGGTGTGAAATTGAGTAAGACTCAAAACCCGACCACGGCAGAAGATAGAAAGAGAATGAAAGTCATTCCCTATGCCTCAGCCATAGGTTCTATAAAGTATGCCATGTTGTGTACCAGATCTATTGTATACCCTACACTGATGTTGGCAAGGAAGTACAATAGTGATCTAGGAGTAGATCACTGGACAGCGGTCAAAATTATCCTTAGTGGAATAAGGATATGTTTCTCGATTATGGAGGTGACAAAAGGTTCGTCGTAAAAGGTTACATCGATGCAAACTTTGACACTGATCCAGATGATTCTAAGTCTCAATCTGGATGCATATTGAAAGTGGGAGCAATTAGCTAGAGTAGCTCCGTGCAGAGCATTGTTGACATAGAAATTTGCAAAATACATATGAATCTGAATATGGCAGACCCGTTGACTAAACTTCTCTCATAGGCAAAACATGATCACACCTTAGTACTCTTTGGGTGTTAATCACATAGCGATGTGAACTAGATTATTGACTCTAGTAAACCCTTTGAGTGTTGGTCACATAATGATGTGAACTATTGGTGTTAAATCACATGGCAATGTGAACTAGATTATTAACTCTAGTGCAAGTGGGAGACTGAAGGAAATATGCCCTAGAGGCAATAATAAAGTTATTATTTATTTCCTTATTTCATGATAAATATTTATTATTCATGCTAGAATTGTATTAACCGGAAACATAATACATGTGTGAATACATAGACAAAGAGAGTGTCACTAGTATGCCTCTACTTGACTAGCTCGTTAATCAAAGATGGTTATGTTTCCTAACCATAGACAAAGAGTTGTTATTTGATTAACGGGATCACATCATTAGGAGAATGATGTGATTGACTTGACCCATTCCGTTAGCTTAGCACTCGATCGTTTAGTATGTTGCTATTGCTTTCTTCATGACTTATACATGTTCCTATGACTATGAGATTATGCAACTCCCGTTTACCGGAGGAACACTTTGTGTGCTACCAAAGGTCACAAGGTAACTGGGTGATTATAAAGGAGCTCTACAGGTGTCTCCAAAGGTACATGTTGGGTTGGCGTATTTCGAAATTAGGATTTGTCACTCCGATTGTCGGAGAGGTATCTCTGGGCCCTCTCGGTAATGCACATCACATAAGCCTTGCAAGCATTGCAACTAATGAGTTAGTTGCGAGATGA
Organism: Triticum aestivum; assembly: GCF_018294505.1. Lineage (NCBI taxonomy): Eukaryota > Viridiplantae > Streptophyta > Magnoliopsida > Poales > Poaceae > Triticum > Triticum aestivum. The sequence goes on from NC_057794.1 coordinate 475,589,830, forward strand.
TGTATTACGAAATGAGTAAAGAGACTTGCCGGTAACGAGATTGAACTAGGTATTGAGATACCGACGATCGAATCTCGGGCAAGTAACATACCGATGACAAAGGGAACAACATATGTTGTTATGCGGTCTGACCGATAAAGATCTTCGTAGAATATGTGGGAGCCAATATGAGCATCCAGGTTCCGCTATTGGTTATTGACCGGAGACATGTCTCGGTCATGTCTACATTGTTCTCGAACCCGTAGGGTCCGCACGCTTAAGGTTTCGATGACAGTTATATTATGAGTTTATGAGTTTTGATGTACCGAAGTTAGTTTGGAGTCCCGGATGTGATCGCGGACATGACGAGGAGTATCGAAATGGTCGAGACATAAAGATTGATATATTGGACGGCTATATTCGGACACTGAAAGTGTTCCGGGTGATTTCGGAGAAAACCGGA